>NC_133939.1:23761874-24073294 GCF_031877795.1 Strix aluco | reverse complement strand
AACTCTTCATGAAAAATTGGAAGTTATAGAGACAGAAAAAAAATAATTCCTTTACTATATTGTTTTCTTGGAATATCTCATGCAGAGACAGCTCAAGTCAGCATTTTAAAGAATTCTACATATCCACTTACAAGTACTTATGATGCTCAGTGCAGCCTGTTAAAGTCAAGTATGCAAGATGAATACCAAATCAATTACAGCCACTAATGTGTGATAGAACTAGAGACCAGAAATATTCTGAGTTGTACATAGCATTCATTACAGGTAACAATAAATTCATAATTTGAGCTTCTGAAATTAAGTAGTCTGGTGAAGTTCAAGAGAGAACTTACCATATGTTAGGACTTTACAGTGTTATTGTGCCTACCATGATGAAATGGAAGTTGGATTGTTTTATTTTTGAGTAACTTGGATATTCAGTGTCTTATTGGTCGAACAGATCTTCATTCTAATCACTCAAGAACTGTTCTTGTTGATTTCAGAATGTTTCTTGCATAAATATGAATTAATTATGGGATGTAGAACTCAGCTTCTCAAATGGTTCACAGGGGTTTATTAAGAAAAAAATAGATTTAAACATGCAGAAATTATGAGAACAGCTGATAGGATGTTATAACCAGTATTTCAGATCTTGTGGCAATCTCTCAGGTTATTTTCTCAGTCAGTGAAATATTAACAGTTACAAGTGATATAAAGCTATGCCTTTTTAATTGTAATGCATTGCTCCAGCATCCTTACATTACAGAGGCAAAAGCACTGAACCAGAGCTGACACCAGAGGCAAGACTTTTGCATAAAGCAGAAGAGAACGGGTAGAAAACTGGATTAGGAACTGGACTAGAAGCTGATGCTTATAGTATAACCCCTGTTATTTGAACAAACAGACTGGACCTAGGGATCCAGAAAGGCCTAAGGCAAAAAAAAATTGCCGAGTTAGGTACTTGGGGTAGGCCATGACTTGGAGGGAAGAGGTAATGCTGGGAAAGGAGGTAGTTAAGCAAAACAAGGGCTGGGTATAAGAAACCCATAGAGTGAAACAAGGAAAAGAGGAAAGCGGGGGACGGAGTATGGCAGTAGGGATCCTCTGCAGAAAAGGAGCAGGAGTGTGGAAAAGTGTGTCTGGAAGGAAGGCAGAAGACAATCACCTAGGCTGCAAAATGACTATGGTGATGCTCCTGTGTTTTTCTCCCCATACACACTTGCCCACTGGCAAAGCTTCATTCTGTTGTAGTACTGATCATTCTAGGGAATAACCGTTGTTACCAGGAGTGTAATTAGTTCAAATGGCAGAGGTCTGTCCTGTATAGCCTCCCACTTCCAATTCTGCTCATATAGGTAATAGATTTAAAAATAATAATAAAAAATGCAATCATGTACAGAAATCCATCATAAAATAACCCTGACAGATGTTTAAAAGCATTAAAGTATAACCTGTTATAGGCTGAAGTGTTGTCTTTATAGATATATAACATGCATTTTTATAAATGGAAAAATAATGACAGTTGTGCATCACATAGGTGGCCAAGGTATGGATTTGGCAGTGCATTTATTCTCAGCTATGGAGGCTCTCTACAGAGGGTTGCAGTGTGATTATGTTTTCACAGATTCATAGAGAGATAATCGGGTAAAATGCCTTGATCTAGGATGATCTTAAATCAATTAATGGGTAAAACTAGCTGTCCTGTGTTGTACTATACCACCATATCCTCAGTAGTCCTTGATGCAATGATGGTATCAACACCACATTTCTCACCTCTCAGCTTTTAATGTTAAAATTAGATCCAAGCAAGATGCTTCCAAATCCTATATTTTGTAGAATACCCATAAAGAGATAGATATATATTCTTTTAAAAATAGTAGTTGTTTTTCTCTCGGTTGTGTTCTCTGAAAACTCGATACTCATTTTTGCTGCTTATGCTGGTTGGTTCTTACCAACCACATAACTTTACCCCATTCTGGCTGTGTGAACACAAGTTCGCATAAAGATCTGTGCAGGCCAGGAACCTGCAAACACAGCAATACTTTTCACCTGTGCTATATACTTAGAGCTGCATGTTTTCATGTCACAGTAGGTAGCACTGCTCATATATCACTATGTAGATGTGTCAAGTCCAGAAACACTGTTTATGTGCATGCACTCACAGGAATCACACTGAAAATTTGTTATCTTTAAAGTTAGTTGTTTGTTTACAGAGAGTAAGCACAAAAGATGAGGACTGGAGATGGCTTAGGCATGGGCAGATCTAAAGCAGAGGCTAAATCTGGGGCCATTTGGTGTGTCAGCTAACATGGAAAATCAGGGACTTTGAGTGTAGGGCCAAACCAGTGACACCTACTAGAAATGGCTGAAGAGGAGGATATCGCTGAATTTGTCACTCTCTCTGGATGTATTTCTGCAGTGATTGGTCAAAGAGAATGAAAAGAGCTATTAAACCCACCTTTTTAGGAACTGTAGAGGACAGAAAGCAGAATTAACAATTGTTTTAAATAATTCATCTTTATCTTGTAAAACTGGAGGGCCCCATGCTACCGTGCAGATGCAATAAGAACACAGTGATGTAGCTGTGCATAAAATGAGAACTGATGTACTACAGTTAATATAATCTGAATAGTGCACCCTGACAGCTGTCTGTGTAATTTAAATGCTGGATATTTTCATCTGAGCAGTTATTCTCTAAAAATGGGTTCAGGAAAGATACTTTCTCGGATTTCCACTTGTGTTAGAACATTTTACGTTTTGGACAGGAATAATTGTATTTCCAGCCTGTATTAGAAATGGCATTTTTTAAAAAAAGCCTTATATTAGGATTTATCTAAAGAAAAAAAGAATAAAGAAATGCAGTTAGTATCTAAATAAGATTTTTTTTTTTGTATCGTCAACTAAAATGTGTTCTTACAAGAGATAATACTTTCAGTTATTTCAGTCTCAAAGGGTTTCCAATAGGGAAACAAATGGAATTTGACTGAAAGAGTATATCAAAAGGTACAACCAGTAAAGGGGAAAAAGCTATTTGTAAAAGCCTAAACTTTGCAAGGAGATGAACAGTTGACAAAATAAAAGTGCCTGATATTCCAGATGTATTAAATTAAGATGAAGGCAGCAGGCATGATGCAGCCTACTGTTAATGAAGTGCCCTACTGTTAATGAAGTGGCCATGGTTATAGAAAGACTCATTATTGAAACAAAGTATTTTATACCTGAAGTTATCTATAAATCTTACAGTAAAATGTGGGTGGCTGAACCCTGGGAACATTCTGAAAGTGAACTGATGTTAATTGTCCATGTGAACATTGGGGCAGATGCTGAGATGCCACTACCACCACCTGCTAGGAGAAGGGCTGTATAACTGATAGTGAGACAACTGAGCAGCCATTAGAGCTCCATGCTGTGGGTGATTTATTCAGAAGCCTTCCAATAACATCAGTGGGCAATTCCAGAAAATTGCTGAATTCTCTGCATGGACATCTTGATAGGGTTTGATTTTTCTTCTTTATCTTTAATTGCTCCATGTTCTTTAAATAACAAACATTTAGAACAGTCTGAATATAACCATGGAGCTGCACAGACAAATCGTTCTTTCCCCCTCCCTGATTTTGCACAATTAAGTTTTTCAGAATATCCAGTTTATGGCTTAGATCATCCTTGGGTTACCTGCTGTAACCTGATGCATCCATAGAACTTATTTCAGATACAGCATTAATAGATATCAGAATCTCCGTGCTTTGTTGTTCCATTTTTCCAAGACAATATCTCAGGGTGGGAATTCCAGTCCTATGCCTTTAAATCTAAGCATTTAAACTTTTAAACCTAAGCCGTGGCCACAGCTACAGCTTTCAGTTTCCAGACACAGCTGATGCTCAGGCCCTGGATCATCTGAAGCTCTTGCCATACATAACTGTTTCATGTAGTTTTTCCCATTGCTACCTTTGACCCAGGAACCTGGGAAAATACCTGCTGAGTATCCTAGAAGCTCCAAAAGATGCTGTACAGAATTGACATCCTTTTCATCTGTGGGTCCCAGGAAGATTATTTCATATCAGAAACATGATGTTGTTTAAGGAATACATGAAAATTTTCAGAATTGCTTCATTGTTTTAAAAAAATATATCTACTGGTGGGGGAGGGCAACATTCTAATACCTTTTTTACTAACCTTAAACTAGACTTTTGTTATTTGCACATACGGTTATTTTACTGTTTGTGAGAAGTCTCAGCTTGCTTGTTAGTTCTGCTGTGTTTTACTTTAGGATTTTCCTATATAAATAACTTTGCATATGTGCACCATAACATAAACATTGTAATGTGGGTTTATTTAAAAGCTGGTAGAAGTTATAAAACACACTCTGAATAATTTACGTATGTATGCATATCGATACCTTTGAACTTTCTTTGCTGCGACGCTAAAGGTCCTAGGCCCTCTGTCCTCGTGTCCCTGACATGAAGTTTGTCACTGTGGTGTGGATAACCTGAATCTGTCAGCTCTATTGCAGTGAATGTGTGAGCGCATGTTTAGCTCATCCCCTGGCATTACACAGTGTGGAAGTACTAGGCTTTCCAACAGCCTGTCAGGAATTCAATTGATGATATGTGTGAATCTCAGAAAGAAAGAGAGAAACGTTGGGCAAAACATTTTGGGTTTAGTGAATGGCATTTCATGACAAAACTCTGCTGTGTTGAAAATGTTTTCCAATCTAGTTCTGCTTCTCATGAAATTAAACTTTTTTTGCAACCAACTGATGCATAATAAATTGATCTAAATTGTAATTTACATCAGAGCAGACCGTGACACTGCAATATCTTTGTTCCCAGGGAATAAAGGAGTTGTGGCCAGAGCAGTGAAGTGCTCACATCACAGGTAGTAAGGCTGGCTCTGTCACTGCTATGCCATCAGTGCTGACCCACAGCTTTGCTGGACTCCAAAATTCTGGCTATGAAAGAAAGCAAAATCTAACACATTCCCAAGTATTGCATTTTTTTATCTTCAGTTTTGTAACATATGATTGTCCTGCGCTATTGAGTTCTTTTATACGCTAGCTGTCAATACAGATTCTTCTGATTATTAGAATAGTAGTTCACTTCCCTTTTATGCCAATGTAAATAGGGAACAACTCGTCTGAAGGCAAAGGAATTGCACTTCTTCTTTTATCAATGCAAGTGAAAAGAAGAGTCAAGCCCCATATTTGTTTATTCCTGGCTTAGCTTTCAGCGAAGGTCTAGGTGCAGTAAACACCATAAAAAGAAAATCCATGCTCCAACATTTCCAACATACAAGACAGCAGCAAACTATAGATTTCTTTCTTAGTTTCTTTTTAGCTTAGTGTATATATGAAATTAGTGCAGGACTCCAGAAAGATGTGAAAGGAGAGAGCTCTACCCAGGGAGTACGTAAACAGTGCCAAGCAATTGGTGTTGTACCGTGCTATTTGCTGTGTCCTATTTTCACAGACAAACAATTTCTGTCACCAAAAATGCATGAAAGTTCAGAAATTTCAAGAGCCCCTGTGGTGCTGAGAGTTGTTTTTTCTTCTTCTGTTGTTTAGTGGTGCTCTTAGTTTCTCCTAACTGGTGCCGGCATAAATCCCATTTTCTCTAAAGGATGGTTCCATTCTGTGAGAGGAATTTATTTGAATTTCAACAGGATCATACTAAAGAAGCTGCTAACTGCTCCCATTTTCAGTTTTTTGAAAGTATAGTCCCTCTAAATTCCAGGGTTTGTGGCAGGGGTCAGCCTATGTCTTCAGCTAGTACTTCAAAGTATTCCTAAATTTCCAGTAAAAATTTCTTCCAATCAGGATCAAGGATAACAAATTGGTAAGAAATATTTCCTTTTGTATACTGTCCCAGTAGCTGACGATTAAGGGAAGTCTCTGTTTGAAATAACTTCTTATCTGTATAAATGGGCATTCCTTTCTTCTCCCCATCAAGTACTTGCATCTTTTTCCCTTTAGGCAGATAGAGGTTTCCATGCCTGTAGGAAAGCAGCCTTCCCCCATGCTTGCATTACAGGACAAATACCTCAGTGTTTCCTCTGAAATCCTAAATAGACTTCTCTGTAAAGAATTTCATAAGATCTGGGTAATACTAATCAATACTCCTATAATACCCCCTAACACTACTTTAAGTACTTAGGAAGTATTTGAAACACTTTTTTTTTTTTTTTTTTTTAAAGCCAACTCAATCAAATAAAGTACACCACCTGCTCCCATCCCCATCTCCCAAAGCCTGTGGGATGAGTGTGAAGATTCAGGGCAATTACAATGCTATTTGGAAGACTCCACCTTTCTTTTGAACAGTTTTTTGTTTTAAAGTGTTCCTCTACACACACCCACACACACTTTACCTCCCCCCGGCCCTGCCCTAAAAAAAATCAGTACTCTTCTGACATTCTCCAGACTTTATTTTTTTTCTTTTTGATTGGGAAACTGAATCCAGGAGGTGAAGTCCCTAAAGCAGTTGGTGAAATTGCAGCCAAGATAGAATTCCCCGCAGTGTTCAGTCCAGTTCAGAATGCACTATTTCACTGGAGTCCAGCATGCTCTGAAGCTCAAGACCCCAACATTAAATATGATACACAGTGTAGACCCTTTGTCCCATTAACACTGAAGATTTGCATAGGTCCAAGGCTCATCCTACACTAATTTAATCATGAGATTAAGATTTTAGTTTCTTTTTCTTACTAAGAAGTAGTCTGCAGTAAATTCTCATTTTATTATACAAAATTAGGTCATTGGGGAAATTAGTTTTTCCCAGTTGTTTTCACTGGGGAGAGTTAGAAAAAAAAAAGCAAACAAATAATCTCCCACGTCATTTCAAAGACTCTGTGCATTAGATTTCTAAATGTAAATGTAGCTTTGTAGATTTAATGTAAGAATTGGTAAATTTCACAAATAAATAGTATAATGTAAGGCCAGGTATACAACATATACATTTTATACCTTCTTACTATAAGATTTCTCACTTCTGAAAAATAGCACAGGGATTACCAGGAAAAATAAGTTATGGAATTTGAGCCACTGATGCTATTTTTTTTCTTCCTAGTCACTGCAGTAAATCTAGTTACCAGAAAGCTCATCATATCCGGCACTGTGTGACAAAGACCAGAGTTCAATCCTGCACATAGATCTACTAAGATCTATATACATAGTAAAATTCAGTTTATGGAAAAATTTATAGCAGCTTTAAAGTAATTGCCTCCTTAACAAGTGCTCTGGGGTCCCTTTACTTGTTTTGAATGTGCGGTCACTAATGTGTCAGGTGTCTAAGGTCTGGGACAAATTTCTGGTTTGGGTATAGTCACTAGCACAGTGGCTAGATCTGAGGTTATCCTAATTGCTGGCCAGTGACATGGTAAGTCTTCAATAACTGAAAATCCATCTCTACATCCTCACCCCTCCAAACAGAGCCATAAGAAAATTTTGGGTATGGAAGTGAGTTTAATAACTTCTGCTGTCATCCACAGCAATGTCTTCACACGTGCGAAGTCTGTCCTACATTACTAACAAACTCATTTGCTGATTTAGCTTTCACTTAAACAAATTATGATTTTCTAAATTTTGTTTGTTGTTGTGAGAGTTGTGCTGCTAGTCCTAATAGATGTTGGCTTGTGGCTGGAGCAATTTAATCCCTGAATGTCTCCCCCTAGTTCTTGTCTTTACCTAAAGGCAAAGATTTCATTATGGTATATGCCCATGCTGAACTGTATGTTAACCCAGCTTCTCATGTACGTTGTATTACATAAATAATGCAAGATTTACAGCCTCCCAAATCCTTTATCAGCTGGTAGCACAATTCTTTGAAAATCCTTTCCTAGCTTCTGGTAATATGTTACTTTTTATGATGAATCCACTCAGGGCTTTGCTAACAGCTTTGAGGGGAAAGAGAAGCTACAAATATAGAAAGACTGGAGATTTTGTAGGGGGCATAGATTAGATGGGTCTTCCATAAAATTTTGTGTAGAAGAGGTCAGCAAAGGGCCGAGAGGTATAGTCATTGTATGCATGTTGGACTACATGACAGCACTTCTTTCAGTGATAATATTTATCCCACCTCTACTGTAGGGATGTCAGTGCTGGACAGAACAGCCTAGACACTGTACTGTAAATCAGCTGAAGTCAATAGAGTTGTGTCTGTACCACATCTGAAGATTTTTGTCTATATTAAAATAAAGTCTACTCTTAAGGTCTGCAGCATTAGTCTTCCAAAATCTCACATTTGTTATTAGCAAGTTACTAATGAGGAAAAGTCATATTCACTTAGAAAGGAAACTTCCCAACAGAAGTTCAAAACATTTATAAGGAGACAGTGTTATCAAAACCGTATTTTCATGTTCCAACCGAGACTTGGCTCGACTCCACCTAACTGGGTGTGATATTTCTATTGTTGTTGCCTGGTGGCCGACAGCTCCCCAAAACTGTAGGAAATCAAATTGTTGTCCCAAAAACTGCATGTCACCCGGTGTGCAGATCCACAATTCACACACAGGATGGAGGTATTTTCCTTTATTACGTGAATGCTCATGCATGGGTGCCTGTCCCAAGACAGCACACTGTGGTCCTGAAAACTACGATTATTTATGCACACAATCTATACATATTCGATACACTGATACATATCTGCTAAGTGATTGGTCATAATCTCTACGATTAGCATGTAAATTAGCACACATGCCTAGTTTGCCCTCTCCATCTACTTTTCTTGAGTCTGGGGTGTAATCAGAGTCAGTAGTCCGTGGGTCGGTGATCACGATCTCCCGCTGCTGGAATTACCTTTTACTTAGTTTCCTCATAATTTGGCAGACATAGGCAGGTCATCACAGCCTGTTGTCTCTACTTCTCACTTATCCTACCTAGGCTCCTGCTTTTTGTCAGGCGTATACAGTAGCAGATTGTTTCAAAGTTAATAATTTGTTTCTACCATTATCCTAACAGCTAATCATTTTGTTCTACAGTGTTCCTAACAAAACTGACCTCTAACCTTTCAATATGTTTTTTAATAATCTGACATCAAAACAACATAGTAAGGAGTCCAGAATGAGCAAGATTTACTGCTGCTTTTCTCCAGTAGTAAAAAGGTTGCTACGAAAATGTGAAATACTGATAATCTGTTGCATTTTTGTCTTGTTTTTCTTTGGCGGACTTTTGTTAATTATCACCTAAGTACTCACAGCACAGTAATAGGGTTCAAGACAGGTATATAAAAATAGAAGAAAAATATGTATGCTTTATATGCTATAAGTGAGCTCAGAAATTCCTCTATCATCCCGCTATCCCTTATATCATCCTGCTGACACTGTGGCACAGCCATATAGATGGGCAAATTCCTGTAACATGGAAGAATTTGATTTTAGGATGAGCAAAAACCTACAAATGCATGTAAATCCTCTGCTGTTAAAGTGGGGAGATCTAGCCAGATTTATTTCTTCATTCTTCTCTCAAATATTTCACCCTTAAACGGTCTTTTTTTGTGCCATAAATGAAAGGGAAATCAGGAGATTAGCATTCCTCCATGAGGATTGTTGGTTATTCTTCCTAATGTTTAGATAGTGATGTCCTTCATGCATGACTAAGTGGGACCATTCCCTGCCTGGGTGGCAAACAGCACCTTGTTAACCAGCTTGGAAACTCAGCTGATGATAAACTCTTCGTTAATTTACTGTGAAATAAACTTTCTCCTATGCCAGGTTGGCAGGAATGTATTTCCTTAGTATAGGCTCAAAGCTACATCTGAAATTAATGTAAAAATGATCCCTCCCACAGTTTATACAAGCATAGAATTTAAAAAAGTATTATGCAGTTCATTAATAGTTCTTACTCCTTCCTATGTACAGTGATAACCAACTACTCCAGTGGCACAGAGGAAGTGACTTTTGGGAGATTCTTTCCAGGGATATGTGGATGGGGCATTGGAGAATTTTTATAACATTTTATAATTATTTGCAGTAGAAAGGCAGTACCTTTTCATAAATATGCATGGCACTGCAAATATTCTGTAAATAGCCTTGCATGATTGGTTTTTCTTTGTTTGTTTGTTTGTGGGCTTTTTGGGGGTTCTTTCTGAAGCTTAGGAAAGGTTTTAGGCCATAGGGTAGGAAGAACTTTTTTTGAGGTATGTCCCAAATGGATTTCAATATCTTGTTTGATCAGAGAACATTTTTCTTTCTTTAATTGGTCACTACCACTAACATAGCTGATTAATAAAAACAGAGCTGTAGAAATAGTAACAATTAGCACCAATAGTGCTGTGCATCTAAGTACATGGCAAACATAGAGTTTATTTTACTGTTTACCCATTAAATGGTTCCCTTTCTCAGATAAGCACAGCTAATCAAATGACTTGCTAGATTACACAGTGAATCAGAGAGCTGTGGAAACAAGTTTAAGGGCATGAAGCTACCAATACTTATGTCTGAGTAACTTTACACTTGGGAGTATTTCAATTGACTCCAGAAGGGATTATGTAGGGTAATAAGCTTTGAACTTCATGGAAAGTGTTCGCAGGACTGGTCCCCAAGCATATTCAATTGCAGTCCTCACATAAAATCACATAAATCTGTAGTCGGGGACTTTTAATAAACATATTCTATGCCATAAATTACTTTCTGAGGAGGATTTTTAGAGGCATATTTTTACAGCATTGACCTCCAATAGACTCATAACATTTTATCATGTTAAATGTATATTTAATAGCTTCAAACCTTTTATATTAGTGGTCCAATGGGCTTGAAGGACTTAAGACTGCAACAACCTCTTGTGTCAATGGATATTTAGAGAGGTTTAAAAAATGCAGATTATTGACTTTATTATTGATGCAAAGGAGTCATTATATCCTATCAGGCAATTAAATGCCCTTTCATAAAGAGCTCATTGCATGGAGACTGAATTTATGGAAATTATGAAACTTAATGGCTCTGTAAGTATCATTACATCAGGTCTGAAACACTTTTTGGGATATTATTATTTATTTTCATATTCATACTTGTAGTAATGAGAAATTCAAGAATTTTGTAGTAAATTACAAATATAAAGATGTAGTTATAGAGGTTCCTATATTAAACACATACTGAAGGGAAACATACCCTTCATCATTTCCTCCTTTCTTTAAAGGTACATAGTTAAATCTGCCCAGTGAAAAGAGATGGCTGTATTTTGATAGCTTTTGTAAATCCAGAAGGTGCCAGGTTAAAATTTACAATTTTAATTTTCATTTCTACTTCTGATTTATGAACACTTACCCACAGTTCATCCTTTTCTGCTAGAGCCATAATTTTGCACAGGTTATTCTGACATATATTTTATAGCTAATGAAGGATTTTGGATGTATTCACATACAACATGGCATTGAACCTGGAAATTGCTCTGCTGTCTTCACTCAAGTCCCTTTGTAAATTCAGTCCTAAATTTAGCCTCCCAGTGAGGTCTCTCTCTGGTTTGAAGTTTTTTCCGCTTCTAAGTGTATGTACTACCCAAGTATGTTCCCAGAGCATTTTTTTAAACACCTCAGTATTTAAAGTTATTTGATATTAGACACAAAGGAATAGAAAGTATGAGAAGTGCTTCATGAGAGCACCACAAGAATGCTAGATTTTTGCAAGAGTGTTTTTTCCTACTCAGGGTAACACATCACATTTCTGGAAGTGAAGCTGCACCTGTGTCAAAAATAGCCACATCATTAAAACCCCTCAGTTAGCACTCAGATGCTGAACCCATCTGAAGAGCTGTCTCTTAGTCATCTATTAATGTGTGGCCTGTCAGTTAATGCTTTTTAAGGGTCTAGGCAATTAGGATTTTACACTGCATGTGGCAGGTGTGTGCATTTGCATTTTGGGGCTGTGCAAAGCTGCAGCATACCCATTATATGTCAGTCCATGTGCTCTCTTCTCTTTGTGGGCAGGCTGTAACAGAAGATCTGGACTGCAGCTCACAGATGAGACATACAATCTCTCTGGACATTCACATTTTATCCAGGTCCATATAACCAACTGCAATAGTGACTATAGGACCAAGAAGTCTCTGCCTCTGTTTTGTAGTGCCCACAGTGCAAAATTCTTGGTGTATTGTGAGACAATTATTTGCTTTTTCTTATGGCTTTACCAGAAATTTTACTGTAGCTCCATTCAGTCTTTGCTTTCTCATGTCCTCTTATTTGGCAAAAGAGGAAAATTCAGGGAAGGTCATACTACTACAGCCTGTGCTGCATAGTCCCTGGGTAGATAAAATGTTCAAATTGACTACCTATAATTAAAATGAAAATAAAAACATTTGTTTATTTTCTTGGATTTCCCATCTCAAACACTGGCAAAATGAAAGCACAGGAATGTCATTGTGCTGCCAATAGCACTATTTTGCCGCTACTTGAATAATGTTTTCTTAAATATCCTCACATAAGTAAAGCCAGGTTTACTTATGTTACAGGTTTACCTATGTTACCAAGTTTCCCTGATTTATTTTTTTTTTAACCTTTTAGACTGTTCTCAACTCTGTTATGGCTAATGTAGATGCTGAAACATAAGTGCCTGTGTACATCTTGGTAGACTCAGGGGTAGCATTCATAAAAGAAAAAAATTACTGAACAGAAACAGTGCTTTATAAACCACTAATTTAAGGGAGTACTTTAGATGAGTTAACTTTAGGAATCTCTTTAGTTTCCATTCAAGTCAGTGATGAGATTTATTCTTAACCTTAAGATTATTTTATACTTAAAGGCTGATCTGAATAAGGTCCTTTGTAGAGTAATAATTAAAACAAAAATTTTAAAAAGGCTTTTCCATTGTTTACTCACTTTCGTACTGCAGGGTTATGCGTATGATAGTAATAACGCTATAGTTTAATATAGGTAATCTCTCTGTTGTTACTGTGAAGAAGCTTTATAGACCAGGACAAAATGGTTTAAGGCCCTTGAAATGTTTGTTTTCAGCTCTTTCATTTTAATGTTTTTATTTTAAATCAAAGATGTGCCATAAATATAAATTATTTTGTAGAAGGAGACTGTAGAGAAGTCCCTGAAGGGCTTCACTTTGAGTAGCTTTGTTAGTCAAGGTGGAAGGCTCTGTAAGCCACAAGCATTATAATTACCTGATTTTGCTCTTATTGAAATCAGTGGCAAAACTCATAGGTTGCAGTGGCAGCAAGATTGAAAGGAACTGTTGTGCTTTAGTTTATTGTTCCATTTTCTGATTAACATCTTAAACTGTATTTTGATCATGTAGCTTCTACTGACAGAGAATGCCTGATGGTCTTTTGTTGATCTTCTGAGGGAACAACAGCTCATCTTGATGCTCAGCCAAGGCATCTATCATTTAGCTGTCCCTTTCAGTTACCGTGTTGAGAATGCAGCACAGCCCTGGCTCAGAGAGTCTCCGCTCCATCTGGTGACCTGTCAGAAGAGCTCTTAGACCTCTTTCCTTTCAGGATCCAGCAATGAATTTTTTCTGCACAAAATGTGTTTTTAACTTTTTGTCTTGAGTAAATTTAACATGTCAGAGTCAAAGTAATGTTACTATGGTTCAAAAAGTTACTGTGCACCCATTTAGCCACAGTAACTGTCCAGAAAAGGTATTCTTAGCCTGCAGAAACTATCATGTCATTTAACTGTCCCAAAGATCAATGTTAGAAAAGAAAAAAAATCTTATGTTACCTTATGTTTGCTGCAATGAGTAGTAATGGACAAGTGCTGAAGTCTAGCTAACGTATATCAATTTGACTATGAGATTGAGCCATTTTGGCATTTATTTCTTTTCATTTTCCTAAACAGATGGTTTTATTCCCACCACACAATTTTTTTCCTCCACTGTTTTTTTCTGAGCTCTCTCATCTAGCTTTCATTAGCTTTTGTTCTCCACATAGTATTCAGGCAAGTGTGCTGCACATAATCTAGGATTGCAGTTAAACAGAAATGGAAGTGGGGGAAAAAAAAATGGCAGATCTGTACTAAAGCTTCTGCCAAAGATAATGGTAGATAGATGCAGAGGTCCAATCTATCTGTTACATTGTGTGAGTCTTTATTATGTGTAGGTATTAAAGAGAGAGTACCTGCCTTTCTCCTTCAGTTTCTTTTCCCTTTCATCTCTGCCTCCTACATGTGTCGTATGGAATCCATCAGTAGTACAAAGACGGTATCACATGCTTAGTTATTGCTGCCAGTAGTAATACAAAATCAGGCCTGTCTGACAGGCAAAAAACGCAGCCTTCTTTATTGCAGGCCAATTAAAGTCACCAACAAAAAAGGCTGTGGATTTTTAATGGAAAGAAAGCACTAATGAATAAGCACTAATTGAAAATTAGGGCATGAAAGGCAGAGAAGAGCTAAGACAAATCAATTACTGTACCTATAAACCTGAGTTGACAACAAATTAACAGCAATAGCAGCAAGATGCATTGGACCAAATTAATCACAGATACAAACAGTTGAAAGTTAGGTGTGAATAAATTAGCTTAAGAAGGGTCTACAAATGTTAAATAATTGCACAATTGACCATGAGTGGAGTAACTGTACAAAATGATTGAAGCAACTGTACAAAAAGAATTTAACATAAATGTTGCCTCTGGTAGGAAATACGGTCATTGACTGTGGGAGCATAAAGAAACAAAAAACATGTGACTCTTAACTTGGGGATAGTAGGGTCTGTCCCCATGTGAATTTTATAAACTTCTGTAAAACCTTGAGTGTCACTTACCTAACTTAAAAATTTTGAGTTTTACACAAATACAGACTGGGTGGAGAATGAATTGAGAGCAGCCCTGAGGAGAATGACTTGGGAGTGTTCGTTGACAAGAAGGTCCACATGACCTGGCAATGTGCGCTTGCAGCCCAGAAAGCCAACTGTGTCCTGGGATGCACAAAGAGAAACATGACTGGCATGTTGAGGGAGGTGATTCTCTCTATTCTGCTCTCATGAGACCCCACCTGCTGTGTCCAACTCTCAGGCACCCAACATCAGGATATAGATATTTTGGAGTGAGTCCAGAGGAGGGCCAGGAAGATGGTCAGGGGGCTGGAGCACCTCCGCTGTGAGGACAGGCTGAGAGAGTTGGGGTTGTTCAGCCTGGAGAAGAACAGGCTCAAGGGAGACCTTAGAGCGGCCTGCCAGTACTTAAAGGAGCTACAGGAAAGATGGGGAGGGACTCTTTATCAGGGAGAGTAGGGATAGGATGAGGGGTAATGGTTTTAAACTGAGAGGGTAGATTTAGATTAGCTGTAATGAAGAAATTCTTCCCTGTGAGGGTGGTGAGACACTGGCACAGGTTGCCCAGAGAAGCTGTGGCTGCCCCCCTCCCTGGAAGCGTTCAAGGCCAGGTTGGACGGGGCTTTGAGCAACCTGGTCTAGTGGAAGGTCTCCCTGCCCACGGCAGGGGGGTGGAACTGGATGATCTTTAAGGTCCCTTCCAACCCAAACCATTCTACACTTCCTGTCCTAAGCACAGATGGTGCCACGGGCCAGCACCAGGTCTAGCAGATAGGCATGTGACAATGGAAGGTAATGCAGAGGAGAAAGTTACGTCTCAGTACCCTGGCCGTCAGGTGATTTCATTTGTGATGTCAGTTGGGAGAATTTACTGAGTAAGACTATGCTTCAACCCTCCTTTTTATAATGATGAATGATTTTTTTTGTGGATTGAAAAATAAATTCCGTAAGCATGCTACAGTGTTCTCTTGCACTAATTCTGTGAGGAATAACCCTAATTATTTTGTTGGCTATTCCCAGGCTTAGAGACCAGCATTGGATAACTCAGACTGAACATGAAAGAGGACATTTAGGAAAAAGTCACAAGGTCCTTTACAAAATCTTTTTAGTTGTTCTGTTTTCCGATATATAAAAACTAGTTAATATTATCCAGATAATGAGTAACTTATAGTGTTCTTGCTTTATAAACTATTGCTTATTTAACCTACATTATGTCCAGATGTGCATGCACTAGGACATCTTGGAGTGAATGATGTTATGCTCTTGTGATTGCTGCAAAGCAGCCAGCATTAATTTCAGTTCTGAATTCTTAAAAATTAAACTACAACAATATTCTTGCTCTGCATTGGCATTGCTGACATCAACAAAAAACATTAACTCTAATTACAGGACTGATTTGGTTCTTATTAGACATTTGTTAAGAGCTAAATATCTTGATAAAGCAGAATGTGCTGCAATTTGGCAGCAGAAGTAAAGCATTCTGGAGAGTGCTCCTACCATTTATTCTCCTTCCCTGGTGATGATGAATGCGCACCATGAAGAGATTAGATCATTTGCTTCACTAGAGTAATAAAATGTTCTGTGCACTTTCTCTTTAGTCAGCTTGTTGATTCTGATCAAGTGGGGGACTTGAGTGATCTTGGGATTCAGCTGATAAGAAGATGGAAATATATGAAACTTGGAATTGACTGTGTACTATAGTGTTTCATATATTCAACTATAATGGTTAAAATATTGTATGCTCTTAAAGTTATTGCTGCTCTTTCCAATAAAGAGCTGGATCTGAATTTAAATAGTTGAATTAATTTTTCACTCTAAATATCCTAAGTCACGGGAGCTCTTCTTTTATAGTAACTATTACTGGTTCACACCAGAAGGCTAAGTCACAGGTATGGGACAATACACTGCTGTACTCAGAGCACTTGCCTTTGCGCTGCTGTGAAATCTACGGAGCCCGCTTCCTGTATCTGGACAGTATTAGCCAATGGATCTGTTGCAGCTTCAACTTTCAGGTACATATAAGCAAATATTTTTGTAGAATAGTTAATATGTTTTTGTCTGATTTGAAGCTATTTGAGAATTCAAGTCAAATCCCATTTAATTAGTTAGATGGAATTTAAACTCCCATTTCCCAGAAGAATTCCCAAATGACTAAATGACTCTGCAATATCATATTCTAGGTACAGTATTTTTCTCCTTCAGTTGAACCTGTCTTACTTCATGTAAGAGAGTTCGCTTGTGCATCAGAAACTGGGAATCTTATTTTCTACCTTTGTAGTGAGTAGTCTTTATAGTTATTCAGTCTTCACTCCTGTTTTTGACTATCATATCTAGTGGAATAGCTTCTACAGGAAGAACTGACACTACCCCCCGTATGTCTGCAGTAACCAAGATATGTAACACCATAATGGTTAGGGGCATGGATCCACAAAAGAGGCTTCTAAGATTGTCCCCTCAGGAAAAGGAATGCTCACAGTGACTTTTCTGAAACTTATTCTGTAGTTTAGAAAAAAACCCCAAGTTTCCTTGGATGCCTCAGCTTAATCTAAAATACTGACATAATCATTACCTACTGTAATTATTACCTATTGTACTGCCCATTGACTTCAGACACAAACTAATGTGTTTGGGGGTTTTTCCTTTTACTCTGTGTGGTTTTGGTCTGAAGAATGTAGGAAGCAGCTGGTTGCTGAAAGCAGAAGAGAATAAGCATTTGATTCAATGCAATCTGCACACATGTGCTGCCTCGTACAGAGCTGTTACTTTAGCATTTTCCTGTACTGGGTACTTGTATTCTAAAATAAGCAATGAAGTCCAAAAGTATATGGCTGTCCTTTATGCATTGCACAGAAGGACACTGAGTAATCAATATAAAGATTAAACAACACTGTCAATTTATCATTAAGTTTGGAATTTCTTAGATGACTCCGCAAAAGTTTTAAGTATTACTCAAGAAATAATATGGGGCACTGCAGTTTTCTTAAAGGCGGTCTATACATTTCTTCCCAATGCATGCAGCATTTTGTAATCTACCTCCTTGCTGTGCTGTAAATACCTGAAAACTACATTTCTGAGTTATGCTCAGGTGACCTGGGTATGATCAGATGACACCAAGGAAATGTCCTAGGTCTGCAATCACTGGTGTCCAGTTAAGTCAACAGGCCGCTTGTCTCAATGTGTTGTAGTGGAAAACACTACAGTGGGAAACAAGTATATCGTAAGTACAGTGTATCGGCAAGATAGCAATGTTATGCGAGTGCACTGTTCTGTGGTAAAAAGAATGTTTTTCTTGATTCTGAAATCTATTCTGTAAGACAGTTGGCATGAACGTTATTGATTTAAAATGGTTTCAAAAGCCCTGGAGGCTGTATTCTTCTCAAACCAGAGGGCTAGTGCCTTTTCTGTACAGCTCTGTGGCTAATGCACATCTGACCAAATGTGCTACAACTCTTTGTTGTGGCTATCAAGAGTAAGCAGTGCTGGTCAGGGGGTAGCAACATGATGTGTCTACCTCTGCAAGCTATCTTGTGTTTGTACTCTCTGGTCAGTAGTATATAAAACCCCTGCTTCAACTACTTGCTTAGGTTTACAGAGAGGGGGGGAATCCAATATAATATGACAGGAAAACAGCAGGCATCCATTACCTCTCCAAGCAAGGAGAAAAGATGGTGAGATTTACATTTAGGGATGAGAAACTTCTTTCAAAACTTCTCTTTACAATACTGTAGTTTGGGAAATATATAACAATGAAGGCATGTTTACTTTGTGTAGAATTCATGTCATGATGAGGATAATAAGACCCTCCAAGGCAATAATTGTTTCACTGTAGGGTGCTTCTGCATCTCAAATTGCTCAGCATCTGGGTTTTGAATCATTTGTGTTCCTGGTGGGTAAAACTGCCAGCTAAACAGGCAGTCAGACAAGTAGCATTTTTAAACTTACACAGCATGATTATGGCATGTGTGCATTTAAGGCTGAGCTTATTACCATCAGGAATTGTTATCTAAACCATAGACACAGACACCAAAATAGATTCTATATGATACTCTCTTAATAAATTGTTTTCATTCACAAGGAAAACATTCAGCCTATATTATAGATCTGGTATTGGTTTGGATATTTCTGGCAGACTGTCCAGCAAGAACGCATTGTTGTCTGAGCTCAGAAAATGTGCAATAAATTCCACAGTTCATCTCTGCTGTGGTGAGTAGGTGACTGTCACTGAATGCCATGCTGAAGAGCATGTTATAAGCAGGAAGAGGCTTGCTGTATTCACAGAGAATTATGTAATTAACATGTAAAGTAGACCTCAACTTGGTAAGAAGTGAGGCCATTCTGTATACAGGAATCATTTATTAAAACTGAATCTGTTTAATTTTTACTGGGGGAGGATTAGACTCTGCTGACAAATATTCTGTCTTTGACATGTCCTTCTCTATTCTAGTTTCTGAATGCTTACTAGGAATTTCCTGATGTGGACAGTTTCTTCCACACCCTAACCTAAAATACACTGAGTATGTCATGGTGCATACGAGGATCAGTGATTTGGTTTCTATTTTTGAAAATTCTGCTTTTGGGAAGAACTTGCTGAGGTGGCAGTTTAGAGATAGCTAGAAGTCCAGCTTGAAACAGCAGGTCTGCACTGTAAATATCTGAATGGTTAAAGTGTGGCAGCATTGAGAAGGCTTGCACCCATGCTCAATTTATGGTTTAACATCTTGTGTTCATGCCTTTATATCCCCAAGTCCTGATATTGGTGTTTTGGACCCTGAGTTCAAAGCCTGTTGTTGCTTATGTCCCTCATGTCCCTGTGATAGGACAGGCTTATGTGCTGCTGTCTGTCCAGGCTGTATGTCTCAAACACCATGCCAATCTAACTGTTTTGAAACTGTGGGCTCAGAGGAGACCCTGGTGAGGCTATGACTTGCCTGACATTTCTTTTTGGCACCAGTGGCAGCTAATTTGAGGGTTTTTTTCCTAGGTTATTTTTAACTTGGATTAATTCCCTGATCTGATTCACTTCACAGTCACACAAATAGTTGTACTGGCACAACTGAGGGAGCAGTAAGAATTAGCAGAGGAAGCGGTGACTGCACACAGCAGCACTTGTACAAGAAGAAAACCACCCTGAAGTCCTCTATACTGTGTCAATTTGAAGTGCCCTCATTCTTTCTCTTACGGGCTTTTTTTGTTGTTGTTGTGGATTTTCCTCACTTTGTTGCTACACAGTTTTGTGTTTTTCTCCGCATACAACATGTTTCAACTCTGCAAGTACTCATCTGCCATCTCGTTAGTTGTCTGCTGACTACTGAAGCACTTAAGTAAAAAAAAAAAGAAGTCAAAGTCTCTGTAAATTTCCAAGCTGTGTTAGCAGGCAATTGGAAAGTAGCAGTAAGATGAGCATCACCTGGTTTTCAAAAGGCAAGAAGAGTACTTTCCTGATAACAAAGCAATTCTGGCTAGAAATCTTGCTTGCTGACACAGTCACACATGTAGAGTGATGGTACCCACTCCTCAAGGAGCTTTTGCCCTCTGCAGTCAGAGAAAGAAAGGTTTGCCGAGCAAGCCTGGGCCAGTACTTTCTGCTTTCATGTTTCCTTGGTGGGACTTTGTGTTATCTGCAAGGTAATGTGCATCAACATATTATCTGATGATCTTGAAGGTATTCATTATGATTGCTCCTGGTGGTCTGTTTGGCTCTTCGCTCACATGCTTTTTTATTTTTCCTTTTTCCATGAAGAGAAGTTCAGTCACTTGGAAGTCTATTCTGCTAATGTCATACTTCTCCATGTCAGTAATCATTCCTGATATAACCTTAATTTACCTGAGATCATGCTTTGCTAGTTCTCATCTTCAGTCTTGGAAAAGGGGAGAAGTTATTCATAAGAAGTGAAAATACATATTTGACTGTTATGTTTGCTAGATTTCAGAAAAAGTTCATAGTTAGGGCTTGACTCCTCTTGAACCAGTAGCACTTTGAGTCATCTTTTATACCACTACAAAGAGAATGCAGGACATGATCCTGCCTTTCTTCTTCTGTCATTGGAGAGTGATATAATGAAGTGGCAGATGTGCAAGTACCAAACCTTATGCTTATAAAATACTGTAGTAAAATACAGGTTTGCTGAAAATTCAAGCTCTCCTGTTGCTTTTTGTTGCCTTCTGTTTCGGTAATATGTGGATTCTGGGCAAAATGGAGGTAGCTGTGAAAAACAATTGATTTATAGGGTTTATAGCTCAAATTGTGGATCAGAACCTGGGCTCCATCTGAACTGTACTTGGAACTCTGCAATTGAATAGGAAGCTTGAAAATACTGTTAAGAGTGGGAAAAGTGCTCAGTTCCTCACTATGTCCAAGCATAGAGCAGAGAAGCTATTGTTTGTTTCTGGGGCACAGAGAAGCCTTGCTGTTACTTAATGTCCAATAATGTGTTCACCAGGAAACCAGAAATCAGTGCTGTAGGAGCTATTATAGTTACTCTTTGTCACAAAATCATAACTTTCAGCAAAGGGAATTTTTATTCAGCCAGATCCAGTAGATTGCAGATTTGTACCTGAAGGCAGAGGAGATTCAGTTAAGATATATAGTACACAAGAGAGTGATACAGTCTCCACCAGGTTAAGAAAGTGTCTAGAGACTTACCTTTGAAGGAACTTTTTTCTGCTTTTATCCATATAGGTCTAAGGCAATTAATCAATAAGCAAGGACACAGGGTGAAAACATATGGTCTTTGATATTTAATAAATGGATTAACAGAGTCGACCACTTAATATTCAGCCTCTGCCTTAGGAGTATAAATTAATAAGCATTAGGTCCTTTTTAATGAGGAATTTTCCCTTTTAAAACCTGAATGAATTATCAAAAAGAGCTCTGGCAGAATTTCAAAGACATTTTCTGACCTTCTAGTATTCTGGCCTGCATGAATTTTTAACAAGATGCTATATATCTGGAAGGTCTATTAGAATTCGTCTGCATGAAATCTATCTGCCCTCTAGCCCCTCACCCCCTTTTTTTCTTTTTTCTTTCTTTTTTTTTCTTTTTTTCTTTTTTTTTTTTGATAATCAGACAACTGAAGCAGAAAAAGGAAAAGTATCTATAATAGCAAGGGAATGTTTAATTTATGTAAATGAAGTTTTAAAAAAGAGTTCTTATTCAAGTTAATAAAACCCCACACATTGCTTTTAAATATTAATAGTGGCTGGCAAAATACTTTATTTATAGTGACATTTTCATTTATATTCATTTTTGAATAGTATCAACAATGTAAAGTGTTCCAAGATCTGTTTGAAAATGCATATTTTGAAGTGCATAACATGCATAACATAATTAAATGCACGCGGCTATGCTTTCAGTCCTGTACAACATTCTTTTTTGCTGGTTTCTATTCCTGAAACCTGTAAGAAATTTTTTGATATCTAAATCTGTTCAGAAAATAAATGTAACAGACCAAAGCGATGTTTTAAGTATTTGTAGGTTGATTTTCAGCATAATGAAGAAAGCTTACTTTCATTATTATTTGGTTTATTTTGCATTTTTTAAAGGGTTGTTCTGTGACATTTTGAAAATGCAGAACACCCTTTTTCATAAAATGTTGTAGTTATCTATGCAGATTTTTGCTGATGATGCTTAGTAATCTAAATGCCACTTCAGAAAAATACTGTATATATTAATGAAAACTGAACTGTTTCACTTCTCAAAATTACAGTATCAGTTGGTCTTACAGATGGGATAGTCTATTAGCAGGTTATTGCTCTGAATCGTTGTAGCAGATTCCATGTTTCAACAGCTCACTTTTAGCTTCTATTCAGTACCATGAATTAGACACCCCCTCCTGGAACTACCTGGGGTTTTTGATCTTGCCCACCTGGAATCTGTTGAATAAAAGGCACTTAGGAACAGCTCTTGCTCCTGGAAGTGATTAATGTGCTGCTTGTTCACCACAAGGATCAGTGCCTATGTGCACTGATAGAAGAAACCATTAGGTTTTAGTAAACAGATTATTAGAAAGTGGTTGTCTTTAGCCTGTTAATCAATAATGGCAGGAACCACTAATAGGATTTCCATGTCACTATTTCTTTTATTTCACTTGTTTCAGGGGAAAGTTCCCTTCTGAGTTAATCCTTTTGAACAAAATACATCCCCGGGGTAAATCCACGGGAACTGTTGCAGTCGATAGAATTGCACCTCAGATGGAGCTGAACCACTGAGAGTCACTGAACATAAAACTGGGAAATTCAGAGTGTGCTTCACATATTCAAATGCTAACTGGTCTCTTGAGTCTGGAGTTCACTGACATTCCCCGCCCTGGCTCTTGATTAGGACCACACAAGAGTAGAAAATTATGCTGAAAAAACATAGCTTAATAAAAGCTGGCTAATTATTTGCTCATGTTACTTTGTCAGGACAGCTTAACTCTGGAACAACTCCACTGTGGCTTGGTTTTCAAAGGACAGTGTTGAGCAGACATATCTTGTTTCTAATTTTTCTTTGTGAGGATGAGGGAGGTGCAGTTTTAAGGATGTATTGATTTAATTGTTGAGACTAAGGCCTGCAATAGCTCACGCTAGTACTTGTCGATCTATATCAGATACTTTCAAGGACACAAAGTAAAGCTGAATTGCATCACTGTTATCAGAGGGCAGTAGGGAACTGCATCCCTGTTGTACCTTTCACCTTGTTGTCATTGGCTCTCTCTTTTATGTAATTCTGCACATGCAACAGGCAGCTTTTCTGAGCTCATTGCCTTCCAGCAGACAACCTGACAGTTCCCTTCCAGCTCCCTGGTGGAGGGATGACAGGTAAGTGGGGTGACTCTCCACAAAGCTTTTTCCACTAGAGTGAGAGGTAATACTTGGTATGAGAAAGAGACTCCCATGGGGGCCATATATGATTGTTTTTATATGGAACTCATGGGTGCAAAAAGAAAAAGACAATAGGACTGACAGGTGAGAGACTGCACAATGACAGTATTCCTGAAAACCAGGCTAGGGAAACTAAAGAGGATCAGAATAAAGTCTCAGGCCAGTAGGTGACAGGAGCCCTAAGGTTGTGTAATAGCACAAAGAGGAGACAGAGATCTAGTCCTAGACTTTCTTTGGCTAAACCCAGGGTTTTTGGTTTTTAAAATGTATCACTTGAACTTTCTCTGCTGACTCAAAGTAAAACAAGTTTAAATCTGCTAATTACATAACTGCTTTGGCATGGACTCCTCATTCAACACCAAAGGGATACATCAAGATGATAAATGCTTGTACCCTGAAGTGTTTGTTGTGTGGGGCAGGATGCACAACATGGCGTAATATTGCCCAGACTGGGAAACAAGCCTTTGCAAAATTGATGCTACAACAGTTATATGTAGTGGTCTGGAGGAGACACAGCTTTGATGGTAGAGAAACAAAGAAACAGAATTTGTTTGGTACACTGGAGATTGGGCTACTCAAAACAGTACTACTCGGAGTGGTATTGTGCAATCACCATGAACAATCAGTTCTAGTAATAAGGGTTGCCATAGGCCTATGTTTCTGACTTTTTAATTTCATTTAGAAATGTCCTCACACTTAAGAAATAAAGTGTGCGTGAGAAGATGGGCAAAGGAATAGTAGAACTGAAGGCAGGATCCGTATCTCCTGATTTCATCCTAGTGAAGTCTGTTAGACTAAACCATGTAGAGAAAATAATGATGGGATTTTGAAAGACACCCAGAGATGTTAATCACACAAATGTCATCATGAGAAATACTTCCACATGTCTCAATTCAAACAAAGACACCATCAATATCTACTCAATTGAGCTGAATCTCCACGACAGTGCTATTGACCTCAAGGGAGAGGAATGTGGTATGTAGATGGTAAATGGTGGAATAATTAAGAAACTGTTGTTCTTCAGACAAACTATTATATTCCCCCCAGAAAGCAATAAATAAAAAGCCTTTTACATGGAACTGTTTTCTGAGTATGGTATCAGTGGACTGGAGACAGAAAAAGGGATAATTCTGTGAACCATTATAATTATCATAGAATCCCAGAATGTTTTGGGTTGGAAGGGACCTTAAAGATCATCCGGTTCCAACCCCCTGCTATGGGCAGGGACACCTTCCACTAGTCCAGGTTGCTCAAAGCCCCATCCAACCTGGCCTTGAACCCTTCCAGGGAAGGGGCAGCCACAGCTTCTCTGGACAACCTGTACCAGTGTCTCACCACCCTCACAGTAAAGAATTTCTTCCTTAAATCTAATCTAAATCTACCCTCTCAGTTTAAAACCATTACCCCTTGACCTATCTCTACTCTCCCTGATCAAGAGTCCCTCCCCAGCTTTCCTGTAGCCCCTTTAAGTAGAGGCCGCTCTAAGGTCTTTCCAGAGCCTTCTCTTCTCCAGGCTGAACAACCCCAACTCTCTCAGCCTGTCCTCACAGCGGAGGTGTTCCAGCGCCCCAAGCATCTTCGTAGCCTCCTCTGGACCCACTTGAGCAGATCCAAGTCCTTTTGATGTTGGTGCCCCCAGAGCTGGACACAGCACTGCAGGGGGGGTTCTCACGAGAGTGGAGTACAGGGGGAGAATCCCCTCCCTCGACCTGCTGGCCACACTTCTCTTGATGCAGCCCAGGACAGGGTTGGCTTTCTGGGCTGCCAGTGCACATTTCTGGCTTATAGTCAGTTTTCCATCCACTAATACCCCCAAGTCCTTCTCTGCAGGGCTGCTCTCAGTCCACTTTTTGTCCAGCCTGTATTTGTGCTTGGGATTGCCCTGACCCATGTGCAGGACCTTGCACTTGGCCTTATTAAACTTCATGAGGTTTGCACAGGCCCACCTCTCCAGCCTGTCCAGGTCCCTCTGGATGGATCCCTCCCCTCCAGCACGTCAACTGCACCACACAGTTTGGTGTCATCGGCAAACTTGCTGAGGGTGCACTCGATCCCACTGTCCATGTCACCGACTGAGGCAAAAAGTTGTTGAGTACCTCAGTCTTCTCCCTATCCCGGGTAACCAGACCTCTTTCCATCCTTTTATCACTGACATACCTGTAAAAGCTTTTTTAATCTTTAAGAATGTTACAATAAAAATAAACTGTGCCTTACATCTGCAGGCTGCATAGGACTATGTTTTCAAATCATATTTTTTCTGAATAAGCCACTGCACTTGCAAGGATTAATTTGCATTGAGTTAAATGAACAGGTACCTGCTTGTATGTGGAGAGTATATACCAAAAGGAACGGGGTAGTGGAAAGCACTGACATTGCATACTGAGCCAACACTTCTCAGAGGTAGCCAAGCCTATAGCTGAGCAGAAACAAAATTAAAATGATGTTTTCAGGTGGCCAGTGCAGCTGCTACCTTTGACTTTGCCTCTGCCTTGTCCTCTCTGCTGATTTCATAGCATTTTTTTATATGGCATGACTTGTGATTTATGCCATGTGACAGAGGGCCTAACTGGTTTTTCTCAAGTTTAATATGGCTATTGGGTTGCACATTTCAAAGAGTAAATAAAGCCAATGGCATAAAGCAGGCTGCCTTGCAGTCTGTTGTCTCGGCTGCCCTTTCTGCAGGGCAGTGGGAAGCAGGTTTTCCTAAGAGAAACAGGCCACGGTCTGGGGGTGTGAAGTCCCTGGGGTGCTGAGTCTGGGCTCATCATACAGGGCACAGGGTGGGTCCCAGGGTGGGCAGCAGCACCCTTCAGGGATTAGATCTTCATGGGAAAGTGAGACTGCAAGAGAAGGAGTCATTGCCACATAATAGAAAGAGTAGGGGGTGGTTTATTTTACTATAATTTGACTTGCCAGTGGTCTGAGTTTTCTGTACTGAAAGATGTCCTCATCGGAGAGAAAGGAATGGCTTCAGCTGCTTGTCTGGGGGTCATGCAGCACTGCCCCAAAGCCACCCAGAGGGAAGGTGTGTCAGGTAAGGCAGGTCAGATCTGGGGAGTGCGCAGTGGCTTAACACCACTGGCTTTGACCTTCTTCCAGTTTAATTTTCACCATCTATGGTGAAAGGCTGATACTGTCATATAATCTCCCAGTGCTCTCCTAGAGATATCAGTAGTTTAATACAGGCAAAGAATTGCACATTCTCTAATCTTTTTCAAAATGGTGAGTTGACAGCTAATTGAGTAAACGCTGGTATCAGAAACTCTCTAGCCACTGGATTTCTAGTGCTCATTTGTGCTGTCGGATGAGTGCAGCTATCCATTGATTTAGATTTCTGGAATAGAAAAATTAAATGTTTCTGGAGGGCATATCAACAAGTATACACTGGAAGGATAAACAATGAACAAAGGAAATGTATTAGCTGTTAAATGCAGGCATTGAAGTCAAATGCTGTGGTCAGCTATCCTGTTTTCCAATTTGTTCTGAAGTGCTGCAGGGGAACAGTGCAGAGAGGTTCTGCCTCTTGTATGTAGCATAGAAGTGTTCAGTAGGTTTTGTACAATGAAGTATAAAAGTGCATGAAAGTGCATTCAAAGAGCTGTACTGTCCCTTCCAAAAGCGAAGAGACGGATTGCAGTTATTCTCTCTGCCAGGCAGTGAAGGCAGTGGGTAAGGGGCAGGTGCATGTGAAATTGTGTGAGAATCTGTTGTAAATCCAGCATTACCTATGGCCTTTCCACCAATGACTTAAGACCTATTGTCACAATCATGTGAAATCACAGCTGCGTGTTACCTTTGCGTGCTGTGCTGGGTCCCTTTGGAGACTCTTGCACATACTTATCAAAAATCATTTGTAGAGTGAAGTCTTAGATGTGTGTTCAAGCAAAACATTCATGGGAATACAAATGAAGACATAATTTTGTGTAAAAACTTCTGTGTTTCATAGTTTATCATAGTTTATTTCTGTGGCACATTATAGGCCTAGCATCTACCTCTGCTCCTTTATTGCTGACTGTTTTGTTTCTCTGATGGGTTTTGGCTGATAAATCTGTCCACACAATCCCAAGAATCCATAACAGAATTATCTTGGTGGAAAACAGCAAATGCATGTTTAAATGTTTAGAGAAACATGATATTTTTTTTAACTTTTCATCAGATAGGCTGACTCTTATGTTGTCTCAGGATATTTGCAATGCATTTTATAGATTTAAAATTAACGATATGTTAGAATATGAATTCTACTGAAAAGTTAGGCATACCTGAAAGCCGTTGATTGCCCTGTATAAATAAGGTTGCATTAACTATGCATGGAAAACCAAAACCAATTAGCAATAATTGGATATGTGTTCTGTGTGCATGTAGTAGGAAGAAACAGCAATTTTATGATGTTAGGAAAGACACTGGGAATAACAAACTTACTTTTAATTGTCACTCAATATGTGTCAACTCTGAAGCCATTGCATGTTCCTCAGACAGTGCAAGTCATCATCCTTCCTGCCTTTTGCCTTATTTACAGCTATAGGGCAGTTGAATACTGTGATTTTTTTTTTTTTTTTCCTTTTTCCCTTACTCCTCAAATAATGTTTTGAATTTCAAAAGGTTTTGCTTTGAAACTGCTATCACCTTCTTTGGTTTTGCCTTTTGCATATGTTTTGTGATTTTGCTGGCAGGGAAATTCATACGCAGCAAGTTTTAAATAATTAGGGAATATTAATAGAGGGTGAATTTCAAATTAGTATATATGGCATTTCACACAATCTATTCTAAGTCATATGCTCTTCCACTCATGAGCTAGTAATGTACTGTGTAATTTATGATGTATGTCAAATGGACTACTTCACAGATTTTAAATATCAGCTCATAAATTGTGAATACTCATTCACAAATATTATTTCTAGAAATTAACTAAAATTAATAATAGATCTGTATACTAGTTGTTGACCTCTGGTGGCAAAGATTATGCATATGGAAGAAGAAACACTTTTTCTCAATGATTTACTGCACAATTGCTCTAATAGACACTCTGACTACAAACTGGAATATTAAGGCTTAAATTAGGTATTGAGTATCAAGTGCTGGGAAGGTTGGAAGCTGCATAGTTTGTTTTGCACGGTAGTGACAAGCATACCACTTCCATAAATTTAGTTCCAGCAGTCAACTGCATTGAAGAAACACTAAATTTTCCATGAAAACATAATTGCTTTCTGGAATGCAGTAGCAGAATAGCTCCAAGGTAATTAAATAAATGCAGAAATTCACGTATAAATGACTTCACGTGAACTTTCATTTATGTGTATTGATATAGGATTATGTAAATTCTTGAGATTTTTGAAAATTCTGATCCTGACCAAAAAAAATGAAGGGTAAAAGTATATATTCTTTTTCCATCTGCAAACTCAAATATCATTTAATGATTAGTCTTATAAATCAGAAAACAACTTTCTTCAGGAAACTGGTTTGCTGCTTTACTAAAACTTAGTTGAGAATGCCTTGCCTGGGAGGAGCTCTGTTTTTTAATTTTGTGAAAGTAGTGCTATTTGTGTTGAGATAAACTATTCATTTGGCTAAGAATGACCTCTGCGATAGGAATCAATGGAGCAGGTTTTTTTATAACTTTGTTTATATCAGGCACATGGTGTGATTGAAAAACAGAACTAGACTTTCCTTGCCTAAGACCTCTTATTAAAGAGGTTAAATACATGGCTAACATAAAGCATGTTTGCAAGTCCTTTGAATTGAATTCAATCTGTTCATGCATTGTTTCCCTTATCTGTAAAATGGGGGGGAAAAATAGATATTGCCACTGTTTCAAAGGAGTGTGAGTAATGGTCCTGAATCATTATTTGTGAGCTGTTTGGAGATGCTTTGGAGACAGGAGCTTGAGAAGTGCCAGGTGCTGCAGAGTTAGGTTTGTCGTTCCCTTAACGCTCAGGAAAGCAACTGCAGGAGGTTTCCAGGCTCAGGTCTGCTTCTCTGTTAATTTCTCTATTTATCTTTCTTAAAGCTGTCTTTGATAGCTTTTTTTTTGCCACTGACTGCTTCTTTTCTGACCCTAAGATATGTCTAAGCAGGTGATTTTTGCACTCTTTATAGTCTGTAAATTTCATCTATGCTTAAGCACTTTTCCTTATAAATACTGTTTCATTTGATGTAAATCAAGCCCTAATTACCCTTGTATCTATTGTGTTTTCCTAGTGGTTTTATATGATGGTTGGGTTTAGGGAATGTGTATGAGTTTCCCTAACAACTTGCAAAGCAGGTTTCAGGAGACAGCAGTAGTTGACATAAACTTCAAAAAGAGAGGAAAGAGGGCAGAGACAGGGAACAGGGAGTTCCTGTCTTGGTTTCTTGTTACTCAAAGCAATGCTACGGCTGTAGCCACTCTGCAAAGTGGTTGCAGAGCAAGATGAAAGCAACTGAAGCACTTCCATGAAACAGAAATGGCTCCTGAATTCAGTCTACAGTTGCTTAAACGAGCAGCAAGATTTTTGCACAAGGGAGGTCTTATTGTAAGGAGAAAAACATTGAATTTGAAGGCGTACCATAGACATTTTAACATGGATACAGAGTACGAAAGGGAGAAAAAAAATCAGCCTGCTCTGTTGTTTAGTCTCTCTGCTGTCAGGAGATTTCATTGTTCCTCTGGGTTTGAAAGGAGTTCTTAGCACACCTAATTGAGTTGAACTTGGTCTCTAATTATATATAGAGATCAAAGATTTCCTTGATAGCGGCCATTACCACCTTCCAGTATAAGAAAATGATCTTCAGCTTTTTTCAGAATAAACCAGATGACACGGCTAGTCTATTATGGATATATGCATTTGCTACCCAGCAATTCAGTTTTGTTTTTATTTTTAAGGATAGTTTAGGTCCTTTGCTGGTACATGCACTTTATTAATTTTAGCAAATGACCATGTAGCTCAATATTTTTTCGTTATTTGGTTGCAAAACAACCAGGTTTTGTTAGTTTCGTCTTTTTTTCTTTCTTTTTTTTTTTTTTTTTTTTTTAAAGAGAAAAAGCTGTGGGAACGTAGGGAACAAATACATTATATAATATGTTTTCTGGTACTGCATAGTTTTATTATATTTATAATTTGTTAGTCATTCTGTTTCTTACTAGAAGTAGCTCTTGTTTTAGGATTACACAAAATCTATTGGGGATAGAGAAATAAGATATTTACAGAAGCAGACATGTTTCTTCAGTTACTTTACTGGATTAAAGGACAAAAATTGTGCATCCAAAAGGAAAACAAAAAGAAATGCTCATTTGTTCTTGAGATAATATGTTAACACTATTCCATTATGTGTATTTATCTCCAATCTGTATGGCTCCAAAGAGTTGAATGTAATAAAACTCTGGTACACCAAAAACAAGAGGTGATAAAGAAAACATTGTTCTAATTTAATGTATTTGACAAATTACCTCAAAGACAAAAAATTACTACATTTCTTGTTTTTCTTTTCCAATGCAGAAAAAGCCCGTAACTTTATCAGATTACAAGCCTTAGCATTACAAACTTTGTTCATAATTAAAACAGTCTGTGTATCACTTGTTGGGTTTTTTCGTTTCAGAATAAAATTCAGCCTGATTTCTGTTATATCAGGGATAAACAGGGATAAAGACTTTACTGTTCAAGACTTTACAACTGAATTCAAATGGTGGTTTACTTAAGAGCAGACAGACTAGTGTAGTGCACTTATTTGATTTTACTGCATTTGGTGTAGGTTCTGCAGTATTTTAATTGAAAAGTAGCAGTGAAAGCATTAATCCCCTCATAGCTAGGGAGAGTTTATTCACTTCTACACAAATAATTTCTCAAGATTAAGTTTAAAGAAATTAGCTGGAATTGACATGGGTGAACTAAGGAAAAAGAAATTTAAAATCCCACAACAGTAAGTAGAACTCTTTTTAGTGATATTTTTATGTGAAACCTCCATTATCTGCAGAGAAGCTGTGTCAAGTCTGTCCTTGGCCTCCACTTTGTGTTTGATTAAAAAAAAAAAAAAAAAAAAAAAAAAAGGCAAGCTTTTCAAATTGACACGAGTTTAAACATTATTTTTAAAATTGTTCCATTAAATTAAAAAACACTTGGGACATGAAAGGACACACATTAAGCATTAGGGATAATTGCAGTACATTTGCTACATAGAACTGTGACAGCAAGACCAATGTAGCAAAAGCAGTCATCACTAAAATGGCTGAAATTTGGTGAGTGCAATTTTCACATATAGGATTAAAAAACAACTAACAAAATCTCAGTTCTCCGAATAGCCTTATGCATTCTGACACAGATTTGCAACAAAGCTGGGCCTATATTAAATCTGATATATCAGATGCCTCAATGAGTTAAGAAAGCAGTTTTCTAACCCAAATAGAGATGTAAGAGTATCTAAAAATGTCCCTATTGAATGAACTGGCAAACTAAAAAATCAAGATCAGAACAAGTCAAACAACAGTTTAGCTTCTTAATTAAAATGCTCACTTTAGTGGTTTGACATCTTGCTAACTTGTTAAGTTTTGAGTTTTATCTCTTGTATGTTGGCTGTTAGGCTGCATAAATGGAAAGATTTTTCAGCCTGAGGTCACATGCAGAGTGGTGGTCAAAATACATCTTTTGACTAGTCTGCTGTCTTGGGATGTTCAAAGTAGCTATTCATACTGAGGTAGCTGGGAAAACCACAGTTCTTCGTATCACTTAGATTTGGTCATGGTTGGAGTACAGGAAGTAGCTTATTAAAAGTAAGGGGAAAAATACATTCAAAATAACCACTTTAAACCAGGTTGAGTACAGTATCAGGTGCCTAAAATAGACATCTTCCTAGTGTGATCCAGGACAAAACACAATAATAATAAAAAACTCTGAAAATAGCTCCTATCTGAGCCATTTAGACACAGACAGCACTCATGACATAGTTACAATAGTCACAGAAGTTCCTGTGTGCCTGTAGTCACCTCACATCTTAATATAATAGTTCTTGATCCTCTCTTTCTCCTAAAGTATGTCACAGCCTACCTTGCAATGCACTTGCTAAAGAGGAGGAAAGAAAGGGATAAACCATGCACACCAGTGGATGCTTCCTACCTTTCTGCTATGGTTATATCTCAACCTGTGACTCCAGAAGAAAGAAGATGAGAAGGGCAGTGTAGATGGGGAGTGCTGGAATGTACCATCAGTTGACTTTATGTTTTTGTTCCCTGGGGTTACCAAACCTCTCTTGAAGAGTTAGATTTGAAGAAAATTCAAAGAACTATCATTTCTTTGTCCTACCCTGTTGCCTGTAGGATGACTTCTTAGTTTGGCTAAGTTCCTGGAAGCTAAAAGTCACTTACACAGACAATTTCTGTCAAGGACATGCTTAATCAGCTGCACTCAGGTAGGAGGTAACAGCAGCGCTCTCTTGGGCTTTGTAGTAAGTCTTCGTGTAGATAAGCAACACAGTCCACTGGCAGCTTAAAAGTGTCTATTCTGTTTGAAGCAAACTCCATGGACTCTAAGCTATGTTCAGAGTTACTTTGATAAATGCATAGCTTAAATATTCTCAGCCAGAGAAAAGTTTTTAAAACTGGTGGACCACCTTCCCCAAGCTAGTGAAAGCTTCGTGTCATTTGTCTCTTATATTTCCATTTTTTTTACATCCAAGGCTAAAGGAATAAAGCCCATTATACTTCAAGAAATGTATTTTGATTCCTTTTATGTTGTCGTCTTTAAATATGATGTTATATGACAGTGTTATTGTAAATCTGAGAGTGATTCTCTTTCCTTTGAAGCTGAGATCTATTCTTCATTTTAATGTGTCTACTAGCTTCACGTTGCCTGCTCTGCAAGATTCCTGTGAAGATGCAGTGTATCTGCTTTTGCTAACTCTGTCATCTTCTTCTCAAATGTAGAGTTGAATTTAACTTTGATATGAGAAGGGCTTAGAGAAAAAATTACTCTCTGCCACAGGAAGTCCTTATAGTTTTTGTTATTATCCTTCTATTTATAGTCTGTGCATTACTGCATTCAGCTTGACTCCTGAATTTTCCTCCAAGATGCAGATATTTGTTTGACTAACTTGGACAGTGCTGGCACTTAAAATGTTACTATGTCTTCATAAACATATCTGGGTAATGTAGACAGCAGAATCTTATTCTTGTCCCTTTCTTCTGCTTTAACTACGAAGTATCACAGGATCACTACCTTATAACTTTGTGTATATATCAGATTTTTCATAGCAACTTCGTGGGCTTTTCAGTTTGGTAAACCTATATCCATTAGCCAGGATTTATTTCATGATCTGATTATTTTGGCTTCATTGAGTGCCTTCACATTTCTCTAATGCTAATAATTTTTATTGAGTACACTGATTGCTATATCACTACAGTAAATGTGAGAGTGAGTAATTTTATTGTTACTGCCTCAGGACAGTCCCTCTCCTCCATCCTGAAAAGTTTGTCTTCTAGAAAAAAACACCTAGGTGGAAGTATAAATACATTGATCATATATTTTCTGAGTATAGTACTGTCATTTATCGGGGGCGGGGGCGGGCAATGAATTTGAAAAGATGTCTTCTAGAAAACAATTCAAAACAATATATTGACTTGGGCCAATTAACTGAGCTTCCATGTGTAGGCATGGGTATCGTATTGTAGCTGGTATCACACAGGAAAGCCCTCCAACAGAGACAAGTGTGATGTGCTTTCTTCCACTGCTTTGTAGTCACTATTTCTCAGGCCAGATGAAGCTAACATGTGACCTCTCTTTGTCTCAGAGCAGCTTGTCTCAGAAATGATGAAGACAGGAATCTCTGTGCTTGCCAGGTATGGGATAGCTCGGGTAATGGAAATATGGGGGGGGTTGGAGAAGGAGAAAACAAGGTATCTCAGATCCACTCCACAAATAGCAGGTGAAGTTCCAAAACCAAAAATGCTGTGGTAAATGCCTGTCTCTCTTCATTTTGGGGTGATCTCTTCACAGGGGTTTAGTGGCAGGTGTTTCTCCCTTGTCTTTTAAATCCTTTAATCTGCATATCTAATCAGTCTCTGCTTTCACTGGGTTAGCTTGTTTTTTCTTCCCTGATAGTATTTTTGTTGGGATGTCAGCTCTCCCAGAAGAGTACTGCCTGCTCTGGATGATGAGGTAGTCAGCCACATAACATGAGTGTGCTTTTGACACTTGAACTTGTACTGTCTCACCACACATCTACTAGTGTGATAGGCTTGTCAAAAGGAAAATAAGAAGGGGAGAGATTGATCCTATAGTGGGACATCCACCATCAAAAATTTGAGAGGATATTTATCTATGCAAGGAACTGTTCCAGAATATCTCTTTCTTTCTCCTAATTAACTGTGTTTATGAATGGTCTTTTTCCTTTAACTCTAAATATTCCTTAATCTGAAGTGCATTCTACTGTAAGCAAGCCATAAGCAATAATATAGTTGAATGATTTTGTTGAAATTTGTTGGATTACATGGATGGCCTACAAATGCCTATCGCAAATTTATTTTTAAAGAGTTATTAGAATATCTGCCTTTCTCTGTACAAAAAACTTCTGCTGTATAATTTTATATCAGCCTGAAGGCTTGGCCCATGCATTGAAGCCAACATTTGACTTTCCTTATGCATAATTCATTTGGTATATCTAGTCTTTGATATTGACTGGTTTTTTGTTTCTAGTAGGATATGGATTTTAACCTTCATGGATATTTTCAAGAACTTATCTTTCAGATGCACATTCACAAAGTGAATCTCACAGAAATTGCCATGACAAGGAAATAACTAGTATGTCAAAACTCTTTAACTTTCTTTTTCTGCTAATGTAGTATTTAAATTGATTATATAGTACTCATTAGCCGGTAACTGCTACATTTTGTGTTTTGGCAATTAGTCAATGTCTGGAATTTGGTGTTTAGAAATTTTTGTCAGACAGTCCTTTGGCTAGCTGCAGTACATATGGAAATTCCTCATGGGTAGGTCTCACGTGTGCTGTATTTTGCAACAGTGATTGAACCTGGTGGTACTAGTAGCCAGTTTCAGGCTTATACCAAACTATGACAATTCCAGTCTAGTAAAGCTCCCTACTAGATATGCATATTTGAGGCCTGCTAAATTTTATCCTTGGCTCAAAAAAGTGGCATTGACTTTGGTTAGCCTACAGGACTGTTCCCCCTTGGTAGAATAACAGGTTGACTTTTTTCCCATCAGCCTTTTAATTCATTGTCATACTTGACCCTGTACATTCTTTTGATACTTTTGCTTTGATGAGAAGACTTGTACGTTAATATTAGCAATTGTCAGCGGGTAGTTATTAAGGATCAGTGATATTGAATGATCCTCTTAGGAAAATTATAAGTGTATCAGTCTGGTTCTGTAGAGCAGCCAAAATGTGCTTTAAACCATATTCTATCAGAAGAGGTAACGTGAAATAGCAAAAAAAATATTCATGATTGATTACATCTTGTTACTACTGCAGGTATTATGTCCTGGTCTTCTGACTTGTGAAGTAACTTTCTGTGTTTTTGAAGGATTTTACTCAGAAGTTTTCTAATGCCCTTTTAGGCTTTAAGTAACCAAGAGACTAACTCAGTAACTTAAAACCACCTGTTTCCTTAGATACAGAAATTCATACGGGGCTTTGAAGTAATTGGAAACCTCTTTGACTTCCTCAAACTTGTATGAACTCTCAATTTGTAATTAGCATCAGTTTCAGTTCTGTACATGAATCTCTGTCAAGCATTGGAGGATGTAAATGTGATGCACTGATGTTGGTTTATGATTTAGAGTTATTGTTTATTAATTGATGGTGTTATGGTACCCATCAGCATTGGCCCCAAGCAGTGGGAATGGCAGCTGAGAGTTTCTACAGTTTTGGTTTCTCTACAGGTTATTTGAGGCTATGTGCTAAAAGGGGTCTGATCCTTCAATGTGTTATGTGCATTACACTATATTATTGCTGGAGAAAGAAAAAGGTTATAGTAGTATCATTGTTTATTATAACTTAATTGAGTTTAGCTTCCTGAGATATACAGTAGATGGAGATTGTTAGACAGTATGAGTCAGAAATATGTATAAATTCCTTTGTCTATCACCTTTTAATGAGTTATTTATTGCACTTTTCATTATGTAGGGATTTCAAACTTGATTTCATTTATGACAAGCTATTATGATATACACATTGAACTTGAGATTTTATGCTATCAGAAACTGATGAAAACTAAATAAGTTCATAAAAATGATTGCGCTTTTTTTCGTCATTGAAGCATTTAAATGCAGATCGAGATTCTACAAAAAGAATTTGAGGATACTAATTAATTCATAAGGCTATTTTGTATTTTTATTTTCAAAGTAGTTTAGGACCTGGGTATTATAAAGTAATTTCTCTCCTTTCCATTACTCTTGGTTTATGTTTGTAGTTCTAATGCCAGTGCCCCTTGTGAGCATTTTATGTCTGGCTTCCTGTCTATGACTCACAGGATTTCAACCTGTGTGAGCTGTGTGTCACTCAGAACAGCCTACTGTCCAGATGAACCAATTCTGAGTTCTTTTCTTATTGTGTCACCACATAAATATAGATCAATTATTTACAAACCACATTTTGTTGCATATAGGTAAGATAGACAGAGCGTGACCTGTGTGTGTCTACTCTGTGTAACTTATGAATACAGCATGTATGTACAATGTGCTTCTTGGGACATTTACCTGACAAAACCGTGGGGCTGATAGAAGCTAAGCAGTGAGGGAAAATAATGGTTTCACATGACTTTTCACAGAGACAGTACAGCCAAGAGATGATACTGAATTACTGTTTGGGATGATTTTATCCCCAGAGTCTGATCTGGGGTTATGGTCTGTGCTGGGAGTTAACAGATCAAAGGAATTAATTATTAAAAAGATTATCTAAAAGGGAGGCAGGTGTACTGGGTAGCCATTTGTTGTGGCCTCCTTGAATTTCATTAGAGGATGCTAAGCTCAAGGTCAGAGATGTATGAATATTGATGATTTAGATTATTTTTTTTTTCTTGTTGTTTAAGATTATTCACTGCTTAGGATTTTAAATAAGGTATTTGATGACCACACTGAGTTGGTTGTGACCATTAGCTGAGTGGCTGGTTACAAATTTCTTTTTATTTTTTTTTTGTGAAATTTGACTTTGAGAATTTCCATGAAATAAGTTGAATTATTTGTATTGGTGAGCAGACTTTTTGTTGTTGTTATAAAATCCTTTATGTTATTATAAACATATATGAATGCAGATTCACTCCCTTAGCACTTCCTAAGCCTCCATTTGGTATCATGAAGAGTAGGGGTTTGTACAAAAATAATAAAGCTTTCTGATTATTTTGAGGAATTTTAACTAAAAAAGTGTTTCAAGTAAAATCCAGTCTCAACCGTGTGATGAATGTTCTGTAAATAATTGTGCCTTTAAGCACAAAAATAATTTTAAAAAATCCACAGAATTTAACTCCACAAGAAACCTTTGATAAGTCAGTGTAGGTTAATTCTGCAAGAAAAATGAAATATAGAAAAATGAACCCTTAAAGAGTATCTTTGTATCAACTTTCTATCATGAAGTGACTTTAAAAATTAATAGCTGCTTCTATCTTTTTTCACGAGGAGTTAAATACTTCATGTTTTTTGGCACATTTCTAATGATAATAGAGTTCCATTCATGAATTTGTGTTGTGTTTTTTTTTTCTTTTCCTATGTTACAGGGGTCTGAAAGTCAATAGTTATAACAGGTGTTAGAGAGTAAGTTTCACATGCAGATAATGTCATTTCAGTGGTAAGTGGTTCAGTTGCCAGTATAAAAATAGACACTTCCTTATAACTTTGTACCATGTCATTTATTATTCTATATTAGTGTCTGTGAAGAGTTATTTAATGCTCTTCAGTGTTGCATATGTGGCTAAGTGGCACAATGAGCCAGATCAGACTGACAGACCTTGCTGTCCTTTCAGCAGAAAAGCCAACGTTTGATGCAGTATCCCTGAAAGAAGCAATCAACAGATTTACAGAACAACACAATGCACTAACTTTTACTGCCTGTCCCCAAATCATAATATTAAATTATGTGTTAAAAGGATATTAGGAGCACAGTCTTCGGAAGCATCCAGCTTGCATCCAGCTTGAATTAGCATATAGATGAGCTGAAGTCTGAGATGAAGCACAACCTAGATGAGTTTTCTAGCATTATGCTGTTTTGTATATTAACTCTGTCAAAATACAGCTTTGTGAATAGAGCCTTACACACAGACATTTTTGAAATGTTGCATAGAAAGTGAGGAAAACATAGCAGCAGACACAAGGGAAGTCATTAGCCTGTATTTCCATGCTTCCTGTGCCTTATCAAAACAGACTTGATACACATGTATGCAACTCTGCATCATACAAAATACTTCCCAAGTAAGACAGATGTGTAATCTTAAATTGCTTTTGTTGTTCCATGGACTATCTGACCATTCCTAACATAGAAACTGTTAGGTACAATACAAATTTCGAAAACTTTGGTAGAATTGCAAGTGTCCTTAGTTACACGACTTCTACATGTTCAGCTAGAACATTATTCTGCATATCAGTAACCTACAGTCTGGATATCACCTGGAAAATATTGTAAAAACTTTTTCAAATTAAACATAAATGAAACATAAACACTTATTTATGAAAACAGTAATATTATGTTTGCAGAATAAACAAATAGTACATTTTGGAATTGGATAGGCTTGAATTATTGACAGAACCTAGAAATAGGGTTGTCAGGCAAAATGCAGTAGGTTGTCCTTTGGATAGGGTAATTGTACCTGGCAAAGCATTTAAATAATGGTATATGATCTGTTTGCTTTGTTGCTACTTGATACCAGTCTTTCTTGTGCAGTTTGATGGGGCAAAGATGGCTCTTCAGTGCAACTGGAATCAGTACAGAGTTCATATTCTAATGAAGCATTTCTTTCCCAATTTATTTTGTAGCTGCAAAGAGCAGAAGAACATCTTTGCACTCTGGTGTGATCATTATTCAGGTATAGGAAAGGGGCTTTCTCAGAAAGGCCTTCTCCTACTTGCCTGTTGTGTGTTCTCTTCCAGGCCAGATATAAGCAAAAAGGTGTGGATTTCTGCCCACATGGAATACTCAAGCAAATACCTGGGTACTATCCAGAAAGAGAGGAATAATTATTTTTCCGAGTACTGTTGGCGGGGAGAAAGTTTTTTATTACTAGCTTCATATCATCACAATATAGTTAGAAAAGAATTATTAAGTCATTGATGGCAGTGTAATGAACTATTAATAGTTCAAGACTAATCAATACCTGAGAGATCTGTTAAGGTCTTGGTGCAGATCATTAGGATTGTTTGCAAGAGTCTTACTGAAGTCAGAATATAGTATCGAATTATCTGTTGGTAGAGGAGAACTTATTTACCTGCAATTACTTTACTTTGTTTACACCAGTGAAGTAAATAGGACTTCGAAACCATCATTGCTTCTCTTCCCTCATCCTTGCAACATGTATTACCAGATCAAGAAAAATTAGTGCTTTCTGCCTTTTGCTTTTACTTAAAAGTTACAAACAGAAAGAAGGAATGGAAAAAGCCAGCAATTTTTTGCATTTATTCTTTTGGGTTTTTTTAAATATTTACCACACCTTTCATCAAAGATTTCAGATGTGGCTGTGAATGGGTTCACAGTGATGAAGCTACAAGTCTGCTATCAAGTATTTCTCCACAAATTGTTCAGCTGACTGAAAAATTTTGACTGTGCCTCATAAAAGTTGTAACAGTTCCAAATCTAATTAAAAGCCTATAACTTTCCCTGTATCATATTGCAAGACTTGTAAGTAGCAAAGTACTGGGGCTTCACTGCCCCAGTCCTGCTTCCCTGTGTGTGGGTGACCATTGGGAAGGATCCCAAGCAAGACTTTGAAACTGCTTATTGCTAATCACATTTCAATTGGGCCAAGCTTTGCTGCCTTCCAGGCACTTATGTATTTGAACATCTGTTGAGAGAGGTGGGATATCTGGGTGGGAATTACCATTGGAGGGGTGTTACTGTTAGTTTGAGACACATATTAGGTTTTGTAAATCATAGTGAGTATTGAGAATAATGGACATTCTTACAATATGTTTTTAAAAATAGACAGTTTGCTCAGTCCTTGATCCTTGAAGGCATTTAAGAGGCTAAAGGATAGGTCAGAGCAATATACTTCAGTCATGCGTAAACGTACTTTGACATACTGTGGTGCACGTTTAAGTAGAATAGAAGGTGAGAAAATAGGTGTTACCCATACAAATGTAGATAAAGAGCAAACCTGTTTTGTATGTCTCTCTGAAAATTGTAACCCTTAAAAGAATTTGACTTATAGTAATTTTCAGCTGTTTTTTTCTAGAAGCACATAGCTGAATTCTGTTATGTATGTAGAAAATATGTCTCTGATTAAATAAATGCTCTTAAAAATATTGGGTGGCATGAGGAAAAATTAGCAGAAATTTGTGTAAATTGTATTGAGGGTGGGTGAATAAGATGCTGGTCTGACCAAAGTCCTAGACATCCACTGTGCTGACATGTTTTATCTGAATTTTAGCAGGGAGCTTTTTGTACACTTTTCTGTATATAGCTTGCCCTGTAGATATAAGAAGGTGTTTGTTCCACAAGAAACAATAGCAACCAGCAGTGGAAATTACTGCCAGCTCATCAGATGCAATTGAATAATAATGAAAGCTAATGCAAGACTATATTCAAGGTTATTTTTAAATCTTTGTAAAGGTCAATGTATTCAATGCTATTCAATTCCAACTGCTGAAAGAGTTGCTGTGTTTAAATATGATGCCCTTGTTGCTTAGGAAATAAGAGATCCTTACTAGGAAGGGTAAACAGGACAAAGCCACATCTATGTCTTCTCATCACATAATTTAGGAAAACTATATCAGAAGTATCAAACTTTCAGTCTCAGGAATTTATGTACTACTTCCTCCATCTCAAGCTGCTAAGTTCATTGTCAGAGAAAGCGCAAGGTGCCTCTCTTGTGGACCTTTTCTACCCTGGGTAGCCATAGAAAGCAAAAACTGTCTTGTGACCCTGACTGGTCTAACCTCTGGAAGTTCTGGAGATGTCATTAGGTAATCTTCTGGCCACTGTAAAAATGTCACCATGTAAATGTTGTAATGTTTATGGTCTTTTGTAATCATGACTTCTGTCCTTACCGCTTTTTGTTATTGTGCTAGTAGCAGGAGAAAGAAAACCCCAACACTCAGAAATGGAGAAGTGAGAAATAACAGGAGGGGAAAATCAAGCCAACCCAAAACACCAGAATGGAGGTATTGACTTTAACTAGCTAGGGATGTGTACATCATCACCTTTATATTGTCAATTGTTGAGTATTACAAGTGTACTCCACAATATCATATAGAAAATGTTGCCAATTCATCTCAGATGGAAAAATGCCAGCATGGAACCTCATGCAAATCAAGAGTCCCTTCCCTGTAGGCAGGATGCTGTAGCGTATCACAGCATCTGTATCAATGGCAGTAACTGTAGTCTATCGCTGTAAATGAGATATTTGCTGTCTAGGTGATCATGGAGCCAAAGAACAGAAAGGCAAAGGAAGACACAGGAGTATAGATATGGAACTCCATAGATTTTAACTTTAGAAATATTTAATCTCCAGTTTATGATTTTCCATAATTTTTTTGAAATTAAAGATAGTAATAGTGGAGTCATGATGTATATGATTAATGAGCTAGAACAATTCTCCTGGAGGGAACCTCAAGTTTTTCTGTTATCCAGATGTTCATATTCTCTGTTATACATTTTGGGCTACTCATACAGAATTTCAAGTATTTATTTGCAACTCCATTTGTTAAAGGCTAAGAAAAATCATTACAAACGTAACTTAGCAATGTTAAACTCACAGCAGATAATTCTCAAGTAGTATAAGTTTAACTAAGCTCCCTTTGAATAGGAAAAATGTTTTTACATAAAGATTTAATATATCTTTGTAATGCAACACTGGCAAAGCAGTTTAATACATAATGCCTAGAGACGGCTATGCATAAATATTTAGTTACTAGAATCCTTTTTTCCAATGGGAGTTATGCATTTAAATGCTTTTGATGATGTGGACCTTAAGACCATCTAAGAAGGTCTAGTTGTTGTACAAACTTGCTGCTTTCTACTGTTCAAATAAACCATCTGGATAAGGGTTAGGGGCAAAGAGACCATTCAAGGATAGCTAACAGCTGGATGGCAAAGGTCATATTAGGTCTGTAATTTTTTTCCAGTGGAACTGCAGAAAGAGATCAAGTTGAAGAAAAAGAGGAACTAAAGGAACAGGGTTCAACAAGAGGAGGCATAGAGGAGACCATTGAGAGAACAATTTTACTTCAGGCATGTCTGTTAATGTGTGCATTGGACTTTGTTGTGCCTTGCTGTAACTTGTCTGGTTTTGGTGAAGAAAGACATTTTGATTTCTTGGATATACCAGGTGGCATATCTTTCTTTACATCCACATACAGGTAGTCAGACACAAAATGAATAAATAGCAGATGTTTGCTTTATAATTTGAGAGAGATTCAGAAATTAAATTGGAAAACATACAGGAATGTTCAGGGATCCTGATGTTTCTTTGTTTCCTTGTTTTAGGAAAACTGTCTTGAAATAGCCAGATAATGCAATAGCTGTGATATGTAACACTGCTATCCAGTATTTCCTGCTCCTGGGAGAGATGCATCTTAGGTACATTTATTTGATAGGGCCTCATTTTCTTTGCTGGGCAGTTTAAGTGAATGTATGGTTCACAGCAAATCTTTTCATGTAGCTTAGGAAAGTTTGGTGCTTCCTTAGCTTACTGGAAAGCACATGTAACTAAAAAGCAAAGAATAAATAGTGAAAAAAAAAAAAAAAAAAAAAAAAAGCTGAGATCCAGAAGCAAGAACAGTAGCAGCTAAAGGGAGATATGGCATTAGAGAAGATCTCTAAAGATCTCTGAACACAGACACAATAAGCTTATTTTACTGCCAGGGGCACAAAGGGAGAGGGCAATGGTTTCCAAAAGAGAGAAGCTTTTGTCTGTGATTAGAAGCAGCTTTTCTTCCAGTTCCTTTCAAAGATGAGTCAAGACTGATGGAAAGGCAGGATTTTCGACAGCAGTAGAGAGAGCACTGTGTCTGGCTCATTGCTGCTGGAAAGTCCCTGGGAGTTCTTAAATCACGGTGTAATTATACTGTCTTGAAAGTATGAAAATAATTGAATAAAATTCTCTAGAACTCCTTTTAAGAACTATTGAACAGACCTAATTTACAAATGGGCCCACAATATGTTTATATGCTTTTAGAATTCTTGGCATTTATGCAGTTGGATATTCACTTTTGCAGTTTTGCTTTCTCCTGGCTTGCTAAAGCTCATGTGCCTTGAAACCACTAAACTAATAATGGAAATTGCGGAATTGCTTTTTTTTTTTTCCCCCCCATCTGTGGTTGATTCTCTGCTGGTTTGTTTTCCCTTTGTTTGTATAAGCTTCTACATTTTAAAGGAGACTAAATGGATTTATGAGAACAGTCTTTTGCAATTTGATTAGTGTTCGAAAGGTTTCCTTTGTTTTAAGAGGAGCCTCAAGAAGCATAGTTAAAGGAGTTGCTCAGGCTGGAAGAGCTACATTAGGAATGAAACTGCCAGGAGAACAGTCTGATTCAGATTTTACTTAATCCAAGGATATCTGGATCAGCCCTCAAATGAGAAGACAATGTTTATGAAAAAATGTCCCCCACAAGCCAACTCTTTGCACCTGTTGTCAGGTTGGACTTGACTAATTTGTTCTAGATTATACTGAAAAATTCAATTTGAAGGTACATGAGTAGTATCAAACAGGTAACAGAAACTGATCCAGAAATTTGAGGGAAAAATGCGTATGAAGATTAGAAAAGATGACCACTGAAATTTGACTCCAAAGTCTGACACACTTAAATATAAATCTCCTGCGTCTTTTATGCATTTGTATCTCATTGAAAACCCTGCCTCCTTTTCTCCATACACACTTTTAATTATGCAAAGGCCCTGGGAAGAGATGAGGTTCTGCTCCAGACTTTGCCTTTGTTCAAGTGTTCCCACGTCAGGCCTCTTGAACTCTGCAGTGTTCCTGCAGATATGAATTTTGCTGGGGATATAATTTTTTGTCAATGTGGCAAGGTATGCTGGTATTGATGATGAAAAATGTTATGCAAACATCAAATATTCTTATTAATTGAATTTCTAACTCAGCTTGGCCAGTTATAATGTCAGCAATGTTCTGGAGAAATTTCTTATCAGAATCAGTTGTGTCCTCATCTATGGTAGTGGCAATAAGTGCATCGAGCTTGATTTCAACTTCTTTTGAGATACTACACCATAAAAACTGATGCCAGCATGAACATAGCTGTGCAAAAAACAGCATCTTAAAACCTAGCCCATAAATCAGGAAAACTGTAATGAATGAAAATGCAGTTTTACTGGTTATATTTATGTCTTGCAGTGGGGCTGCAGTCTGTGTGCTTGTATCAGCTATATCATATCAGACATGGTGTCTCTTGGCAGAAGCCTTTGTGGTACAGGCCAAGGGTTGCTACTGCTATTTTTTTCATTACTGACAGCTATTAAAACTTCAAATGAATAGGTATGTGGAGGTATGCAGTTTCAGCAATAGAGCTGCATTTACTCTAAGAGATTTAGAGTCATATTAATGGCTGTCTCTTGTAACTAATGCTGGAAGGAGTGCTGGGTGTGTCACCTTCTGCCATGTAGAGCTCCATGCTGAAATGGAGAGAAGAGTGCTAGAGGTTGTTTTAAAGCTGATGTGATTCCATTCATTGCAACAATATTATTATCACCATTTAACTTGGGTCCAAGATGAATTTGGTATAGCATTTTTAACATATTTGTCTGCAGCTTTCTTCCTGTATCAAGTACAGCAGTGTGAAAGAACAACATCATGTCCTTAGAACTACCAGTAAAGAGAAAGTATTTACAACATGTCTCTGAACACCACTGCATGGATGATGGAGCACTTCTAAAAGAATATCTGTGAAGGAAATAAACCCATTAATTGAACAGAATTATTGTGCACCAAAGCTACATGTTTGAGAGGTCTCTACAGTATTCAAGTAACTATTGAACCGTTTGGCACATCCCTAATAAAAACCTTTATCCATTAGCCCCGTTGGTGCATGCTTAGGCAAATTAACTCTTTTATATGTAGATCTAAAGAAAATGGTGTGTTATAATTAAATTATTCTTTTGGGGGCAGTAAACCTCTCTTCAAACAGCTTGAATATTAGTGCAGTCGTTTTTCTTTCAGCCCTACTAATCACAGCAAATTTAACTTGCACAGCCAGAGTCAGGGTGCATGTTACAGGACATTCTGGCAATGAACAAATCCCATAAGTACTGGTGTTTGGTTTATAAAAGGATTTTATCTGAAGTTAATGTAAATTTATCTCGATTCTTGCTGTTTGTGAAATCATGTTGCTGCTTTAAGATGTCTGGTACTTAAGATACATGTAGGTCGGTCCCCACCCGATAGAAGCCCATTGTATGACTGACTTTGGATTTGACTGGGAGATCTAGAGGATAAATGGCAATTGTAGTCATTGCATTTAAAAAAAACCAAAACACCTCCACCACCCCAAGTCATTCAAGTTTTTTTTTCCCAGTTTCTAAATCATTTGAAACTTATTTGACTTAGGTGGGATTTTAAACATCCTTATGCTGTATGGAAAAGGCACCAGATACTGAATCATAATGGATCAGATGCATAGTTGCCTAGATGAATATTTAGGCCAGGATTTCCTGATATGACTACCAATTGCTGGGATCTGATACTTTGAACTATGCCTCATTTAGTGAAAGTGCTGAATACCTGTTTTCTGAAAACTGAGCTCTATGGACATGACCTGTTCTGACTTTTAGTTATAAAGCTAAATGTACCACATTTAAATGCTGTAATCTCCTGAGACCACACAAAGCTGCTTCCAAAAAACCCAAATGTACGTGTTAAGACCTTAGATTTTTGTCTACTATATAGAAGGTAGACTTTATATTATCATCAAATTTAGCCTTGAATTTCCACAGATATCTACTGGAATTATCAGGACGAAAGATTTATTCATACTTACTTTTCTTTACTATGTCTTCTATTGTCGGTCTTGTGGGTGTGCTCCTGCTGAGTGGGGAAGACAACTTCTTTCAAGCAGTTCCAGTGCAGTTAGTTGGATGGCTGCATCTAGCGCAGTCGTCTGTTGCCAACTGCATCATATTATTGGCAGTGAGGATCTCTATTTCTTTCTTTGGTTTTGTTTTTTTAGGAAAAGAGCTTACAGGGACTGCAAATGCTCTAGTTTGCCTCAAGGCCCAGCTCTGCCTGCATTCTTATGTTCTTCTAGAGAATGGTGGGCTTCCACATGAGACAGTGTCATCACCCAAATCTCCTTTTCCCCTGGGCTTTCTGAACTACCTGGTAATTGTCTTGGAGCTTTCAACTATGTAATGACTTCAGTATCTGACATCTGAGGTCAGGAAGCTTGGCTATTATCAAAGTAGAATCATTTAAATAGGACTTCTGATAGTACAAAACATAAGTAAGAAGTACAGAACATAAGTAAGATTAGGAGCAAGATGTGATTCAAATATCTAAGTCATTATCGACACTTCAATTTTGAATTCCAATAAGAAAAGCAGATTGCTTTTTCGAATTATATGCAGCAGGGTATAAAAGAGAAAGCAATTTATCTCACAGGACCATGAGTTGCCTTCAGTTTGCACATACAGCTTACATTGGCGGGAGCCCCATCGTATTCTGAGGGCATGATATGCAGTGCAAACCTGACAGATCTCTTAAGGGAAACAGTGTTCAAAAATGAGCCATCCATTTTGTTTGGCACTGCTTTAAATTGGAAATTAGCACACTTAAAATGTCTAAATTCGACATGTGTGTGGATCTCTCAGGTTACTGCTATGGATTCTGGAATATGATATGTATGTTTTCTGTTATTGGTGTTCCCACTGTGCTTAAATAAAAAGATCAGTTACAGTGCCTAGGCTGATCACTTTTAGACCATCTGCGAAAAAGCAGTGTGTGTTTGTTCTTTCCTTGATGGTATCACATTAGTCACCTCTAAGGCTCATACAGCTTTACGGAGAAGCAGAAGAGAGACCCCTGCAATTACAGTGTCATGGCTGGCACTAAATTATGGGTAAGCAATGAAGTGTGGTGAGACCCTAAAGGGTGGCTGAGGTGGACCCCTATTTCCACTGAAGTCAATGAAATTACAATGGTTTATCTCATGTATGATTCAGTCCCTAATTTAATGCAACTTTCTAAGCCTTTTATATGTAAGTTACAATGACGTTTCTGGTGTGCATTTACATTTCTGCCACCTTAGACTTTCAGAATTTTTATTCCCAGGATATTTTCTCTTTAGTCCTGGTCAGGCACTGATTAACTCTGTGCACTGATTTTAATTAGTCTGCCTGGACTTTCCAAAGGTGGTAAGAGACATAACTTCCAAGAAAACTCAAGAGGTGATTCCTTGTTCATTGATTTCATGAGATGAAAATTTAACCATTGTGGATTTGGTGAAGGTTAGGAATTGCAGAAATGTTATTATTAGTCAGTAACTGATTTATTTCAGTGCTCTGTGTTTGTGAGCGTCATCAGTTCACTTCCGGGAAAGTGCAGCTTATCTCCAGCTGTAATTCATAACCATTGCTTCAACTCTTAGCGTCAGTGGGTTGTTTAACCTTGAGGCTACTTGCTGTATCAGTGGTGATGCCTAATGTGCAAATGTGCTATTTTGTAATGCAGAGATAGTACCTCAAATGTCCTACCTTACAGACTACATTAAGTTTTCTAGAAGGTGAAACATTATTTTCCACACCTCTCCTGGGATGTATAGAAAGCCTACTGAATTCTTTAAAGACTTGGTATTTAGTTTGCTTACCAGTCTCTTGCTATTATCAAATACCAATGAAAATACATAATGTAACACACAAAAAAGAAATGATGTTTCAGCATTACATAAAAATAATTGTTGATCCACTTACTTTGAGTAATGGTCCTTTGTCATCTTATGTAAGTCTTACTTATTTCTACATCCAGAAATGTTTCCTGGTAGTGAGTGGACCAGACACTGTCAGGAATCAGAGGTGCCAAAATTTAGAGTCACAGGTCTTACTCAAGAATGAATAATTTCAGATCCAAAGGAGGATAGAAACATCTGGGATATTCAGAGGCAGAAGATAATTTCTTCCCTTTTTCCCTTTTCCTCATCTCCCTAAAGAAATAGTCACAAAATTCTTATGGAAGTTCATAGCTCAGACTCAGGCAGTGAGCAGGTTTTACCGTTTCACTGTTCACATTGCACCAGCTGATGATGAAGAGTCACAGCAGTTTTAACCGTTCTTAAAGTGACTTCAAGTTCTACCTAAAAAGCAAGAAGTAACTACTGTTAAACTGGCTGGAAATGTTCTGAAGGATTGTGTGTCTATTTAAAATGAAGGTTTGTTGAAACTGAAGCATGTGGAAACCAGTTGAATCTTTGACAAATTTTTCAGGATGATATGAAGGTAGATTTTAGGATCCTAGAAGCTCTTTGATAGCCTACCATCTAGTCCCCAACTCTCTGGTTTTCTAGTCCCATTGATGCTTGCTGGGGGAATAATTCTTGCAGTGGTGGGGAAAGAGGGACTGAACTCTTTAAAATAGCTTTTCTGCAATTCTGCTCTTTAAAAAGTAGTTCATATTCTGCCTTCACCTTGACACCCAAAAAATTTTACATGCAATTTATTCTAAATGTGAAATTTTACATGTGAGGATAATTTTAGCACAACTTTAACTTTCTGCACTAATTACAAAGCCACTTTGTTAGCTTCCCATAAACTTTTTACTTATAAACATTGTTCAGGGTAATTAAACTGTTTAAGTAATTCAGCTGGTACCGAACATAGTCTTATTTACAATGTAATTAAGACCACTACAAGAAGAGTGCAAGCAATTAGTGATTTAATCCTAGTGAAGGATGTTTTGAGTTTTAGGCTTGGGTTTTTGTGCTTTTAATCCTTCCACAACTACCTTTGTAAGAATGTAGATAAAGGAATACACAATGTGTATAAGATTATTTCAAGGAGAGAATCACAATTTAGGGAACAGAATCGATTTATATTTGTATAGGTTGCAAATGGAATAATTTTTTTTTTCACACTGAGCAGTGTCACCTTGTCTTTCAACAGGTACTTGGGATTCCTGGTTTCCTCTTCTAGCTTAGACATTGATTCACTGTCTGCCCTTAGGTAATCTGTTATCACACTTTCAAATTTATGTGCCTGTAGCTACATTCAGATACTTAAATAAGTGACTTGAGGACTGTCAAAAAGCAAGTAATTCATGTAATTGTGTAACTATGGAGCACAGCCCCAGTTCTGCAAAAGCTAAGGATATCTAATTTTTACACTGATTAATGCTGTTCACTTAAACATTTGTATAACTCTTAGTGGGAAGTGGAACTGGGTGTTTAACTTGAAGTAATAAATTTTGAATGCTTTGTCATTTTCTAAGCATGTCAGTTCATTTGTCTGTAAAATATTTCCATTTCTACCATGTCTCTGATTTTACAAAGATTAGTTTTTCTGTATTAACCCAGTCACCAGCAATTACAATGCCTGTCAAGTGCATGTGAGTAAAGTTGATTAACTAATGAAAAGATGTTATGACAGCTATTGGTAAGAAAAAGTAAACAACAGCTTATGAAACACTCTTCAGTGAAATATGTATAAATATTTAGGTAGCAGCTACTTATCTTTAATGAATAACTGTTTGGAAAAAAGACACCTGTATTAAGTATCCAACTCCACAGCTCCCTTGCTTTCACCCTAACAAAAAACATTTAGTGAGATGTCAAAAAATTTTCATGCAGACTAAGAAAAAAACACTGTGGACACTTCTTATATTTTCATAGTGGGGAAGAGGGGTTAGAATATGTTAGAATATCCTTTATACCTATATAGATAATCTTGCAAGTGATTTTGGCTTTATCCTCAAGGTAAAATAAATACTATAGACCAAAGGTGCTGGTGTAGACAGACAGAATAAGTTTCTGAAGCAAGTATATCTGGGATGGAAATAATGACCATCCTCATGTGAACAACTTCCAGCCATTCCATCTTTTATGTACCTATTACAGCAGACGCAGCTTTGACTGCAAATTACATGTATGCTCTCCTGTGTCTACATCCCCTTTGGTCCCTTGGTTCATTTTCAAGAATAGCTCAGATTTTTCCACGCTTAAGTAAAGAATTAATTTATACTTCAAAATGATCAGAACTTTTCTCTTTAAAAATACATGACTTGATTTAATGCTATGTTTTGTGAAGTAAGTTAAATGTGGTTTCCTGCATATTTAAAATTATGACCCTTTCTTTTAAATTGCTTATGATGTTTAATCAGCAAATCAAGACATACTTCAACTCTAATTAAAGCTCAGTGGAAACGCAGAAGGGTAATGGACGTAGGACAGGCAATCATCTGAAAATTGAAAAAGTAGTACATTACAGAAAATGTTTATGGCATATTTGCATTTTCAGAAGGCAGATACAGTTGCTTCTGCTGCATCAGTTATCAGTTTTAATAATTAGCTGCAGTATAATTAACCATTAAATCAAGAAAGTTGTAGTCTTGTTTCCTTCATAAGAGGTTTCAATATTTCTGTATTCACAGTATGAAACAGCTTTATCTTTGTTTTAAATTACCCTAGTAGAGCTTATTTACATTCCCAAGCATTAGTAAATTTTACAAGCCTCAGTATTACATTCTTGCTGTTTTGCATGATCTTCATTCCAGCTTCTGTCAGTGAGATCCTCTTAGGTTGGGTTCAGTCATGTTAGCTCTTTGTGCATTTGGCTAGGCCACGCTGGCTAGAAGCCATCTGGCTTCATCTAAGTTGTTCCATTCACAATAGCTGAGTGTCAGGCCCCCTCTATCTTTTCATAAGTCCTGTTAAATGTGTGGTTTTGGCAGTTCTAGATGGTTCTGAATCCTGGAGTTCCTGCTTCTTGTGCCCTTGGATTATTAGCTGTGCATATTTTTTTACTGTTTCCCCCTCCTGATTTGTTCATTAACTGTGTGATTGTGGTAGCAAGCATGGTGAAGTATACTAGGCTGGATTTCTTGTTGGTGTAGTTTGTTACATGTTTTTTGTGGATTTGACATGTGATGCAGGAAGATTATATAATAATTTAAGGTGTCGGAGGAAAAAGTTATTTTTCCACACATACATGCTTACATTTAATGAAGCTCCTGTGGGATGGGTATGGTTTGCTAGACAAGACAAACAGAATTTTATTTTATAAGTTATCACAAAAGGGGTATAACCGATCTCCATGTATATACTATATGTGAAACAAGTATTGAAATCTCTCTCCAAATAATTAATATTATTTTTCCATAATCTTTTTTCTTTCGGATTAGTATTGATAACAGATCTTCCTGCTCAGAAGTGACTTCTTCCTCCTCCCCTCCCACACTTCCCTTAGGAAAATGTTGACAAGATCCTTTTAGCTTTCAGAGAAACAAAACCAAAAATTTCTCACTTATTGCCTATGTGTTACATGCACAAAACAAACAAAAGAGAACCACTGCATTTAGTTTGCAGTTTGAGTGTGTACAGTTTTGAAGTTAATCTTACCTGAGACCTGAGGAGACAGGGCTCTGCTGTTGAGTGTTCCACTGGCTCTTTCTGAATGGTGAAATTCAGAACTGGTGCAAAAAGCTGCCAAGAAGTCTACTCATGCAAGGTTTGATTATTCCCAGTGCCATGTTAGGCCAAGTGCACAAAGTCCTAAAATATTTAATGTGTTTTAGAAAAATCTTATTTTCTTAATTCATGAGCTAATGAGGTTATTATGACAGGCTTTCGTGTCTAAATTAGCACTACCCTCACAAAAAAATTTCTTTCTTTGTAAGATCCTTGCAGCACTATTCCATTTGATCAGCTTTTGATTCTGGCCATATCTAGAAGCTTGACAGATGTGCTGCCTGTGCATAAGGTGCTTGCACCAGCACGCAGGACATTATAGTTTAGTCTCTAGCTCAGTTTCTGACCTATTGGATGATTTGAAAGAAGCCGTTTCTGGTTGCCCCTTTAGATAAGTGGAGCCAATGCTATGCAAACTTTGTAAGAAGTTGTGGTTATCTGTAGACAAATAGTACTACTTCCTAGCCGTTTGTTATAGCTTTCAGGGTTAGGGGATGGGTAGCCAACAGCTTGTTGCCCAGAAAAGAGGTTGCATGCCGAGTCTTTTTAGAGTGTCTTCCTTTAATTATAATTCTAATACAAGTAAGAAACTTTTTGATTTCTAAGTATCTTGCTCAGTTTGGAGTTTCTCCAATAAAACAAGACGTTCTCTGCACGCTGCTGGAAATTTTGGGGTTTATGTTGGTGTTATTTTTTGTTTGGTTTGTTGTTTGGTTTGGGGGGGGGGGGTTGTGGCTTCTTAAAAATCAGAACAGCTGTTCTGAATTTCACTGTCTACAATAGGTATATATTACAGTGAATGACAGGAATATTTTTGCAAGAGATATGTGTGACTACATATAAAACAAGAATTGTCTAGCACCACTTCTTCATGAGTATGATTCCAAAGATGATGATTATACATTATTAAGGGGGGGAGGAGCAAATAATGAAAAAATCCCAGCCATTTTTTAAGTAATGAAAAGCAGAAAATTCTTGAGAAATGAAGCATTCGTATTTTTCTCAGTTCTTAAAAATTGCATAATTAACAAGAAAAAACCATTTGTTGACTAATTAAAAATATTAATGAATAAGTTTAAGTTAATGTGAAATTCATTCTTGAAATAATTTGAGTCCTATTTTAGCTAGTTTTAATAACTGTATTTCTCATCAAGCCATCCAAATTCAAGGAGGATCTGACAATTATTAATAATATGAAACTTGTGTTAAAATAAACAGGAGGAATTAATGTGTGATGCATATAAATGTAATTCTGAGTGATTTCCTTTTGTTGAACTTAGTTCATCAAGAATTTTGCTGGAATTCAGGATTGATACTTTCAATTTATCTTACATTGCAGAAAAGTTGTATTTAGCAAACGGAAGGGCTCTGATGAATGCAGCACTTGGTTTTTCTGCTATCCAATAAAACTGGAATGACACTGTGTGAATCTAGGAGCTCTTGTAATCTGTGAGAAGTCAGGAGAAATTGTATTACAGTAATTGACTTCAGTAGGATTGAGAATTTCTTTAACAATTCCATGGGGCTTTAAGTATTTTTGCAATCTATTTTAAGACATGTGCACACTGGTGGAAGTAGTGCTTCTAATCAAAATGGGCTATATTTTATTCAGACCTTGGAGACCAAGTAGGTAGAGCTAATTGGCTTATAACTGACCTGCTTAAAGGATGTCAAAATTGGCTGTTGGCTGTTCCTTTATAACATTAGTTTGATTGACTAAGAGTCTGGCACCAAGATATGAAATATTATGAACCCAATTCATTAAAATTGTCCCCATTTTAGATCATTACATATTTTCAGAACAAATGGAACATACTTGCATTATAAAAGAAATACAGATATGTAAATTACCCAGCAGCCACCTCCTTCTCCTTTTGTTCCCCTCCCTGGAATAAAAAACTCCGGTTGATCACATGAAAATTAGGGGGGAGCAGTGAGACAGAATTTTTTCCCATGGTACTATGAAAAATAAATGGGTTTTTTTTTAAAAAAATCTTTAAAGAGGAGTATCATGGACTTGATTTCCATTATTTACTTCCAAGTTATCTGGCTGGCTGTCATGCAAGGACTCAGTGTAAGAGCAATGTGCATGTAGATCTATCATTATATCAGAATTCTGCCTCTCTTGTTTATTGGGGAGGGGTTTGTTTTATTTAGATAATAGTTTTATTTCATCTTTTTTAAATCATTGACTTTTACTCTGCTAGGCATATACCAGCCCTTTCTCAGGTGACTGATCTCATTACAGTGTTAGGATTCAATTTTGAATGTGGCATAATTAGGTGATGGTTAGATGTAAGATACACGTACTGTTGGTAGTCTGAAGAAACTGCAAGTAATGGTCATCACTCCATGTAAGAGGATGGGAAACTGGGAAGTTTCAGTGTCTGGCAAGCACATATGTTTTGTACGTGTGTATATATGTACTTCATACCTGGGCAGTAACTGGAATGGAGGAAGATATTGCTCTACACTCTTAAACTGAGCTATTAGCATAAAGTCAGGACCTCAAGGTGTATTTTAGATAGAAAAATTAATGTTGAAACTGGGTAGCCTGATGTTGCCCCACCTGTTTACCACAGAGGATAATACTTTTGCAGAGACAAAGTAGTATTTCTCTGAATGCAGAAGGAGGTGGGGTTTTGCTAGCAGTTCATCTTTTCAGGTCATGTTTATGCTGGAAATCATCTCACTGAAGTTTGCTTAGAGCCACATTCCAACTGCTGCATTTTCCAATGTCCTTGGCTTTCTCCTGTCTCAGGTCCTTGGATCTATCCTTTGGAAACAGGAGCACTCAACTCTATTGAAAAATACCCACAGCCCTCCAGATGCCCTGGTTTGGGTGGGCACTGCTGCTGCTGTGTTACAACTTGTTTCATAAGGGTATTCTCATGTGTATGCGTACACAGGTAATATTCATATCTTTTACATTCACTAGTTCCCAGGAAGTGTAATTTAAGCAAGTTGTGCAAAGCAGGCTATGTTCTTTGAAGGGTGTTTTACGTGCGCCTGTGCAATGGACCTCACTACACAAGCCTGCAACCCATCCACACATGACAGAAACACTCTGGCAGAAGGGATGATCTGCCTCGCGCTAGGTACAGAGTAACTTTCAGCGGCATGGCCCGGGATGCCTCAACAGACTCCCTGTGCAGGGCACTGCAGACCCTGCGCTTTACAAAGCTCCAAGGCGCCCCGTGCTCTGCCTGTATCTCCCCTGCTGCTAGGGGAAGCTGCGGCCATGCTGCTGCCCCTCTCCTGTTGCAGGACGGAGCAGTAGGGTTCTTGCTACGATGACTTGAAGGGGTGCAGGTGCAGCGATCTGTCCTTTGGCCAAACGCTTCTTGCTTTTTAGTGCAAAATTATGGTACAGACACAGCTAAAATGGCATTAAAACACATCTGTTGGCCACCTAAAACTGTGTTACACATAACACATACAATTTACAGTGGTGCTATTCCATGTACATTTGAGCTATGCATCTTATCCAAGCCTTTGGAGTTGCTCATTAATATCTATTGTTTGTTGATTTTGGCAAATCCCAGAAAATCCTACAGGGGCCAAACCTAATGAAATCCTCATTAGCTCTAACAGTAAATGATGCATTCAGCATCTTTAAGCTGAAAAACTTAGTCCCTTTTTCTTTCTTTACATATTAAATAGCTTTTCAGGTTTTGCATTTGAACACAGAAGGCACAACGTAATGAGAACCAGTCGTCTGAAAGAGGCAATGTGCTGGGGAGGATTTGCCTTTTGTGTTTCTGCTTTTTTGTTTTTTACTTGTGTTACATTGCAATTCCAAATGTAGCGTGTTTCAGAGATGTTGCTAGATGCTTATGTTCATCTGTGTGTTCTTTAACAAATACTTTGACAGTTGGTAAAGTGAGAATATCATTCTTTCATTGTTACGTTCTGCTTCCACATCAGTTACCCCACGCATAAAGTAAAAGTCACAGTTATACTCCATTCCCATTTTTTGCGTTTCAAATCTCTGTTCAGATGTAGGTGGCTCAGGTAGAAGTCTGGCAACATTTGCAGGAGCCTTGTAAACATTATGGGGGGGAAATAATAATATGATTTAAAATAATGACTTATCTTGTTAATCTGAATTTAACCTGTGGTAATGACCAAAAACTTGTTTCTTGTGGTCCATGTTTTGTGTTGAAAGGTTTTCATATTGTTCTCTTGCGCAGTGATCAGGTAACAAATCTTAAAACAAAGCCACAGCAGCCAGCATTAAGTAGTGGGGTTTTTTAAAAAAGGAATGATCTCTTGCTCTTCTCAGCAAACCATCACAGCACGGTGAGGCCTTCCTTTTCTTTGACTTTGGCTGGAGATACACTTAGTTCTGCATTGAGCCTTGCAGTCAAGCTCGGGGGACAGGGGAGGATCTGAAATTTTGGTAGATGCAGCTTAGCAGGCATGTCAAACTGCCCATTCTAGTTCCTAGATTAGTTGCAATCATGACAGCATCACAGTTCGGAAGAGCAATGCATGATTCAGACCATCTGCTACATGCAGCTACTGGACTTTCTCATAGGTAAGTAAAAATATTGTTAAAGGCTAGTGGTAACTGTGATGAAGGTTTCTTATGAGCATAGAAGTGTAGGTGTGTATACAATGTATAAAGGAAATTCATAGTAAAAAGCAAGGCTTACTCAAGTTTTGAGAATTGTGTGAGTCATTTTTCAAGAATAATGGATTATAAGAAGCAGGAAGTTCTCAGTCCTATCTAGTGCATTCTTTAAAGAAAGATGAACCATTTCATACAGTCTTTCCAGCGCTTTCTTTTACTGATGAAAATTTAGATTATTTTTCTCATCCTAGTGCACTAAATGCTCTTTTTCTTACATTGTTAACAGTATAACACCATTGGATAGATGATAGAAAGCACAGTGATTTGCCCACAGTCTTTCTTTTGTCCATCTAAAGTACTAGTGCACAACCTGCTTCTCTCTGTGTCAAATTCATGTTGTTTTCCATGATTTACACAGAGTGAGGACCAAAATTCAGGTGAATTTCATCTATTTGCATGTTATGCTCCCTTGAACCATTCTTACTGATTTGAGACCTTGATATTAATCACCATCTCTCAGTACTTCTCATCTACTCCCTGTCTATCTACCATTTTCCCTTTCAAATTCTGCTGAAAATTCATTTAGTTTATTCTTACCATCTTTTCTCTAGCACTCTGCACATCCTGCCTTAACTGGACTGTCTTTTTTTCATTTGTTTTATGTATTTATAGATTGGAGTATGTCCTTTGCTGTACATTAAATCCTTTGGTGCTCCCTAGCCAGCCTTGAGTGTGTGAATTTAATGAGGGTTGTGTAGTGGTTGGTGTTGTAAGTTATCTTAGGCTGATTTTTCAACTGTCTGCTGTTGGGCTAGCTTATCACTTTCCTGATGTGGCATGCATAAGAGTGCCCTGAAGGCTGCTACTTAGAGCAGCTATCTCATTCTCTGAAGTCTGTGGCTCATCTGGATGCAGGGCTGCAGCTGCTTTCCTCTTAGGTATGCATTTATGTTACAAGGTGAGACATACATAGTAGAAAAAAAATGTCGAGGGAAGACTTGTATCTCCTGAGCATCTCCAGAGTGCAGGGAGAAACATCCACTAGCAGAATCATACTAGAAGCATATTTTAGAACTCCAAGTAGCCTAGACCATTTGCAACTAAAGAGAGGATAAGAACAGGCATGATTATGATCCCGACAGTTCTTTTACTGCTGCTTTCAGTGTAGGGTATGAATAGCAATACTTTTCTACTGTTGAGTGATTGCCTTTTCTCAGGAAGAGCTGAGGTTCTTCTACAGTAATGGAAATTGTTCCTACTTACAAAATATGAAGGAAGATCAGAACTGAAATTTGAAATTTTGTTAATCATCAGGTAATCAAACCTAAATTAGAAAGTTCCAAAAGTGTAGTCAGGCATAGCAAGAATCTAATTACACGTCTTCTCACAGTGTAGAATAAAATCCCCATGGGATAATTGCACTTTTTTCGTAACCTGTATGTGTTCTTAGTTTCATCTAAACTGACAACACATCAAAGCAAGCTCTTGCTAGTGTTCTACTTGAGTCCTTGACTGTCCCTTGTAAAACACCCACACTGCTGTGGCACAAATCATTACCAATGAGTTCTGTGACACTTTGTGCACATCTTGAGGTAAGTCCTGTGGGATAATGAGCTACAGTATCTCAGCTTCAGCCAGCTCATTGTCAGAATGACATCTGTTTTTAGTAACTGATAGTAAGAAATGATGTAAGGCACTATACAGCTTTCTTCTGACTGTTTCCAGGCATATTTATCAGGAAAACTGTGTACAGCTCCCAGATTTATAGTAGAGCTGTAATCAGATAATTTACAACAAAAAGTGTTCTCCTTTCATGTATGTCCTCTACAGAGCTAACTCTAACTCTAGTTACAGTAACTATGATATTTTTAAAGCTTTGTTTATACTTAGTTGTGGTATGTAACAGTATTGGTTTATTGTATTACAATATTATTAATCAGCTTAGATCTGAATATGAAGCTGATGCCATATCTAACAAAAACAATGGTGCAATTTGAATGATTGTAATGCAGTTACTGAGCTAATGTGAAAACCAGCTGGTCTCTGTGTGGTTTTTTGGGTGCAACTGGTAGACTGAGACTTCAGGTTGTTTGGAAAAAACATTTTTATCTGAGATACCTTTCATAGATACCCTATGATGTCATAAACTGGTTGTGGTTCACTGGGGACTCCTAGTTGTCATCAGTGTTTTATGGGGTCAGCATTTTAGCAAAAAGCGTGCACAGTGTCCCTGAAAAGTGCTGTGGCATGGGAGTCCAGAGTCTTTACCTCATCCTGCCATTGACCTGCACTGTAAACGCACACCAATTGCTTCACCTTGTTGTGTGTCAGCTTCACCACCTGATGAATAAAGATAACAACACACACCTTCCCGATGACGCACTTTGTGACCTCTTATGGTATACTAGTTTGTCAAATGGTCACTAAAGTTCTGGTAGTTCAGACAATTAATAATGACTTCTTCCTGAATCTCAGTTTCATTTTTATCTCTTCTGAAGACTGTTTTCTTTGTTTCTCAAACCATACAATATGCTGCAGTTCCCTTTCTGGGCATTTCCTTTTCTCTTCTTACCTGATAGGAACGATACGTGGAAGGCAGTTTTATCTAGCACACAGTACTTTGTCTAATGACCAAAGCAATCAACAGAAGAAATAATTAGGGATTTAAAGTGATTCTCAGAATTTCCTAAAGATAAAATATTGGTCAGAGGCTGGTTTTGTGATTTCTGGATTTGCTGGTAAATGTTTGGGTCCTTCTGTGCCCATTCTCCCTTTCCTCTCAGTCTTTTGCATGCTTCTTGTGAAAACAAAGTTCTTTGAAAAGCTTTCACAATAGTTAGCACAAGCTGTCCTTCACTTCTATTCAGTGAATGCATAGTGCTAGTTATTCAGTCCCTAAGTGTAGGAGTTGCGGTTTTTTTCTCTGCTCTTGTGTGCACTCATCCAGGTAAGTTTTGGATACCTTGGTCTTGGTAAAGCCTATGGGCTGGGTTTTTGTTTGTTTAGATTTTGTTGTTGGTTGTGTTTTCTTTTCCCTCTTGTTCTACTGAAAGCATTTGTTCAGAAAGGTGTCTTCACTTTAGTGAGCTTTCCTAGCACCTGGAATTCTCAGCCGCAGAGTTGATTGTTGCTGTCAGAAGATGTTAAGGCAGGAATGGCACTGCTGTTCCACTCATTGCTGTTCCCCAGATCCACTGGGGGAATGACAATGCTGAATATCTTCATCTTTGACAGGCCAAAATGCTGGTTCACTTGAGTCCAAATCTCTTCCAAGACCTAAGCTTACTTGGAGCTGTAATAGGAACTTTTGCAAGTAAATGTGTATAACTTTTAATAAATCAAAGCACTTGTAAGCCAAAAAAGCCCCAGGGATTTACAGATCTCTTCAGAAAGATTTTATTGGGTTTTTTTTAAGACATCTTGTTCTTTTTACTCTCTACTAAGGTTATCTGGAAAGTCTCGAGATAATTACATTCAGCAGAGGTGCAGGGGGAGGTGAAGAGGGTACCTATACTGCTTTTACTTTCAGGATAGTTACTTGTCTCTTTTAATGTCAGTGAGCCAAACTCTGTTATTGACAAAATGAAACCCCAAGGTCAGCTGAATGTGGGTTTACACTATCAAGCATCAGATGCTGCACTGCAATGGCAGTTTCTAGAATCCATATGGCATTATGAGAACATTTCACTGAAGCTGAGATCAGTATGTGTGTGTGGATGCAGAGGTTTTGACAGATTCAAATGACAGAAGCCCTTCTAAAATAATCTGACATGAAAACCCACTTAGCATAAACCAGTAGAATTTGATAAATGATTCTATTATCAAGCCCATAATTTTTAATTGAGCTAGAAATTATTTTCAAGACATGAAATGTTGAAACATCCCTGTATGTCCAATTTAATAGTTAATTATCCACACAGAACATGTATTCTTTACATCTAAATACAAAAGGCTTATGTTTTCAAAATCTGAATTTTGTTCTGACTTTGCCTAAAGAACTCTTTATGATCAGGAATCCACTCACTTCTCACATTTATCTTATATATAACACTGTAGAAGAACTTTCCTTAATTTTTCCAATTTGTCAGCAAAATTTGTATAGACCGAGTATAGTGCTACAGGAATAGTGTCTCAATGTTATAGTATAGAATGGTGTCTTTGTTTCCATTACTGCACCAGGTTTACATATCCAGTTTCACCTCTCAAGGACAACCCATTTTACAGGTACTTAAGTGGCTTAAAATATTTTGAAAAAGTATGGGTATAAAATGTCTGGTGGGAAATTCTGATGCAGTTATTGCTACTCCACTACTGAAGCCAAAATACTGTTTCAGACAGGTTTGAAACAAGCAGTAGTGTATGTTTTCACTAGCTAGATGTAGAACAGTGCTATGTGTAAAATCGTCACCCCAGTGTTGGGTACGGCTTGGCAAGATCAAGACTTGACAGTCTTGGGGACAATAGTTCTCTTAGGAGAATCCCAAAATCTCTTCTCCCAACACATCAGAGGCAAAAGCAGACAGAGGTATGGGACCTTATATGGTTGTTTTTGCACTGCTCATCTTAGTGGCAGCAAGCTTAATTTTAAGGATCTGTCCCACTAGCTAAAGGGTCAGTCAAGACTAACATGTTAAATTACTATGATGAAGCATGTACCATAAGAATGTTCAGCTTTCCTAACAAAATTTATAAGGTGCTTTTTCTTTCCATTAACCGTTTACTGAGAATTCATTTTGTTTGATAATTACTGTTTGAATATACCAATAGGGATATTTTATTCTATTACAGGTGTTATCTCAGCTTCCCTTTGCTTCACCTTTAAATATCTATAATTAGATTTGGAAAGAGAGTCTTTCATTCTTAAACTTATTTAAAAAATGGCATTTTGCTGTACTTCGTAGAATAGTCAGACCAATTAAATTCTTCAAGATAATGGTGTTCTGAACTTGCATCTATTTTTGGAACATTAATGATATTCTGCAATGCTTCCTGTGAAAAATCAGAGACAGATACAAGCATTAGTATGTGTTAATTAAATCTGAATTAATATTATATTTTTGGTCAGAGCTCTGCAGTATATACATGCACATGTTTGCTGGTTAATATTTTTTATATTATTTAGCCTAGTCATATTTCTTTATTAATGAAAAGGAATATATTAATTTTTGTACATACTATATAGAATTTGATTCAGCCAGGTCAAAGTTCACTTCCGTCCATGTTATCTAAGATCAATCTCTGCTTTACACAGAGCAGAAAAAATGTGTAGGAGCACTACTGAAGAGGCTATTTGTCAGAAATGTTAAACTGAAAGTCCTGTTGGTTAACAGTTTTTCTACAATTCCTCCCAGCACCAAACTACGACAGTGGGGGCTTCCCACAAAGTGTTGGTTTTCTTTGGGTGCAGCCACCTTCTCTGACGTGAGGTCCTCCACGAGCTGCAGATGGGCATCTGCTCCACCGGTGACATCCATGTGTTGCAGGGAGGTGGCCTGCCCTCCCACTGTGGGATGCCGAGGAGTATCTGCTCTGGTGGACCTCCCCCAGAGAGGAGGGTCCCTCCTTCTTTCTTCCACTGACCTCCACGTTCGCATAGATGTATCCCTCAGAGCTCGCACTGCTCCTCCCAGGTTCCCCTTAAATACTTTATCACAAGGATGTGGCCACCATTGCTAATTGGCTTAGCCTTGGCCAGAGGCGGGTCTGACTTGGATCTGGGGGAGCACTGAGAAGCTTCTCACAGGAGGTCACTGCTGTGGCCCTCTCCCCCGCTACCAAAAACCCCCGCCACACATACAAACCCAACACATCATGAAGATTTTTTTCTTTTAAGAAGTCAAATCTCTAAAAATCAAACTTTTCATCCAAAACTGAATATGCTGGGTTGGTTTTTTAAAAATGTTGCTGAGACTCTTTGTCTTTATTTCCTTTTATAAACTTAAGTCACAGGTAGGTTTTCTTATGCAGTACTTTGACCAAGTAAGTCCACAAGTCTTTATATTTGTGCATTTCCTCTTTTTTATAAGGACATCATGGAAACTATAGTGTCAGCTAGGAAGCTGAGCATATAGATGAGACTGTGTGCATGAAATATTCATGCTACAGTTCCCTGAAAGCATTGCATTGAAGTAGAAGGGCTTGTTTTCTTTCCCTTTCCCTCATACTCCAGTATTTTACATTGAAAAATTGACATCATTTCAAAAAAAAAAAAAAAAAAAAAAAAGAAAAATGGGTCAGGAAGATACAGAACATGTGACTCTTCCTGTTCTGCAGCAGGGCACTGCTTCTAGCAGATAGGGGAAGAGAAATTCATTAAAACCTTTTTGGCCAATCTCATGCCTCTGCCCTGTCCATCAGGAGAAAACAGCTGAATGGAACTTGTTGCGCTTTACTTTTCATCTGCTTGTTTAATCTGTATATTTTCAGACTGAAATCTATTTTTAATTTCTCTTGAAATGGTTGGCTGCAAAAAGGTTTCAATTCTGTATGTTTATGATGTTCAATCATTTCAGTCTGAAATTCTCATGAGAATTTTAACTCTTCTTACAAACTGTTCATACAAAAATGTTGTGGGGTACTAGACAGTTTGGAATATTTTTCTTTTCTTTTTAATTTTAAGGATAAATTTATTAAAATTTCAAAAAGTAAGCCAGTTTTGAACCCAATGGCTTTCCATTTAGAAAATGTAATAATGAAAATATATGAGTTTCATCCCTCTCTTGATATTTTTTTAAAAATTGCAATATTCTTGGTAACTAAACTGTGAATGTGTGTTGAAATACTATTTCCACTGGAAATAAATTAGTTAGAAATTTTTTTACCAAGCTTATTTATGAATTCTTGTGCACATGATTTGGAACTGTAACCCTAATTTACTTATATTATTACAGACAGTGACAGGAAATATTTTGGTTTATAACTTCTAAATTCATTCAGATTTCCATTATTTGAGAAAAATTTCATTGTTGTCTGAGAATGCAAGTCATATGCTGTCTGAAAGACCTCCAGATCTAATCACTGTAGACAATTACATTTTTAAGTTATTCTTCTAAATAGGCAAACAGGGCTTTCTTTTAGTGTTGAAACACTGTGCTGAACAAAAATAATGAGCAAATATAATTATGTAAGTTAGAATAATTAAGTCATTAATGGGTAAATGGAGGTGCAGATATGAAAATTTTTGGAGGAATTTGAAAATGAACCTGAATCTCCTTGTGACTTATCTGTCCTTTTCCTCTTGGGTTAGTAAGATGTTAACAATCAATATTTATGATTATGTGGAATTATGCCACTAAGTTATAAAACCTCTTAGCAGAATTAGTCCAGAATTTTCCATTATCTGTTCTTTATTGGAAAACTTGGGAATTAAAATTGGATATGTCATATAGTCTGTTTTTTAAGAAGTAAACTCATTCTAAGATTAAGGGGAAGAACTTTTTCACACCTAAAAGCTGCTACATGGGAGTGGCAGACTGAGTGCTGCTGCTTTTGTCTTCCTCAGCCAGGGAATGTTTTCCATGTTGCATTACTGTGATTTACTGAGGCAAGGTGGTCCTGCCTTTCAGGGGATGGACAGCTGCCCAGACATTCAGTCTGAAGAAGCATGGAGGGACATGAAGTCCTGTAGGAACGAGCAATGATGTTTGTGCATCAGTGTGAGGGATGTGCAAGCATTTTTGTTTTTGTAGTATTTGCTGATGAGTCAAAATTTGTAAAGGAGAAAAAAACATGTTTTCTACAATTTTTATCATTATGTTACTGTTATATCTGTGCCTTGTTTGATAGTCATCTGTTTGCAAGAAGAGAATATCACTTAAACTGTTGGCTATTACTGCTGAATATTTTTCTATTCCTATAATATTAATAATTCATAATATTATATTCTTATTTTGAAAGTCTGCTTTACTCTTACAATGAAAGACCTATGTTAGTTTACTCATGCTGGAGTCCTAAAGTGAATTTGTTAGATCTTACACACTGTTTCAAGCATAAAGAGTCTTGCATAGATTTTACACATGCAGGTTTGAAAAGCATCTGTCAGTGACAAAGTAATCAAATATTCCTCACATCAGACCTTAGCAAAGCAGAGGAGGATAATCTGTACAAACTGCAGTTGCTGATTGCCATTCCCTCCCCTCCAAATAATAATTTACAGCTATCACATGTTCCTTCTACAGTTAAGTAGACAGGCAAAAAAAAGAAACTATCTACATTTCATTATTAGCTTAATCAAGCCACTGTTTCAGCAACCTGCAGTGAAACTGATTGCTGAAGAGCAGGAAGACTTGATGTCTGTGTAACAAATTATTTTGGACCTTAAAGTTTTTGAATTTTATTCAATTTTAACTAAAGTTTCCAAAATCTATAAGTTCTTTTCTATGAGAAGGGATAGTATTTTGAAAAGACTATTTGGGAACAAAATTTCAAAAATACTCAAATACCAAAATTCCCCTGTTCCTTTCTCTTGTTTGTTTGTCTGTTTGTTTCCACATGAAATAGGGGTCCTTGACCCTTGCAGTAAAGGGTAACCTTAAAATCCAGCAACCTTGACTGATACGAGGGGCTGCACACCCTCAAGGCATGCTCTTGGCTGCACAGCATGGAGGTTGCAATTCTGGAGCGCTGCTTTTTATAACACAGTTCTCTGGCTTTGCAAGCTTCTTATGATGGAGTTGAGAGCCAAAATCCAGCATCTGGGTTAAACTAGAGCTTCTGTATTTCCAGCTGAAATGGAGGAGTGTGAGCCAGGGAACCCAGACTCAGAGTCCCAGAGAGACAGATACTGAAAACATAAGGATGTGGGACCTGGTTCAGGTTAGTCTCCTAACTAGCTAGGTGGATATGGCTGTTCTTGCATAATTATCCACCTGTATTAAAAATCTCTCTGTCCTGCTTTGGACTATAAGAACTATTTGTAGACCAGTTCAATTTTAAATAATTGGTTTAGTGCTTATGTAGTGGAAATGTGGGATGTGAGCAGGAAAGCTAAAAAATACCACAGGTCAGTTTGAAAATGTGAATGAGAATAAAGGATTAGATTTTTTGTTTGGAATTCTAACCCGGCGCCCAGTTCTGGGCTTTTTTATAGGACCATGGAAAAATGGATTGCCTCAGCACCCCTATTGGCAATGATGACAGTGACCTATATGGACAACCAGGATTCAGATGACAATGTGGTGGCAAATTAATTTTAGTTTTTGTGAACTTGGCATCTCCTAGAAGAATGTGATCGCACTTGATGTTATTAAAGAAGGAAGGTGTATGTAAGATTTTAAATCTGTTGATGGATGTCCCAAATATGTTAATGCCACTCTAGGTTAGTAATGATGAAAGTGGCAAGAGACACAAAAGCAATTGCTGGTGTACTGGGTATTAACAAGTTTAGTTTGATATGTTTAGATTTTCCTTGTTAGAATGGTTAATTAGTTTACTTAAATTTTGATAATTATTATAGTTATGCTTATTATGATTTCATATTATAATAAGTCATATTAGTGTGTATTAGTGAAGTCCATGTTAATGGCAGAGTATACCTGTTTGTGTAATTATCAAGGAATGAGGATCCACAACAATCATTAAAACTCACTGGGACTGTGCTCCCTTTTAACCTTGGAGGCAAGAGGTGACTGCCACCACGCCAAGGAAACCAGCCGAATCATGACTGTGGTCATGGGCTGGGTTGTGGCAGGTGCACCCACCCTGACAAAGACAGGGCTTCCTAGCTGTTGACAGATAGTGGTTGCTGATTCCTTTTTCACACCCTTGTTCTCAGATCTTTACAGCACTTGGGGCCCTCAGCCAATGGGAGCTGATATTGACCACAGGTCAGATTTGGCTCGGGTATAAATGGAGACCCCTGGGGGGGGCATTTTGAGATAGTACCCCCTGGAGCAGCACGCCACGGTTGAGTCTCATTGAGACAGATTGAGACACCACCTAAGGAAACTCCTTGAGGTTGAGAGCCCTCACTTTTTAGGTGAGTGATTAAGCGTTTTGGATTGTCGTTAAATTCTAGGACTTTATTGAATTTTGTTCAGTAATAGTTTGTTTTCCTCTCACAGACACTCAGATCTGCCATTTATGAATAACTGCTGGTGTACCAATCGATTGTATTTAAAAAAAAAAAAATATTTTAATTATTGCCTTTTTATTCTGAGAGCCCCCATAACATTTTAATTGTTGTTTAATTGTACAGATGCTTGTACTTTGGAAGCACAGAAGATGGAATACCAGAAAGACTTTAGGGTTCTGTAGAAGTGTATTCACTATCCAAACAACTTCAGAACCATGGTTTGTCTGAATTTTACCCTTAGGTACTTTGGTTTTGGATGATGAAGATGGTGAGTAACTGGACACTTCACTTGGAATTATCACCTTTCTCTTTCTTCTATAGCCATCTTCTTTCCACCTTCCTCAAGATACCTGGTGGCTTCTTTTGGTCCTCTGTCTATCTCTAGATTTATTTTATTTATTTTTTACTTTCTAGAGTTTTAAATCCCTTGGGTTAAAAAGGATGAAGAAGGCAGATCTGAAATGCTGAAGAGAGTTCACATCCTATAAAACAGAAGTGAAAGTGAAATGGGAAATAAATTATGGAAAAGCACAATGCATAGAACCTAAATGTTTAAAGAAGGCTTGAAAAGAGACCTTCAAAACCAAATTTTACCTTTGAGAAATATTCTATCAAAATGTTTCTTCAGTTTCTTTTATCTCCTGTGTCTTCAGTGAATTATTTTTTAAGACTGAAATACTCCCTTGAGCATACGTAAGCTCAGAAATGAATTGGGAACTAACTAGAGATGCAGAATTTTACTTTGTACCCCAGATACTCTGCTTCACCCCCCACAACTGAGCTAGGTATGCTGGATTTTTCTAGTTGAGGGGTACAGGTAATGCTGGAGTAATGGGTAACACCTTTTATTTTTCATGATAGAGTTAATCCCTTGCACATGTTTTGATGCTTTTAGGCTTTTCTCAGTATCAAGTCACAACAATTTGACTCATGTTTTATAAAACCTATAGCATAAAATGCAAGAGTGCATCAAGTTAATGACAGTATAGTAGTGTCAACATAGCTAAGCCATTTTGGGTGAGAAGCTGCTAGAAATGACAACAACAAACTCTAAACTTATGAATTAAAATTGCAGGAATATAAAATATATTGACTAAATATAAGTGTATTTTACAGTGCTATGAGAGAGATAGACTACTCAGGTGCAAATTCTGTCCTGCTTTATGTTTCATATGATCCCACTAGGCCAGATTCTGACCTGGATCAGATAAATATGAAATCATAATAAATAGGTAGAAATGAACTTGTTTATAGCCATTGAAAGAGAGATAAGAATCAAAGATGTTGATGTCACTGTAGCTGCATCTGGTACAACTCATTTCAGACTAAATAAAACATTAAATACCTTTGTGCTTCTCTCTATTATATGGAATGCTCTCGTTATGAGTTTGAGCATCCCCAGGCATGTTTCAATGCAGAAATTTATTTGGAAAAGGGCCCTCTGAGGATTCTGTGCTAAGTTATCTAACAAAAAATAATTTAAAATGAGTCAGTGTCTCATATGCATTACTGCCTTGCTGAACCTGCTGCTGTATTTGGTGAGGTTTGAACAAAGACTGCATTTATATAGGTAATCTTGTTTAACAGCAGTATTAAAACATTGAAAAAGGACTGCTGCCAGTAGATAGGCTGATGGAGGCTAATGGTGTGAGAAGACAAGTGGGCACTCAATATTTTCTAATTATAGGAGTAGGGATGCTCTACCTGTGTTTGAAGGGTTTAGTCTGAGAACTGGATCTGTGAGTTTCTGGACCTTGCCAAATGTCCTCAGTATTTTTGTGTTCACAGAAGTGATTTATGATTATTTTTATTGCTAGTTGGATTATAGCTAATTGAAAGTCCCTGCACATACATAGAAGTTTAGAATGGGGAATTTATTGTCTAATATTCAAATAATGGCTGGATAGGTCTCAAATTCAGAGGCAGTCCTGCAAATAAGCCCAGGTAAGATTTTATTTTTTTAAAAAATAATGTACTAAAACCACAAAAAAAAAATTCTCTTATTTTCTTTACTTAAGGAGACAGTAAAATAAAAAGGCAGTGTTAAAATGCTGTGATTGAAGAAATGCCAAGGAGGTAAATGAATGACCCTGATAAATCTCCCCTTCTAGCTGTTGGATAGATGCTTCCTAAACACACCCTCACTTAATGGGTAGGAAGTACTGGATTCCTCAGCATGTAGGAAATGGGAAATCACAATTATTTATTGGGTCAAACGCTTGATTTGCATTCAAATAAGCATGAAAGAAACCCCATTGGTTTGACTGCCTGACTTATTGAAGCCTAGAGGTTTTATTTAGGAAAGTTTCTAAAGTTCTCAACATTGCTCTCATCAATCTGAACCGACGGTGTGCATTGGTGATGGCAGTACACGCTGCTCTCCTTTCTGTTTCAGTGCAGGTGGATCTGCAGCCACCCACACCCTCCGCTGTGCTGCTGCCGCAGACCTCTCTGGCAACACATCTCACAACATCAGTGGTCTTAGTGTTACCATCAAGATATTCTGTCAGCTGTATGTGCAAATAGAAATTCTGGATGGAAAACAGCAGAATAGGATCTCTTCACAGATTTCTTTTTTCTTTTCTTTCCTCTGAAGTAGCTCACATTCTCATGTTACATTTGAGTTCCTGCTAACAGTTTTTTCAGAATTTCTTCACCAAAATAATGTATATGTGCCAATTTTAATATTTCCAAAGGAGACCTTACTGCACAAGGCACTCAGAGGAGAGGACAGGCAAATTTCCCTGGTGTGTAAATGAAATCTTCAAGCCAGTAGATGTCTTGTTCTAGAGGGGGAGTCATTTTTCCCACCCCTTTAAGCACACCAGCTCTGGAGCTGACATATCCTTCGTTCTGGCAGTGAAGATCAGCTCTGTAGATTAAATAAAGAATCCCTGAAAGTCACGTACCCAGACAATTCTCCCAATATTACCTTAAAGGGTTTCAGTTTAAAGCCACATTGTTCAGGAAGGTAGAACAGAAATGCTTTTCTGCAATATTACATTGATTATCCACGCTACATCCTGATGAACTTCAATCATTTTTTCCCCTCAAGTGATCACTGATTAATCTCAAAACTGTGAAATTAAGTTGTTTGAATCAGGAATTAAAAATTTCCAGTGATTAAAAACAAAGAAACAAACCAAAACAGCCACCAGCGTTAGAAAGTGATTAAACATGACAACAACTGAGATGCTGAAATTAGTTGTCCTCGTTCCAAAGGGTTTGTAACTACTATGATGTTTTTGAAGCTATTAAATGATAGTTAAGCTCTGTTATTATTTGTAAAGCAGCTACTTTTGTATCCCGGGCCCACTGAGTGAATGTTTTGCACAGCAGGAGACTAGAAGATAGCAAGCCTAATCATTGTCATTTTACTGTACAAGAGGCAATTTTAGAAAATGATTCCTTAAATTATAAGATCCAAACAAAGACAAGGTTCTGCAGCTGGGGACTTTGTTCTTTTCTGACATTGAAAAGTGTCTTTCTTTTATATCTTGTGGACTTAGGGCGGTTTTGTTACTACTAGTCTAAATATAGTACAGGAAATTTAAAATTTTGCATATTTAATAATCTTTCTACTGGTTAATGTAAGTATAAGGTTTTGATGCACTAGGCTAGCTTTGAGTTGCCTGTAGTAAACGATGAGCCTGATTCACTCCTGAATTGCTCTGACTTGGCTCCAGTATAATTGTGCTGCAATCGATAATATGACACTTCTGTAAATTGAAAACAATACAGAAAAGAATCAGATATGATGAATCTAGCATTTTGCATGAGAGTTTTCTAATAGCTTATAGACTTCTAGTAGTCTAGACTTTAATCATTACCCCTGGTTATGCAGAAGAAATCTGGTTTACTTCTGCTACATACCACTTGGAAGGTTTTAAGGTGCTACATACAGCTTTTAGGGTGCTACCCACCATAACCTCCTCATCTTCCTATTCAGTGTTTTGCAGCATGTGATCTTATAAAGAATATATTCCATTTTTGTGTGTTTTGCTCCAGTTCCATTATCTTACATTTTTTTCTTAAATGAATTGCATAAACTCTTCATTAAGCTCCTAGTTTATTCAGGTAATTTTAAATATTTTGTCACTCTCCTTCATACCGACTTAACTTTCACCCTTAGCAAAGTATCACCTCCAACTGGATGTATTACTTTTTCTAGCTGACAAAAAACATGTTCAAAATACATGCTAGTTCTAAGGTCCCAATGTATCCTATTCTGTTGGCATGTTTCCCTTTCTGCAGTGGATGTAAATACATTACTCATTTTTTCATAGCATTTTTTCATAGCATTTTGCACCCACATTGCACAGATGCAGACTGCCAATGCAAGGTGCAAGGCAGCAAGAATTAGACCTGCAATATACTGGGAGTCTCGTGACAGACAGGAGTTGCTGAAATCTGGATTCTACCATGTCTCATTAATTCACTTTGCACAAGATATTCCTTTCAAATGCTGTTGGTGCAAGAGAGATCTGTCTTATTCACAGAGGCAGCATCTCTCAGTCAGCTAGTGAAACTGAAATGAAATTCAAGGAGTCACGTGAGGAACCCAGACGAATAATTTAACCTCCTATTAAACTATAAGGTTTTCCCTTTTCTGCCATCCTGACTTCCACTTGGTCATCAACATTCTCTTAAAGTGATCACTGCTGTTACTGCCAGTAGGTGTGTGTGAAACTGCTTGTTGTCATGAGATCACCCGTTACGTATGCAGTATCACGGAGGATTTACACACCCGGCAGGTGACATGTTTGAGAAAAGACTGCATGCAGAACACTGCAGCTGTGCACAGGGAAGAGTTTGACAGAGAAGCAGGAAGGATCAAACAACTACTAGAGTTGCTAGAGGGGAAAGTTTAATGACAAGTTACTGTGACATTTATGACCAGATTGATTATGAAGACTGAATAAATCTATGGTATATTTCAAGAGTGTTACTGTATGACCATCTGATATAGGGGTTGCCATGGTAAGTACAGATTTTCTATTAACTGGGAAGGTGAATAGTCTCATAAAACCCATGAAACTTGTTAGTGAATAAATTGCATACAAGAAGCACCTCTATTGACCCCTATGGAAATTTAGTATTTTCAAACAATGCTGTAAAGTCTTTTCCTTGGTTACTTTTTAAAAAAACAGTCTGTGGTATTGTCAAATCAAACTGTACCATTTCTGGTATTCCCCATGTCTTGGATGACAGCTTAGACAGATTGGAAAATCATCACTGAGCTAAAAATACTAGTGTGGAGGCAGCAGTGCAAGAAACTAAGTTACAGAATACTGTTAAATAGGACTTGTTCTACAGCTTTGATACTTGATAAGGTTAAGTTCTTCAGCATCACAAACTGAGAATTAAAATATATATATATGGACTGTTTATTACTTGATTATATAACTTGTGAGAAATATTTAAGGAGACCAATAAAACAGGAAGAAGCATTATTGTTAACGCAACTTGAAGAAACTAAGCAAAGAAAATCTCATCAAGCATTGAATGATAGCTCATGCACGTTTCATTCCCTCTCTCCCTTTGCTGTACGTACATACGTGTTGTAACCCCACAGAAATGAGGCAAGGGTAGGAGGGAGGGTAAAGCTATGTGGTGTCTTGGTTAGACACAGACATGCAGTCACATACAACTTGATGTGATACGCTCGTTGAAGCAGTATGGTGGGAACATTGCTGTGTTGTTGCGCTATTCTGTATAATGAAGCGCTGCTTTCTTCTACAGCAGTTTTGGTTTGCAGTAGAACCATAAATTTGTTACTAAAACCTATGATTTTATTGTTTATCACAGAGTATAAATTGATGAACTTAGGAAAGTCCAGTGGAAAAAAAATGCATTGGTATTTCACCAGGCAGTATTCTTGGTTAGTGGCAAGAATTTCTGCAAAGGGTCAGGTCAGATGATGACAGTCTAGAAGGAAGTATGTTGCAGCTGTGGATGCATTAGCTGGTTTGATAGTGTATGTTCTTTACGGTAAAGGAAGGCAAAATCATCCATTGTGTCCCTCTGTTCCTCTTTCTCATTCATATCAGAGGATGTCTGCTTTGGCTTCTCTTTTCCCCTGTCTTTGATACTGGCAGCTCTGTATTACTGTCCACTCAGCGTGTTGCAAGTGCAATTGCTCACACAGAATAATAATTACTCAGAGACAACGCTGTGTGGTAGTGACCATGCATTCCGTGAGGTCTGACTGTCCAGCAGCATGAATCCAAAGAATTGGAGTCACAGCTTTCTCTTGTCTACAGCAGGTAATTTATTATTCACTAGATCAGGTGTATTTCTCTTAGCAACCATCTTCAGTCTTGTACATTCTTATTAGCTATTTATTTTATCCATATGCTAAGTGCCTGCTCTAATAATTAGCATTGCTGTGATTCAGTTCATACCATATCTTTTTTAATGTTGTATGTTCATATTTCCTAGTCCACGTATCTTCCTCCAAGCAATACCACAGGTGTTTTGTTTAGACCTCTGCTAGTCCTTTGAACTACAGAGGTTCAACTTGTTAGCCTGCCATCTCACTTCTTATCAGTCACACTTGCTTCTCATTACTCCAGTTGCACAGCTACCATAATTAGATTTTATATTTTTAGGCATTCATAGCAGTGCTTTAGTGTATGCTGTGCTATCAGAAGCATTTTAGACAAGCCATAAGACCAAACTAATTAAAATGTTCCACAGAGACTTTTTAAAGGAGAGTTATTGTTACTGCTAAATTGGTAAATCCATGCACACACAGATGTTAAGGCCAGAGAAGGCTGATAGGACAGGTTAGTCACATCTCCTGTGTACTGGAGATCGCAGGATCTCACCCCATAATATTTGCTTTCAGTCCATTATTTCTGATGTCTTTTAGGAGAAGATAAGCCAGTTTTGGCTTTAAAGAGTTGGGTTTTTCCCCTCCCTGGTATAAGCTTTCCTTTTTCACTCCCAGAAGTTCTTCCCTCTCGCCAAAGACTACAGAGATCTTGAGCTTCTAACTTTGTTCATCAAGTACCGCGTAATCCAAACACTTCTCAGAAACTGCAAATAGGGTTACTCACCATATTCACAGATTATATTTTCTAATAGTTATGGTTTGGTTAAATATTTTTAAGAATCATTTTAATCTGAATTTGTACAGTTTAGGTTCTACTATCTTTCATTGCATTCTCTATTACTAATAGTCTCCTGCTAGGGATTTCCTTACCAGAGGTATAATCTCTGTCTTTGTTTCCTTTCCTTAGCAGTTGCATTTTCCTCCTCCTATGAGTGACTGTTGTCTTGTTCCTCTTCTCCAAGGAGAGGAACATCTTAGTAAATGATGGGCTGAAGCTGGCGTTTCACTCTGTATAGAAGATATCTATAGATAGATTGCATACAATATGGTCTTTTGTAACAGTAAGGGAAATGGGTCTGGAAGGTACCCTGCAAGGTTGTGCATACCTTTAGGATATTTACAGAATTATTACTGCTTCTGTTTTAAAATATGGCTCTGTGCAGGACCATTTGCCACATACTCGGCAGTATCCTTTGAGATGTAATTTATCTTGTTGTATGGTCTCTGTATGGAATGGGTGATGTTTAGATGAGAGCAACTTTGTACACAGGAAGCTTTAAGTTTATTTACTGAAATATCTTCTGTCTCTGTGTTGAATATCATCTGAGCTATTGAATTTCATTGACTCCTAAAATAATATGCACAGAATGTTTATATTTATTTTGTAATTTACATAATTTGTATATAAAACTATATATTTTGTAAACATTCCATCTGAAACAAGCAAAATGACCTGGTATTGTGGTAGGATGCTCTTTTCCCTGGAAATCCAGCTTCTAAAATGAAGCTTACTTGGAAATTAGTTACAACAGGTGCAAGCACTCTCCATCCTTCCATCTCATTTAGTCTCTGCTAACACTATAAATGGTTACTTTGGGGAAACGAACAACGGTGTATTCTACCAACATAAGCATATTACTCTGTCATTTATTCACTTATTTTAGTGTTAACAAACAAGTTAAAGGTACATTTTAAGGAAGAACTCAATTAGTGAAATCTCTAAAGGGAGGAAGTAGCAGTAAATATGGGAGAAGTGTATGATAATATTTAAAAATAATAACTGCAATGCAAATTTACATAAATAACTATTGTTCTCTCAGAATCCAACCAGTGTATTTCCCTTCCCTTTCCTCTTTAATGAGTGCTTGCATTTGGATTTCTATAACTATCAACTGCGGTTTGGGTAGCACAGGTGTTGACTTCTGATTTGGAGATAAGTCTTTGAAACCTTTATCATTCATTTTATATCATGTTTTGGCAATTGAATTTTTAAGACCATCTGTATAAGTGAGTTAGAAGCCACAAATTCACTAAGGGTCATTGGTTTTGTTCTTTCTAGTGGAACAGGAACTCCAGACTCAAGGGCTTTGGGATATCACACCTTGATATATGCAAATATATACATGAACTGCAGTATTGTTTTCACATGGTGAAGTAGTCTGTATCTTTGAGCACACACAAAGAAAGTTTCTACAAAGTGTACTTTTTCTATTGGGTTTTTATAACCAGGATTTTGTCCACAGGAATCTTTCTGAAAACAGAAGTTTCTTTGTCAGCTGATACTCCTTGTGCTGAATCCATCATTTGTGCCTCATGCATCTCTGGAAAAACAGAGAAATGGACTGTAGCCAAGCCTGTAGATGCACCAGAGGAGTCTCTTCTTTTATGACCCATAAAGAGATTGATGTTGTGCTTACTGTAGAAACATGCAGATTGTTAGTGGATAAACAGGTGGGTCATACAGCAGTGTGTGAAGAGCGCTCCCAAGGGTTCCCATTGACTATGCTCTTCCCGTACTTTCATGGGGTAGCATTTAGAGAAACCCTGAGTCTATCTCTGTCATTTTTATATGCTTAAAGCAGTAAATAAATTGATGCAGCTTTTTGCTGGCTACTTAATGGGCTGAAGTACTCCATTCACGCACTGTCCTCCCAGGAGCTGTCGACAGAGCAGATGGATGAGACAGCACCGTCTGTCAGCTTGGAGACTCTCCCACACAAGATCAAGACAGGTAAATGCCTTGCTCCTGCTGCAGATCGAACACTTTCAAGAGGATTTACAAATGGCAAAACAACACTTATTTGACTTAATACCTCAAATGCAAAGCACAGGCAGTGGCAGAGAGGTAGGCTGGAGGAACTGAGGCAGTGTGCCTTGACAAAGCATACCTCTAGCCCCATCAGCACTAAAGAAGAACAAGCAGATGTCATTTGAAAACTGTCACAGCTGGTCTCTACCTTTCAGTTAGGTGGAGCAACACAAGGGATCAAATGTTCATCTTTTTCATAGAAACTGGTGACATGTCTTTAGCATTAGCATTTTCCTTGCAAAAAAAAAAAAAAAGAAACATGTTGGGGAAGATTTTCAGAATTCTGGCTCATGAAGCTGGCCTACATTTAGGGGAGGCTTGTTCAAACCTAACCATGAAATATTTACAAAAGCAGGCATGTTTAGAAACCAAGAGAAATTAAAACAATGGGCATACTGGGTTTGGAATTTGGGTATAAGATGGTTTTTTCCTCCCTAAAAATAGGACATTCGAGGGAAAGGATGCTCTAGGTAACAAGTTAGGCAACTCAGTCAAAAATCACTCAAAGAAGAATGATTAAGGAAAATTTATCTTTTCAGGCTGCCTTTTTTTTCTCTTAGTTAGCAACTGGAATATTTATTTCACGCTCCTCTATGTGTTCTGTATTGCAGATCAAGTGTATTGTCACTGCGGACTTTTACAATTCAGCCTGTTTGTCCTGGAGTTTTAAATTGAGAAAAGACCCTGTGTACTGCAGTGCTAAGTAGTATTTTGTGTTTAGATGGGGCTAACCACATCCTGTGCATGTGTTCTGGGCTATCAGACAAGATGAATTTGCTCCTTTCTCTCGTTGTCCTCTCTTCATATAAAGTAAAGGCACCTTTTTCTACAAACAGATGGCTTGCTTTGTCTAGCAAAAGTAAGAGCTTCCATTGTTATTTCTGCCTTAACAGCTCAGCAGAGGTTTCAGTCTATTTAAAGATTCTCGTAATGATTTCAGTGATTTTTATGTGTATACAGGGGGGATTTATTGATGTATGAAAAGCAATGTTAAGTGTCAAAGACAAGAAGTAAGAAATGTGCCCAGGTATGTGGGCTTTCTTCATAAAGCTGACAACCCCTAATCAATTGTTAATGATGTTGATTTTTTTGTTTCTTTCAAGCCATAAGAAGTATTTCTAAGAGGATTTACGGCCTTACTGATTCCAACTGTGTATTCTGCACTCTTTGTCCATGGCCTGGTGATGACAGGAGCTATCACTGTCAATGCCACAAGAGTTTGGGTCAGGGACTGTGTGTTGGTTCTGGTTCTTCATTTGAATTCCTCTCAAGTGTCTTCTGTTTTTTACAGGCTTTTCTCCCTGTATCAGCTGTCAGTTCTTCATTTATACTGAAACCAATGCCTTTTCTAAAGCATTTGTCTCTAAAAGTATGCTGCTTCCTGAAGCTTCATAGTCCCAGGTCCTCACTGGGGTCCAGCTTCCATCCTGTGAGACAGGAGTGAGAAGGTGGCATTCACCCTAGAGGAGATGTGATCTAGTACAAGCAGGAAAAATACAATAAAAAGACAAATTAGGGTAGTCTAAAGAAGCAATACAGTAATTATGGCCACCTTGATAGTTGGCATTATCAGCATAGCCTAATAGGACAAAGTGTCTTTTGGTAGCCTTTTTGTTTATCTCTGAAGCACTGGTCCAGAAGTTTGCTGATATATGGTGTATCTTCCGTAGCCCACAGGAAAGGAGATGTTATCACAACATGGCTTCTAGAAGGCTGCAATTTGGGTATCAGAGTAGAAAATGGAGTTGTAGCAGGCATGTTCAGGACAATTAAGAGATGTGGCTCTTCATTTACATCCTTACTGCACTGTTAGACAGCCCTCAGGAAAAGCAATTCTGCATTTTCATCTCGGAATTTTGAAGTAGAAGATGGGAATGAAATCTGTTATCCTTCTGAGAAGAATGTTTCTCATTCAGTAGAAGTGCAGTCATCCTTTCTGATGCAAGGAAAAAAATTATTGGTGAACTCAAATAAATCTTAACAAGAAATATCCTTTGAACAATAAGAGAAAATAGAGAGCTTAAGGACTCTGGGATGAACACATGCTTTTCTCTTCAAGCAGAGTAAAATCACTGAAAGACCAATTCCCTCTAATACTGGCATATAAGCCTTTTAACCAATGAGATGTCATATTTATTTTTTCTTTCTTATGCAGAGAAAAAAAGGTGGAAAAATCTTATGGCCAGCTCTGCCCTCTGACTTAATAAATCCTAGTTGAGATTCAGTGGACTCAATAGGCTATTCTCTACCTGATGCTCAGCATAAATCCAGACTGTCTGTCATGTTGCATCTAGATTAAATAGGTGCAGGCTGCAGCACACTTTACAGTCTCGGTACTCAAGTTGTTCAGAATTGGGACCTGCTCATTTCAGCACCTTTCTGGTTCACATATAGAATTTTTCCCCCCTAAAATAAGTCACAGCAAAGACTGACACAATATTGGATCTTGCACTCAGTCAGTGGTAGCTGTGGTGCATGTTCACTCTTCAGTCTAGAGGTGTTTGCTCCCAGGGCCACCAGTTCATACCTAACCTTAGAGGCTATTATTTTTAATACAGCACAACTGTATCTTGCTGATGGCCCCATCACAGCTACCATTCAGCAGCTGCTGAAAATCCTTGGAAAAGAGTACCTATGTAACCAAGCATATAAACTTATCAGTTTACTAAGACTCATTTTTAAAATTTTGGCCTATGTTTTGTCTCACTTCTTGCAGACATTTTTTGGAGTGTGACATGCAAAAGATCTTTTCATGAGTTCACTCTATTCTAGGCCAACAGTACTACAGAAACATTCTTAGGTCTAAACCATTTATAATATACCAACTATGGGTAAATTCTATAGATAGAAAATACCTTATTTCCATAGTATTTTCCAAAAACATACTGAAAATTCACTTAGAGCATTAATTAAGCTAGAACACTTATATACAAAGATATATGCTTCCTTCTCAGCATTACAAGAAAGCAATTAGTTAACACTGGAGGCACTGGCTTTTGCTAATCAAAAGAACAGAGCTTAACTTGTGTCTGCTTAAGCAATTCTGTTATGGAAGGAAGGGGTAAACCAGCTGTACTACTGAACTATCAATTAAAATGAAAACATGCAATGCAACATAACGAATTCCGTTAAAAGCAATAATTTTCCATTCCTAGTGAAGTGTGTTTGGAAAATGGCAATGGCTACTACTCAGTCTTTGAATGATGTGTTATATGAATGACTTTTTAAAATTTAACATTGCAAGTTTATGTCTGTTGACATTAACTTTTTTTTTTCTAAATGCTTATAGAACCTAGATATTATATTTTCACCACCCTTTTTCATTTTGATCTTACTATTGACAGTGTCTTCCACCTTGGCTTTATCATCACATATTCTTTGTCTTCCATAAGCGAGACATGGTGAACTTTAAATAGAGCCTTTAGGGAGAAGAAGTCTTTTTCTGTTATCACTGGTTTTGACCCAATGATTTTTTTCCTTTTTTTTTTCCCCCTCCTTTTTTTTTTTTGTCTTTACTGTAGTTAGTTTGTAGGACATGATGGAGTCCAAATTAATTTCATATTCTTAATATTTTAAAATATAGTTATCATTTTTCATGTTGCAGACAAGAGGTACCACAGCTTGTCTTGGCAGTTATATTTCCAGGCATAATAGTTCTGATTTAATCTTTATATAAAATATTCCTACGCGGGGCTTTTTATTATTCATTTATACACTAGTATTAAGGAAATCACTGTCCTGGAACTTGGTGAGATCTGAATTGAATTCTTGACTTTGCCACAGATTTCTTGTTTGTTCATGTGAAGCTGCTAAATTTATATACCCGAGATGAGCCCTTTGGTGAAGAATAGAGTCCAGTTTTCCACTCAGCCTTTTCTCCCTACTCTTGTCTGTAAACTGCAAGCACCAGGGATTGTATCATTTGCCGTATGTGGTTCTTACTTGGGATCATCTTCTTGTTTCTGAAACACAAATGTAATGTTTATTACTGTAGAGTTATTTCTATCGGAACAGTAAAAACCTCAAACCAGAGATTACATGTTTAATCTCCCAAGAGTCTTCTGATAGAGCATTTGTCCCCTTTTGCATACAGAGATCTCGGTAGTTTGGCATATACTCTTTAAAGACAGTTGAGTATCCTTCATGGTAGGTTCACGAATGAGAACCGTTATACAGACAGACTAGTAAAAAGATGGCATTCAGTGATGGATCTAGTCTTGGGGCAAAGGGATGAACTGAAAGAATTCTTGTGGTACTTTCCTGTCCTATGCCTATCTGTGTCTAAAATAACTTATCATAGTCTTTTCTAATGTTCTTCATGAAAAGAGGATGATGTAGCGTCCAAAAACTTCTAACTTACTTTCCTGTAGTCTCCACACTGAGGCTGTTGATTAGAGAGAAAATATGTATAATCTAATGTTTTGCCTGAAATGTGATGTCTGCTTCCCAGATTATCAAAATGTCAATGGAATATTTTTCAGTCTGTTTTCCCTTTCTAATCAAGTTCTCTATCTCCCTGCCACCCTCCTACTCCACACTACCTTTTTTGTTCAGCTCCCTCTCAAAAGTACAAAAGTAATTGGCTGGCTTTCTTCTTGCTGTGAATGACAAAAACTCAAGATAGTGTTAAACTGACATGGACTGTGCTACTTTGCCAATCTCTGAAATGTCATTGCCTGTGCAGCCTGCTGGGCTGAGCTCAGAGTCATGGTGCCAAGACTGCTAATAAAAAAAGAATAAAGGTTAATGAAGGAATAAGGGTTTTTTTATTATCCAAAATAAAGTTGTCTGCTTTTTATCTGTAAGGTTTTTTCAAGGCATAAGGTTTTGATTTTTAATTCGTTATTTTTCCCCGTTGCAGTGTTTTGTATTTAGTTTGTAGGCTAAATCAGAGCGTATGTGCAGGACCTACTCTAGTATCTTGTTTTCAATCTGGTCTACTTGTTTTCTCTAGGAGTCCTTGAAGTAGGAGAGTACTAATGGATATGAGTGAATTATCCTCATCTGACCCTGCATGACTGCAAGGCAGAAGATGATCCCTCTTATGGCTACAGAGGTCCCTGTTTCAAGAAGCAAAGCTCTAAGCATGCCCTGAGCCCAGCTCTGTTGGTGAACCTGCTTCTTGCCGCCCCAGTATAAAATCTTGTGAAAGACACAGATGTTGCACCAGTTCGCTGTGTGCTGTTTGGCGGCATGGGTTACTTCTCTGTTGATTAGCTTACACAGGGATTTATTTTTTTTACCACCTGTTGAGCTACAGCAGAAGGGTGTCCTCCCATGAATAGTATGTGTGAAATATAGGGGTTGAATGAAAGAGGAAGATAAGGCAAATACCATTAGGCACACTTTTTTCCAGTCTTGTCTATCTGTGGATGGTAGCTGTATTTCAGCTCTAACACACCTAGATGATGCTCCCACCACCAGCTCATCAGTGCAAAGACCATCTGCTACTGACCTTCTCCCTCCTGCCACGCCCTTGCAAGTTGTCAAATTGTAGTGTTTATTTTTTCCCACACTGCTCCAAGGACATGTACAATTCTTCCATATAAATACATATTCATTGTACAGTACTACGTGCACTCGAGGTTAGACTTCAGCTAGGTCTTTCTTCTAGTTTTTGTCTCTGATAGCGACTCGATTATTCTGGTCACAGGAAGCAGATCTACTCCTCTCCACCTTCTATATCTCGTTTTGTCACTTCAGTCACAGCTGGCTTGTCACCACCAAAAAGGTACGTATATCAGAATTTTTGTGAGTCTTTGCATATCAAGTCCATGAATCATTTTTTACATTGACCTTACAATGTTAGGATATTGCTGTCACACAGCTGCATAATTTGCAACTGCGGTTGAGATGGAGTCTATCCTAGGGTGAATTTTTATTTTAGAATTATGAAAATTAGCTTCTTTTACAAAGGTAAGGCTCTGTCTTACCTCCCATTCCAATTTCCTTAGTAGCCCCCTGAAAAGCACACTGGGAGGCTGACAGAAAAATTCTCCACAGTAGCAAGTAACAGGTTGAAGTCTGACAGCTAGAAAATGTTCTTAGCTGTAAGTCATACTTATAGTACTGAGGAAATCTGAAAGAAGTCTACTTTTCTATTCGTTAAAAAGCTGGTCCCAACTTAGGTGATTACTGTATTTATTGCATCTTCTCCTTTTATTGTAAACCATTTTGCAACTATTTTTTTACTGCTCTTTTGAACAAGTGAGAGAAGTAATAGCTCAATGTAAACAGTTTAAATTTGTGTGAGACTAGGATAAAAATGTATAAATGGCTGTGCATATAAATATGTCAGTGCATTACACACCTATCAGTGCATATATACAGATACACAGATTTATATATATACATATATTATATAGTGATCAAAAAGACCAGGCCTTGTTTATCAATGATTATTAAACTGGAAGTCTCCAAAATTAAAAACAAGAGTCATCAGAACTGGAACTAACTAAATGGTTCCCAGAATTTGCTGTTCTAGGATGTTATTCTTTGTTACGTGAAACATGACAGAAATTTACAATTGTTGCTACGTGTTTATAAAATGAGTGGGAGGGTGGTGGGAGGAAAAGAGGCTGGTTTTTTTAATCCTCCCTCACCATCAGTGCAACACTAACAACAGAGAAAGTAAATCTATTCCTTTAAAAAAGAAAAAAATCACCTTGAAGAACAGAGGGAATTTTGCGGTTTTTTTTAAAAATAAATTCTGTAGAGTTGGGTAAAATACCAAAGTAAAGCTCATATCCATCAGTGAAAGACATTGTCCAGCTCTCAGTTAAGTCACGGGAAATGCTCCCATTGCCAATCACTGTGCATTGCACTGTGCTGAAGGCAGAAAGCAAAATGAGAGGGAAAACATAATCTAAATATTATATGTAGATACACCCAAGTGTTGTATAAAATTATTTTGTAGAATGTTAGATGATGATGTAAAAATGAATGATAGTAAAATATAGCTAGGATTACTCTATATCAGCACTATAGAAATAAAATAGTTTAAAGCAGGGCAAAAGAAATAAAACAAGATACTATTAAGGACAAAGTAGAATGTGATGGCAAGGAGGAAAAGACCATGCTAAGATGGGGTTTTGTTTGAAAATAATTTAATATAGAGCTTTGTATTTTCACTTTAAAAAGGGCAATGTTTTAGAGCCTTCTTCAAAGAACTACACTTTTGAGACTAACACAGAGGAATTTTGAAACAGAAGAGCAAAACTCCCTTGAAGGCAGGGAGTGCAAGCTCTAATTTACTTTGGAGAAGCTGAAGGAACATGGTTCTTGCAGAGGTCCCTCCCCTTCCTTTAATTTTTATAGAGATTTTTCACAGTCTACTCAGCAGGTGACACTCCTCAGGGCATAATTTTCCAACGCCCATTGTCAACATGACTAGGTCAAATGTCACTGCTTAGTGAAGGGTAATTTGTCAAAGTTGGGAAGGTGGCTGCTCAGGTGTGCAGGGATAAGCGTGTACTGATACCATATCGTGTGTGCCAGATCAGGCATTTAATTGTTCTGATTGTGCTTTTATAAACTCTTTATAGCCTGTTCAATAATTGTTCCTCTCATTTGTATAAGCACTAGAAATTTACTTTTGCTGGTGCTATATCCTGATTGCTGCTTCTTAGGCTGATAAATTAAAGGCAGGAGAAAACGTTCCCTTTTCCCTCTCTCAGAGACCCATCCTCGAGGACATCAGTTTCTACAAAGGCTGTTATGTTTTGTCAGACCTGAAAAAGGGGCATATACATGGCCCTGTGTCAGGGTATAAGAGAATGAGGCTTATGGCTCAGAGCAGTGTTTCCTCTGATTTCCATTTTTTAATTTAGCCCTTTTGAGGGATGGGGTGAGATGGTGGTGTGAGAGGGTCTCCTTATTTTTTGATCAGGCTTAAGGGGCAAAGTCAGGTTTAGGCATCTTTGTAAAATACAGGTTCTGCTTCCTTTAGTAGATCTGTTTAGAAACACAAAGAAAAATTATGTTCCTCTGATGTTCAGTGTCTCTAATTATAATTAAATTTCTGGCAGTGAAACACTGAGTTTGTACTTAACAATTAAAGAAAAAGTTTGCTAGTTCAGCTGCCTGTTGTTTATGAACTTGACTGAATCTGCACTTAGAAGAAGTGCATCACAGAGGAAAAGACTTCTCTTCCACTTAGGGGAAATAAGTCTTGATTTCTTTTAACTATTATTTAAATTAGTTAGCCCCTTCTGTCCATATCCATCCCTGCTCTTCTTCTAACCAGTGGTTTCAAAAGATGAGTGAATGAATATAGTCCCTTGTTTTGATGAACTGTATTTAAAAGACACTAGTTTTCTTTATAGAGAGAGCGCCTTTTGAAACTATTCATGAATTGCAGCTATTTTTTTCCTGGGTTATAGGAACCACTTAATTAATCCAGAAAATCAGAGTGCGCATCCATTTGTACATCACTGCTGGTTTTGCTCGAGTTTAATATTTTTCTTGTCAGGCTTTTTTGTCTGTTTTAATACGAGTTTTGTTTACTCTGAAACAGCAAATACCCAGAACACCTATATTTGGTTGGAACTGTACCATCTGTGATCTTCATATGTGTGGGACATGTGGCTGGTAAATCCATGCGTAACACTTTTCTGTTTTGCTGTGGCTGCAGATGGGAATTCCTTTTTGATGAGCAGTTGATTTTCTCAAGGTGCTGTAGAATCATAGTGCTACAGGGTAGACTTGGTGTCCTCCAAATGTGAGACATAATTTAAAACCTTGACTCAAGGCAGCTTTTCTTAAGAATTTTTTTTCCCCATTGTAAAGAGAACTGAACAGCACATATGAAAATGTTTGGGAAGAATTTCCTGACATTTATCCCAGTTGTAGTCCAATATCTACTACTTCACTGGCAAGAAAAATTGAAAATTATGTTCCTAGAAGAGCTGGTGTATCTCTTTCTTTATGTGAGGCTAAAGGTCAAGGGTAGAATGGATTTTGTTGCACCTGTCATGCATGTAAGGTAATTGTGGATAGATCTGAGCTGTCCCTGAGTGTGCAGAGGCTGGAACCAGAACTGTGGGAAAATCCTGTGCACAGACATGGGAACTGACTCAATGTGCCGGGTTGGGTGTATGTACGAACACTTCACCTAACTTTTATCCCACACTGTTTCTGCTTTTTTGCATAGCAATGAGCACAAATTACTACTCTTATGAATTTTGTCAATGTATTACCTAAGAGCAGGCCAGATCCTAGTACCTTGTGGTAGAACCCTATTTCTGAGATTGTGAACACAAAGTTGGGGCTGGGAATTGCACATTTTTTGGTAGGATTGGCAAAAATTTTGGAGAATTTAGGTGAATCTTCACTTTCTGCTTGTCAAAGGCATGGTTAACCTGCTGAGTGAATGCAGGTGTACTTAACCTAACTTCTGTAGTGTTTTGCCTTATTGTCCTTGATTGTAATATCAAAACTGGATAATTAATTTGGTGAACTTTTTACTATGCAGATATTACTGAGATCTGTGTGGCTAAAAGTAAGGAAAACATAAGGAATTTTGAAACACTCAAAGTATCGAAAATGTTCCCAGAATCTATTTTAAAAAATAATTAAATAATTATTAGGAAAGAGAGGACTGTGGAGAACAAACTCTACAATAGACTCCTGAACATTGAGGGATTCTTTAAAATGTGTGTATTAGTTCAGAATCTTTTAACTGAGTTAATATTAGAAGACTATACTATGCACTGGAGAGAAAAATTAACTAAGACCCAGTCTGGACTAGCATATTGATGTTCAAATATCCAACTACCAAGACAAAAATTTGCAGTTGATAGAGCAATAGAAAACAAAATTATATTCCAGAACCAAGACAGAAATAAGTAGTCTTCCTCCTGGAAAATACCTGGTACTGAACTGCACATTTATGGTGTTCATTGGGTTCAAAAGCATAGGATGGACCCCTTCAGGTACCAGTAGATATCTGTAGAAAAAGGAAACTCCTTACCATCCACTGAGAGGAATGTAAAGGGACTAGGACTCTGAGATCCCAGCCCGTATAATCAGCACCTTCAAAATAGGAATCATTATGGATACTTTAACAATGCTATAGAATGAACAGCCACCATATTGAATCTACACATTCTTGGGCAGGGAAGGGAACCTACAAGTATCAATCCACAGATCCTAATTTTGCACTTGAAAAGTGCTAGTTGATTTTCAAGGGTTCTGTGGAATTTGACATATGGTTTTATTAGATTAGCACAATTATCCTAAAACCACTTACAGACATCACTGACAAATACAGCTCTTGGGAGTGTGATTGTGAGAAGACACTGTTTCTGAAGTGTCTTCTTTAGTAGTACTTGAGCAATTGACATTGCAGAGTAATAAGACATCATCTCCAGACTATGAAGAATTAGCCAAGTAATTATTTCTTGAGCTCTAGTTCTGTGCAAATATTTAGGGGCTTTTGTAGTGCAGTCACATTTTAGATTGTAAGGAATATGCCATGATTGTAACTGCTCATCAATGGGTGTATTTATGTGGATTTTTCAGGCAGATGTTGGAGCACTTTGCCAGGCAGATGTGATATTTATTCGATTGAAGTGCCAAGCTGGCCAGGAGCCTTATGGCTGCAGCAGTACAGTTCTGAGCTCGAAATAATATACTCTGCCTTTCCACATGCCTTATTAGCTTGGGCTCTGTGCCATGCTAACTGTGGCTCTGCTCTGGAGCTGACTTGGGCCCAGCTGGCTGGGAGTGTGATGGGAGTTTACATCAAACACAGTGTAGACTTATCCAGTAGACTTATCCAGTATCACTTTCTCTTCCCAACAGCCTAACCCAAATCCTAGTAAAGTCAAAAGTACAATCCCCATTTGCTTCATTAGTCTTTCAATCAGACCATGATAGAAGGCATACTAGAGTATGCTGCTACAAGGCATTCCCAAGACTGAGTTTAGGACGAATTTATCCTTACTGTGTCACACTTCGCTGATGTTTCTTCCTTGCTATAATACTTATCTTTTTCCTGTGATTACAGCAACTATAATTATCACACCACTTTAAGTATTTCACCCATGACTATTTTTAATCTGTTTTAACGTGCTTGACTACCTATGGCTAATAAATTCTGAATGTGCAGCCAGTTTTTACCAAATCTAACATGACAGACATGTTCTCAAATTTAATAAGTTGTTAAAATTTTTAAGAAAATAGGCAGCCAAGGTAGGGGTGAAGAAGAGAAGATGTAAACTTAGTGCTCATCAGTGAAGGAATAATGGCAATAGGAGCTCAGTTTCCTGTGATTAGAGCATCAACATGAAGATACCCATAGAAAAAAAAGAACTGATGAGGATTTACTCAACCTGGAGTAAGCCAAAAACACAAATTCATAAAAAGACAAACTTCATAATTTTTGCTTTACCCAAGCCACTTAACTTTGTAAATTTTCAAGAGTTGAAGCTGACTTTTACAGGACATTAACATGGAGTAGGTTGCAATTTGGGGTTTTTTTGCCTTATTTTATACATTTTCTGAAACATCTGCATATTTCATTATGGAGATTCTTCTGGTAACTTCAGTCGTTATGGGGATAGTGAAAAGTGTGTTAGGACATTGAGCAGTCAAAACCAATTATATCATGTCCAAACTTCTAGAAGATTCACCTAATATTGTTCTAGTCACCTTATTGTATGGCTGAAGCTGAGGAGGTTTAACAACATGATTATTTTGCTTTAAGTGTTTAATTTTGCAAATTTTATTGCTGAGTAGACTGTGTCTTGTGTAGTATTGCTACTCACACAAGACATAATTGATACCATAATAATGATATACATAATAATGTAGATCAGGGTGCTCTGAGCCTAACATTTAGGCAAAACTGGCATTTGTAAAATCCCTAGCAAAATCTAAAATATCTCAGTGCACACTTGGCACAGCAGCACACAGGTCCAGAAGGACAAGGCTGCAGTTCATCAAACAACCCATTGTGATTTCTAGTTATCTCAGCCTCCCTCAAGTGAGAACAGGAAACCTGGAAGGGGTACCACAGTACTAACTATATGAGTCAACTAGTGCTCTGAGTCATAGTACAGTATGACAAACTCTTGCCTGGAGTTAATGTTTATGGCTAGTTTTATAAGCTGCTGAAAAGCTGGACATATTGCTACACCCTGAAATATAATGGTGTTGGTGACTGCTGGTATAATAAACTGCAGAGCCTCCTCCCAACCTTTGGGATTAAGTAATAAAAGAAAATGATTAAGAGGGCAATTCCATCATTTTTCTTTTGTTGAATAAAACACTTTTTTCCTTCCTGACTTGCTAACAGAGACAGCCATGAAAATGAATGATTTGGCTTCACCTAAAATGATGGATAATCCTGCTAGAAGAGCATGACAATGATAGACAGGCATCTTCTGAAGCAAAAGGTAATAGAAAAGACTGACACTTTGATAGGCACCATGACGAACAAGCCCTCAGGGGCTGTGAGTTAATAAGTTAATAGAAGTGTTCTAGCTCTCTCAGCCCCTTCCATCTCTGTGCTCCTTTTAGAGCTCCTTCAGCATCAAAAGAAACAACGTTATGAACAGAGGGAGGACAGATACATTTTGTAATGCAGCAATGTGCTTTTTTTGTGTATTTCTGAACATTGTAGTGAAGCACAGAATGAAAGTACTTTCTTAAGTGAGATGTAGTGAATGCTCACTCTGCTCAGCTCTTATTAGAGCCTTCACTTTTTCCTCTTCCATCTCTTAGACAGTGCTTGAAGGTAATATAATGTCCTAAGGATATTGCACATGTTGAGTTTAATCACCTGTGAAATTTATTGTCAGAGTCCTTCTGCAGTTGATGGTAGGCCACATTCTGAGGTTGACTAAACCAGAAGATAGCCCAAATAGTGTCATTGACATCAACAAAATATGTGGCTGATTTCTTGATTGGCTGCTAAGAGAAATATTTCAATATTATGAAAATAAGAATCTAAAATTTATTCAAACTCTTTTTAATTGGTTATAGATTTTCTATTTATTCTCATAATTTTTTCCCTTATAACCTGTAGCATTTTTTCTGATAACACAAAGTCACTGATGTATCAATGTGTATTTTATTATTTGTTGTACACACTGGTGGTTTTCCTTATTAATGTCTGTTAAGAGGTTATGATTTTGCAAGGCTCACCATCTTGGCCTAGCAATTAAGCTAACATATACTCTACTAGTTTTTTATGTCTTATGTTATGGAGTGTTTTGATTTCTAACCCAGTTTTCAAAACCAGCTGCAAGATTCAGTTTTGACAGGAAGGGTTTGGTACAATGAAGTTGAACAATTTTATAGTAAAATTATTAATGTAAGTCAAAGTAACATGAAAAATAGGAATATAAGCAAATGAATAATGAGGTAAATAAATAAACAGGAGATCTATAATGTCAGTAAAGCATGTTTTACAACTAAAAGAAAGTAAACTAATATATTTCAGATCAAAAGAATGTGATATCACAGTTGGCAAAGTCTTTGAGACTATAATGAGAAGTCATAATGATATGCTTGTGTTCTTAGTGCCAAGAGATAATGTATGGTTTGTTATATAGGACAGTGGAGGACAGATCAGCTCCCTGACAGGCTGCATGAACTTATTTATTTTTAATTCTCCCAGACATGGATTGACAATATATGTGCCTACACATGCCACATTTCTGTATAACCTAAAAAGGCATTCATGTAATCTAAATAAGCTTGGGGTGTGTATTTTGTAGACGCATGACAAATGCATTTATTGATAGATTTCTAGTCTGGCTTCAGGATACAGTCAAGTTAATATAAAATATCAAGCTCATTTAGAAAAGTAGTATACTTTAATTGGTATAAATAAATTCTGTATTTGAATGGGAAAAAGTTTAGCTCAACTACTAGTTTTTATGTTAGTTTGCTTATTTATGAAATTTTTTCATTAAGTTTATGTATTGTTTTCTCTTCACGTGCAAGAGTATTTCTGATCTTCAGTAGAACATAACAGGGATGTTAGGCTGTTATTTAAAATATATAGCTATTACATCAATAAGTGTAACTGCAGAATAAGTGCAGATCAATTGGTTTACATCACTCTCGGGTATTACTAGACTTTCTAGTAGATGACTGCAGGTTGCTCAGCAGGAGCATTGTGAATAGGATCCTTTAAGAATCACAAATCTCATTACCATGCTGGCCTTCAACCTTACTCCTCTACACTAAGCAACAGGTTATAAGCATGTTAAAACTAAGTCAAAACACTATCAGAATAAAATACTTCACATCACAAAGTGTGTCCTTGTGTAGAGAGTGTGAGGATGCACTACAGATCAGAAAGGGTAACTAAATTGCTTCCTGTGCTTTTGGAGGTTATTCAGGTCCCAGACAATGAGGATTAAGAACACAGAAGATTAAAAAATTCAATCTGGTTTACTTCTTCTCACAGGATATTGCATATTTTTTAAAATCTGTGATTCTTATGAATTAATCACTAGTTACTGTGGATGGTATCACACTTTACAGTCCCTGCTCCAGGGAGTTTATACACTACGTCAAATAGTACACCATAAACAGAGCATACAACGAAGTGCCATACAGATAAATTGATTGAAAAAAGATAATCCAGAACTAAATCTCATGAGTATCATACCTGCCACTTTTGCTGTCTAGCAATGGACTGATCAATTCTGTCTTTCACTTGGAGAACCTAAAAATGCTCACGTCAAAGGGCTATGCAAACTTGTATTATATTAGCTAATGGTCTATTAAAAAGAATTGACATTTATCCTTCTGGAGCAAGTCACTACATGTTTTTGTACCTTGGTTTTCCATCTGTAAAATAAAACGAACAATTCTGAGTCTCCTTTGTAAAATGCCTAAAAGGTGCAGAGCAAGAGGGGGATGCTGCACTTCTGGAGTGTTAGCATGGATGCACTGGTATGCAGGTCACCGCTGTGGTACAAGGGAAATGGAGAAAAATTTAATTGCAGCTCATTGCCTTTTCAGCATGTGCTTGGCTGTATGGCAGCGAGAGCCCTGGCAGGCCCATTGCAGTCCCTGTCTCACTGGCAAAGGAAAGGAAATGGAGGGGTTGAACCAGCTCTGTGATTTACTGCTGCCAGAAAATGTGGAACTTAGAGGTACTTTTGGCTTTACACAGGTATTCAGGGCTGTGGCGAATTATCCATGTACGCTTCAAATGCAGACTTATTTAGAGCTTATGCTTTTTGTGCTGTGTTTAGCCTAACAGTTTCATGACTGGGACTTGCAGCTATAAAGACAATTCAAGTAATAATAGTAATGAGTTGTAGATATCTGTGTTTTTACAGCAGGCTGGCATATACACAACCCATTGATACTTGAAAACAAAAATGCTTTTGAAATAAAACCCACTACACCTTTAGTCTACCACACTTCCCAGATCACAGATTGTCCATTTCTTTCATTTGTAACATGCCCTCAGTGCCAAGTATCTTCATAGTTTACTGTTCTTTCCTACAGAAAAAGGCAGCTGATATTAAGCTATGTTCTAAAAGAATAGGCTGATCCGAATGTTAAATTAATAACGTGTGCCTGCATGCACATGTATCTCTATTTTAACTGCAAGGCAGATATTTCAAATGTATCAGAGGATTTTGTCATTTACGTATGAAAATTAATTCATAAATCTTTTTTGTATTTACAGCAGTCCTGACAGAGTTTTTCAAAAATGAGTTGCCTTACGGAACTATCAATGGATTAATAAAAAGAAGCTGATCTAATATTCATGACACAGGAGACAAATGTAAACGGCCAGGCAACTTCATCTTTTTATTGTTAGAGAAATGTTGTTTTTTTCATAACTTTTCCTTGTAGACTTTGTTTTCTCATTTCATAACAGCTTTAACAAAAGAACTGTGCCATCAATTTTGCTATATTGCATTATTCATGTGGAAGCATACACACCAAATTCAATGCACAAAGGAAGGAAATCCAAAAGAACGTACTATATTATTATTCATATAAAAACAAGAAAGCTTTCAAAATTACACTGTCCTGTTATATTTATGACCCAATAATATTCTTCAACCGTGCAGTTCTTAATGTCCAAACACATCTTGCTGCCCTCTTGCTCACAGGAAATCTTAGTACCTAATTGTTTAACCTGACCTCTATCACTTGATTTTTCTCTGAGACCACCTCAGCAGCCAATAACTACTTTGGGGAAAGGATCATTCTTACACTCAGGTCTGTGATCTGAACTATTAGTTGTAATGGGAGTTATTAGCTTATTATAGAGGAATATGCAAATAAAAGAATACTTTTGTTAAGGGAGTGATTGTACTCATGCTGGACTCCCAAAATTCTTTTTGAAAACCATATCTATGCTAATGGTATCGGCTTAAGGGTGAACTTGGAAGAAAGGTTCCTTTACTCATCCCCAGAAACACTCCTGTTTGAACCAAAGACTTTGCTCAGCTTCCTGCCCTTTTTCACCTGTCAGCCTGCTCCTTTCCTACTGGTGAAGTAGCAAGCAGTAGTGGACCCAAAGTATTTCTGAGACACCTCACAACTGCATGTAGCTGGGTGCTTGGAAGTGCATTGAAGTGTTTGTTTCACTACTGCATAATTTACATAGTGGTGCTTAATAACATTTCTGGGTCAGATTCTCATTTGGTGAAAAATGGCATGGATGCAAGGCAGGCAGCTTTAACTCGCACACAGTTCCTGCCCCAGAGTGGCAGTCTTAGAGTCAGTGTTAAGACTATAGGAGATGCAACATTAAGCTTTTCCAGTCATGACTAGTGTAAAGGGGTCTGCTCAGGTAGTGTTATCTTCTGTTCAAAAGTAATTAGTGTCCTCAATATTGCAGACATACCATTTACTTATTTTCTAATTTAGTACTATACTAAGGATAAATTACTTTCCAACAGAAAATGTCAATGGTTTCATAGCAACCAGAAGTACCTGAGAGCTTTCCTTTCATGTTAAATCCCATCATAAGAGCGTCAAGCCTGGTGCTTTATACCTCATGTTGGTGCTAGGGACTGACTGCTGCATCCAAGCAGCAGAGCAGGTCTCTGAAATCTACTTCTTGTTGTGCTTGCTAGAGCCAGAATTTGAGAGGTCACCAACTTCTGTCAAAAGTTTGGTGGTTAATTTTAATGAATTTCAACAGTTGCTTGTATGAGACGGAGGGCTGTTTTAAGTGGGTTTTATCATCAGATCTTTTCTTTTGTGTAGTGGCTTGATTTCATACTCAGAAACTGAAATGAGAAGTTACTCCAAAAAATCAGTCAATATTAACTACCTTCTAACTGCTTTCTCACAGAAAGCAAATGGTAACCAATACCACAGTCTGATCAAATACATATCATTTGAAATGCAAATAAAAACATCTAACTATTACTTTTTACAGTTGCTGGAGGTATTAAACCCTATAGATGTCTCTTTTTGCCATAAGCTGAACAAAGGCTAGCTGCGTTGTTTTTAAACTAGGGGTCTCCTAGGGAAAAAGCAAGCTCCTGCATGATCAGCCTTAACTCAGGGTTGCTCAGTTGTGCAGGAGGCAAGAGAAAGCAGAGAGAGGTGGGAACCCATTGCACTGTGAGCTGGTGGTAGGTGATTCCTTTTGCTGTTACTATACCTGGGAGCTATGAGGATAGGAGGTTATATTTGCCTTGGCTGTTGCCTAAAGGCAAACATTAATTGCCAGTGGTTTCTCCATCTTTATAGTTCAAAGCCATGGCCTTCCAACTGTTGAGTGCAGGTTACTCAGCGCTGATAGGTCTACCTCTATGTGAATGTGTATTATATTGCCCAGAAACATGAATGCACATAGGAGAGCTCTTCCCTGAGCAAGTGCAGAGGCTCATCTCAGCACTTGAATACTTTCTGTGGATGTGCAAACAAACAATAAAAGTATAGGAGCTTGCAGATGTGTTCTACTGATGTTTTTGAAATATATATGTTTTTTCTCAGTACTTAATTTAAATTAACTGTTTGGTTCAGGTTTTATTGGCTGAATCTCCGCAAGCTGTTATAGTGCTTAGGCAGTTTTGGGGTCAATTTAAAGAAGAAAAAAAAGAAAAGAAAAGAAAAAAAAAAGGGACTTGCTGACATACCCTACTTCTGTTTTCACTTCTTTTGTCAAAGGAGAGATATAGTCTCAATACACAAATCAGAACATAAAATAAGAAATTTGTCTTTGTTATGCTTTGTATGTGGACATAAATAAGCTTGAACTGATGTGGGATTTGGTAAAATTAAATATGCCCACTGGGGAAAGCTGTTATTGTATTTCATAAGAAAAGATTGATTTCAAAAAGCTCAGACTGTCATATGAACAATCACTAAAATCAGTATTTTTATACAGCAAAGGCACAAAAATCCCAGTGACAAAGTGAGTCACAGTTTCTTCATGGAAACAGGTTTCTAAAGCACCCTGAGAAGAATAAGACAGTCATCCTAGGGTTGGCATGGTGATGATCCTTTCTTTTAGTGTACACCTGAATGAATGAACAAATTTGCACATTACTTGACATTGCCAGAACTTCTGTTGCCTTTTTAGCCATCATTTTTTCAGTATGTTTTTTTCTGAACATGTTTTTATTATCTTAAATGAGAGCGTATATTTCATTAAAGCTTTAATTTCCTCACCTTCACCTTCTCCCAGTTGTTACTGGCTTATAAAAGATACTTGGACTACACTCAAGTAGACTCTATTTGAATAAAAAATTATTTTCACCAAATAAAGCATCTCATAGCAGCAGACTGGCTGTGAAGTCATGTTTGAACTTTGACTGTTCTGAATACAGCCTGAAGTGATCCCTTATTCTTCTGGTTTTGTTTGTTTGTTTAATCTGAATCATATTTGGGGGGATACTAGATTTGGCCCAGTTTTTTTCACTTAATTGTATTATTGGTTATGCTAGCAATATAAACAAACATTTAAGTCTGACTGTCAGCTGTGCTTAGCTACAAGTGCAGTTCTAGATTATAAAAATAGACTAAAGATCTTTAAAAAATATCTTATAAGTGACACATTTGCATGACACACATATTTTACTTTTGATAAACTCAGAATTAAAATTGCAGACTGTGACTGATAATCCATAAGAAATATGTATAGATATTTAAGATTTCTAACAGAATTGAAGCATGAAAGTTGCAGAACTAAAGCTGATTCTTGTAAGAATAATAGATCCATGGAAATCATAGAAACACAGATCATTGCACAGATAGAGACCAATATAACAAACCAATATGCGTAAGGATGCTCAAAGAAGATGAATATGAAAAATAAAGGAAGGCATATGCTAGTATAAATTCATAAGAAAGAAAACAAGAGAACATAAGTATGAAAATTAACTTGAATGTTGGTACTTTGGCAGAAAAAAATAATTCCCTCAGGCTGTTGTCCATCTGGTGCCCAGTTTGTGTCATACAAACCAAGGTCATTTTAACAAATGTGTAAGTGTATTCATAGCTAACAAGAGTTGTAATATGCATTGTTTTTGTGTTTATATGATGTTTATTTAATTGGCTGTATTCCATTATAAATTAAGCTGTGATTTCATAAGCTTCTGAATTTGTTCCGCTTCTATGAATTCCCTACCTTTCCTCCCAGAAATTTTACATTTTAACCATTTATGGTGACTAACAGGGGGAAAAACTGAACTGTTCATGGTTTTAATCAGTATTAGTAAATGATTCATTGATTGTCAGTACTGTGCTCACCTTTAAAGTCTTTATTAGGCTGTTGGAGAACAGTATATTTATTTGGTCATCCATTCAACAGCTGAAATATTAAGAAGATACTGTCATTACCATAATAGCAAATGCAAAACCAAAGTTCCATCATTGCTGTAATAAGTTAAACTGATCTGTCTTTTTCCTCCTCCCTTTCTAGATCTTTCCAAAATATGATTTGTTGGAAATCTACACATGCTTTTTATGTAAGAAGTCAATGCTTTTTTTCCAGTACTGTGAAAAAGATTGCAATGTGTGGGTTGCTTATACAGCTCACTCTGCTGCTTAGCCTATTGGGCTCTAAATCTGACCTATTATTTTTGCTTCCTTCAGTACATTTGCTTGCATTTAATGCCTCATCTCTTTTCCCTCATGATTTCAATGGCAAAATTTGCTCAGTTTTCATTATGCTAAAGATTCCACTAAGGTTCTGGATAGAAACAGAATTTAGAGTAGTATCGTGATTTTAAAGACTCTGTTACAGGTAAGTAGTAGAATGTTGGGAATGTTCCTGCTATCTATGCTTCAGGGAAAAAAAAAAAAAAAAAAAAAAAGGGATATGTACAAAATAGAGGTACAAGAAGGTTTTGAGGGGCAGAAAGAATGCATTCCAGTGGGAGATTTCTGTTGAGCTTATAAAAAAGAAAATTAAGCCTGTATAAACACCTTCCTGCAAAGAAAATATGAAATACTACAGGATTCTTTAATCTACCAAAGAAACATATAGCAAGAAACAGTAGCTGGAAGCTAAAGCAAGGCAATTTCAAATTAGAAATAAAGCACATGCTGTTGCTTTTTTCTCTCTGTTTCACAGAAATGGTAATTAAACTTCGGGGTAGGCTACACTGCAGTAGAAAATGGTAGACGTCATCTCTGGAGGCTTTCAGATACAGTCTATCTACTTTCTGAAAGTTATTTTTTGGCTGAACACAAGTTACGGGGGCTCAATATCAGAGGTAATTGGATGGAATGTAAGTATCTGTGAAACAAAAACTCGGTGTAGATGAACTAATCTCTTCTCCTGGCCTTAAATGTATGAAAATATAGATTACATTACTGGAATGTGTTTGTTTTCTATACCTAATTGGTTTTCTTTCAGGGCTCAAAAAATTTTACTCACTGCAGCTTGCATCACTAACCTTTAAGAATTCAAAACAATGTTCTTTACTTCTTGCTGAATTGTCACATACTATATGTCTCTAAATCCATCTGAATGTGCAATTTCCAACTCCTGATTAGCACCAGGAGCCCAGTCAAGGATGACAGAACAACATCCAATTTTGTTGATCTCTACTTCAATTACAACAGTCAAAAGCTGCATAAGTGCCATCCTACAGCTTAAATCTCTTGAGGTAAGACTGCTTGAAAACATGCTATATCACAGGGATAATTGATGGAAATAAGGTGATTGCCAGAAAATTTTAAAAAGAAAGCCTTCCTAGGATGCACTACAGCACAAAGGTGTAATCTACAAAGAATGGATTGTCTTTAGTGTGAATCCCCATGGATGGATTCCCCACAAAACACTGGGTAGAAGGTGCCACCAGACCATTGCAGTAGCTCCACTCCCAGAACAAGGTGCTTCCTTGATTCTAAGAATACTGTGCATATTTTGATTTAAATTTTCCATATTCTGTCTGAGCAAGTCAGAATTTGCACTGATATTGTATCAGATGTATGACAGTGAGAGTTCAGCAGAATTGAGGGAGTGGGGTTAAGCCATACACTAGCCATGTCCAAAATGCACTATCAAGGAATTTAGAGGATTATGTTCTGAGAGGAGTGTCAGCGGCTGTTTTATCACTGATTTAATACAAAAATGTGCGCACCAACTCTGCCTTAATCCCTATTCTTCCTTGTTATGCCTTGCTGTATTCATCTTTCTTAGCTCTTACTACCAGAGTGCAAGTGATTCCACTCTTTCAAGCACTTTTTGTTTTGATTCAGTTTGTCTCATTGAGTATTTATCTTCTTCCTGATTGCCACTGAAGTCCTTTCTCCCAGAAGATACATTCCTTCAGTATTTTTTTTTCAGATTTTATTAATATCAGTTTGGGAGAAATATATAATAAATGTGATTATAGACTGTTCATTGGAATAAATTGTTAAAGATTTTTAAGAAAATAATGCTGTCTTCTGAGCTATGGTCTTTGTAAATAAATGAAGTATGCCAGCATAAAACTTTCCTATCTAAGCTATTGTGACAGGTGTTGAGAACGCAATGCTTTGGTCACTCCAAACTTGAACATGGACAGATTGTTGACAATTGGCTTTTACCAGCTCCCGTCTATCTGTAAAGACCTCTTCCTGGTCAATATTGCTGTCAGCCCTACCTCCATTCTCTTATTGCTTCTGATCTAGATTTTGTTACAGTCAGGACAATGGGAAGGGGAGGGATTTCCCACAGAAAGGCCTTGGAAGGCAGAGTTGTAAAAGAAATCAATCAATCCTGACTGATCTAAACCTTCAGGCCCAACCCAATCCATTTTGTGGGTTTGATCTGCCAGCTGGTGGAATGCCTGAGGTTCAGTACACAGAATCACAGTGTCCTCAGGTGCCTGTTGACTTGCATGTTTGGATTTGGGTGTAGATAGATCACCTGAGAGTGCTGTTATTTTTTTTAACTCTTCATGAATTTGAATCCTAGCTTGTGCATCTTCTTGTAAGTTGAATGCATTATCTCCTCTTCCCACCACATCTTATTGTATAGGTACTTCTTGGGTAAGAAATTGTCTCTATTAACATTTCCGTCATGCAGAATAATTGTTCTGTCACTGTCGGCAGCTCTTTTTTACTACAGGTCTCAAATGTGAATTGAATTTTATATAAATTTCATGCTGCGACTTAAATTGTCTTCCTTGAAGAATGGCTACCTGTAGCACTCCTTTTAGTGGAGAGTCCTCAAAGAATCCCAACTATGGGACTCAGTGGTGGAGTTAAAAATCAAGAAGCAGGTTTTAGGTGAAAGAACATTTTATTCAAAGCATTTTGTCACAGTAATTTCAGCTGTTTCCTCTTAAGGAGGAAGGCTAGCTATGATTTTTTTAGTGTGCTGGGTATTTCTGATGTTCTACATTCCTAAATATCAGTTCCTAGGTGTGAAACTTGGCACTAAGTTGTTAAATCATTCTGCTTTTGAAATCTTCAAAATATCCTTCACATGTAAGGAAGGATAATTTTGGAAATCCAATCAGCAACACATATGGTGTACCGGCTGTATTTTTTGTACATCATTTTCCTGCAGAAGACATGGGAGAAGCTCAGGGGAATTTTTCATTGATTTTTAGTGCTATCCAGGATTTCACCCACGGAGGTATAGTGGTATCTCACAACAGATATCCTTTAATAGCTTTACTCCCAGAAACTCCTCTTTGGAAAACAAATAAACAACAAAAAAAAACCCACATATGAAAAAGTTCTTGTTCAAAGGCCAATAACTTCTCTCTCCTCCTTCCTCTAAAGGAAGGAATCTGAAAAAGCTGTTGAAGGTGTATGCATTAGAAAATGTTGTGATAGGAGCATTTTGCAAAACATTTTTAAGAAGAGCTTTATCATGTTTACCAGTACAACATCCAGTGCAGAATTGCAATCATGCTCCCTGTTAAAGAGAATTAAGTTAATTCATTTTCATGTTGTGACCTGCAACAGTTTAATTTACCTTATACTATTCTGCTTGTTAATACAGGCTGGACAAAAACATGATAACTTCAGGTTATGTTAAGTGTCTGATTTGTGATACAGTCTACTTCTGCAATGACTGCACTGTTCAAATTAATTAATACCAGATCATTATCTTTAGATGGCAGGCAGATGTTGAGGTTATGGTGTTTGTGAACCCTAAGCGCTTTTTTTTTTTCTGTGCAGATCACGAGCAGTTGCTATATAAATTGAGAATCTGAGGTCTAGGCCTTCTGGCAGTCAATTGGTTTTGTAATTATCTTAGTAATAGTTCTCAATTATTATTCAGTAAAGGTCGTCTTTCCTCTGCTAATGGGTCATGGCACCCTCTAGGGATCCATAGATGGGCCAGTTCTCATTTTTCTCATGGAAATGACTTGCCATCTGTGTACCATGCAGGTTCATCTAAGGCAGTTCTAAAAAGACGTTATTAATATCAAAGTTGCAGGTTCCAACAAGATTATAGAATTATTTTAAATATTTTAAAAGATGGTCTTTGTTTCCTAAAATTTTCAAGACTCTGTTAAATGTTGTGGACAGATTAGTGGTAATTTTTCTGAAGTAATACAATGATTAAAAATCCAAACCTTTTTTTCTTTTTTTTTAACTACATCATATGTATTATACCTGTTTATTGCTATCATATATCCTCAATTTAATTCACAAATTATTATGTTTGGAACACATACTGGAAATGCTTTTACTTTTAAATTAGCTGCGGTCTGTAATGTTAACATTCAGACAGGTTACTGATGTACATCGCAAATTTCCACCTTTGAAATGTTTAAATATTTCCAAGTCCTTTATTTTTAAGTCATATTCCAGGCTCTTAGGATGTTTTTTTAATGCCAGTCCATATAATTCCTATATATGCTCATTCAATAATATTTTATTTTTACATCAGTACAGTTGAAATGCAAAATTGTCACAGTTACAAGGAAAACTAATTTTTTTTTCCAGAGGAGTAGTGATCATATACTGCAGACTATTTCTCTAGAACAATACAGATTTAGACTTTAGTAGAAGCTGTACTCCAATACAAGGTGGTTATGCTGAATTTTCCTGCTGTGAAAGTCATCATGTGTGTCCTTCTGGTTAGCTGTTCCCATAGTCTGATAATTTTGTATTTCTGTTGATAGCACAAACTCAGGCTCTGAATCAACAAGCTTAAAAGATACATGCTATCACTGGCCTGCATCCACTGGCAGTGCTGTCTGGATCCTGTGCTGTGAGAGGCATGAGGCTGTGTGCACGCATATCTCCAGCCATGCTGCTGTTAAATCCAGCCCTGGTGTCACCTAAATACTTAGATCATATGGAGGGATCCTGCCCTGCCCTATGCCTCTATTGTCATGGCTGCTGTTATCCTCTGTGGTTGTCTTACTCTGGCTCTCCTTCCTTTCAGTGGCACTTTCAGAAGGCATTTATAGTTAACAAACCCTGACACCCTCTTTTCTGCTTCATCCTAATGCTCACCTGACTGCCTTTATTTCTGCCCCACTGTATTTATTTCTGCCATGTGATTGCTGGGGGAAGTTAGATTACTAACCAAAGTTATTAGACTTGCACCAAACTTCTTTATTCCTTTCACTACATCATGTTTACATTGCAGGCTGTGCTAACAATGAATAAAATGAAAAAGTTAACAAAACTGATAAAGTCATCATCTACTCTATTGTAATAGCCATGCTGTAATTGGCACTGTTTCATATAAAATTACCATATAAATTGCGCCATCCAAAGCTGCAACAGAAACAGCAACAGTATTTACAATAAATGGCAAATCCCTGTTAATTATTGATAGCCTAATAAACACACCATTATAATTCATTCTTATTATTCATTATTAATAATAACTCTTATTTAGTATTCATTGTGTAAGGATCAATTATGATTAACTGTTCTAAAAATGAATGGTCCACATGAATGTTTCTATTTTCAGGGCCTTTTCCACTGAAGGAATGGCTTTCCATATTAAAATGCTTTGTGCAGTTAACAGGACAAAACATCACTATCTCTAAACAACTGGTCCAGCATACTTACCCTGGTGCCTGTAAAAAGCTGTTACAAGCTCTGTCAAAGGCAGTTAAGGGTATTGTTTCTTTGGAGGCCAATACTTGACCCTAATGTGGTAGGCTTATGACTTAAAGCTTGAAGTTATATAAAATAGTATTTTTTCTACCTGTGGATGCCCATAACGTATTCTAAACTGTGCTTGAAATGCATTGATCCTTTAGGATGGCGTTCAGGTTCCTGACAAATCTGGTGACCTTCTACAACGGGGTTACAGCACTGGTGGATAAGGGAAGAGCAACTGACGTCATCTACCTGGACTTGTGCAAAGCATTTGACACTGTCCTGCATGACATCCTGGTTTCTAAATTGGAGAGACATGGATTTGACAGATGGACCACTTCGTGGATAAGGAATTGGATGGATGGTCGCACTCAAAGAGTTGCGGTCAATGGCTCCATGTCCAAGTGGAGAGCAGTGACGAGTGGTGTTCCTCAAGGGTTGGTGTTGGGACCAGTGCTGTTTAACATCTTTGTTGGTGACATGGACAGTGGGATCAAGTACACCCTCAGCAAGTTTGCTAACGACACCAAGCCATGTGGTGCGGTCGACACTCTGGAGGGAAGGGATGGCATCTAGAGAGACCTGGACAGGCTGGAGAGGTGGGCCCATGCAAACCTCATGGAGTTCAACAAGGCCAAGTACAAGGTCCTGCACAGGGGTCAAGGCAATGCCATGCACAAATACAGGCTGGGCAAAGACTGAATCGAGAGCAGCCCTGTGGAGAAGGACTTGGGGGTATTAGTGGATGGAAAACTGACTATGAGCCAGCAATGGGCACTGGCAGCCCAGAAAGCCAACTGTGTCCTGGGCTGCATCAAGAGAAGTGTGGCCAGCAGGTCGAGGGAGGCAATTCTCCTCTTCTACTCCTCTCTTGTGAGACCTCACCTGCAGTGCTGTATCCAGCTCTGGGGCCCCCAACATCAGAAAGACATGGACCTGCTGGAGTGGGTCCAGAGGAGGCCACGAAGATGATCAGGGGGCTGGAGCACCTCCGCTGTGAGGACAGGCTGAGAGAGTTGGGATTGTTCAGCCTGGAGAAGAGAAGGCTCTGGAAAGACCTTAGAGCGGCCTCCCAGTACTTAAAGGGGCTACAGGAAAGCTGGGGAGGGACTCTTTATCAGGGAGAGTAGAGATAGGTCAAGGGGTAATGATTTTGAACTGAAAGAGGATAGATTTAGATTAGCTGTAATGAAGAAATTCTTCCCTGTGAGGGTGGTGAGACACCGGCACAGGTTGCCCAGAGAAGCTGTGGCTGTCCCCTCCCTGGAAGGGTTCAAGGCCAGGTTGGACGGGGCTTTGAGCAACCTGGGCTAGTGGAAGGTGTCCCTGCCCAGGGCAGGGGGGTTGGGACTGGGTGATCTTTAAGGTCCCTTCCAATCCAAACCATTCTATGATTCTATGAAATAAGGAATACAACATAGGCACATTTTAGTCATCTATATGATCTATGTTCTTTTTTATACCAAATAAAAAAATCTAGCCATTGCTGCTTAAAAAGAACTTCATATCATTCTAAAGTAGGTGCCTGCATTTGGGTGGATGAATTGTACCCTAGAGCCCACTGAATGAATCAGCTGAATTTCTGTTGACTAGAATAGGAACCCAGAAAACTGGTTCAGATGGAGGCAGCTATATTTTGTAAATATAGAAATTTAAATGAGGTCATAGAATCATTTAGGTTAGAAAAGACTCTTAATATCATCAAGTCCAACCATTAACCTAACACTGCCAAGTCCACCACTAAACCATGTCCCTAAGCACCACATCTACACGTCTTTTAAATACCTCCAGAGATGGAGACTCAGCCACTTCCCTGGGCAGCCTGTTCCAATGCTTGATAACCCTTTTGGTGAAAAACATTTCATCTTGTTCTACTATTTGCTTCTTGGGAGAAGAGACTGGCACCCACCTCACTACAACCTCCATTCAGGTAGTTGTAGAAAGCGATAAGGTCTCCCCTCAGCCTCCTTTTCCCCAGGCCAAACCACCCCAGTTCCCTCAGATGCTCCTCACAGAACTTGTGCGCTAGACCCCTCACCAGCTCCATTGCTCTTTGGACACACTCCAGCACCTCAATGTCTTTTTTGTAGTGAGAGGCCCAAAACTGAACACAGTATTTGAGGTGCGACCTCCCCAGTGCTGAGTACAGGGGGACAATCAGTCCCCTTGTCCTGCTGGCCACACTGTTTCTGATACAAGCCAGGATGCTATTGGCCTTCTTGGCCACCTGGGCTCACTGTAGTTTACCTTTAATAGTAATGAAGTTTTGCTTTATTGCTTAACAAAGTTGAAGGAAGCTCTTTTTAAAACAAACTCAGCCCAAAATTCATGGAGACATCATCATAAATCCTAGTGGCTTCAAACCTTAAGGTTGCTGGGGAAGGAGACTGAATTCCAGGTGCTACAGTGACAGTGTGTCCTTGTGTGGATCTGCAGAGTGACTATCAGGTGCAGTGCAAATGAAGATGTCTTCTCCAGAGACGATAAATGAGTTGAGCCCTTGGTCTCATAACACTTCTCACATCGATGAAACCAGTCCAGTCTTTCTAGACTGCATTGCTAAAGTCATGATTTTTGCCATCTGGAAATGGTAGTGTCACTGCTGGTGGTAGGAAGAACGGGACTAGAAGTATTGACAACCAGCACAATAGATGGTATTTTCTTTTTTTCACCACTTTTTATATTTTCAGACTTCTGTCACAAGTGTGGCCCAACAGATAATTGTCACTAAGAAATAACAACAGAGAATACTGATTTCTTACTGTGCAGACCTAACGCCTACCTTCTTTGTTTCAGCTTTTAAGCTTCTGACCAGACTTTGGCTCATTTTTTGCTTTGTCACTTGTTTCAGGTTTTCGAAGCAATGGTAACTCCACTGTATCTCCTGTTCGATGTTACATGCTGCAATTTTCATCTGGTATGAAATGGGCTGAGACTATCAATCAGTGCCCACCAGTGCACGTGGAATGTGCCCCTAAGCATGCCACAGGCCTTGGAAGTGCCCTGAAGCTGTCACAGTGACTTCAGCTGAGCAGAGGGCAGAAGTATGATCACTGCATGTCAAGGTGAGACCTTTCTTCAGATGTGACTGTATTTCAGACTGCTTTATTAGGAGGAGTTTAAAGTCCACTGTCTGCAGGCAGCATTCATGAGGTATCTGGAGTTTCTTGGCACAGAGTAATTTCTGCATATGCAGTTTTTGTTTGACAAGGGTTCTCCACTGTCTTTCCTCAACTGCCCACTTCAGAACTTAAAATATCTGATATGTTCTGTATTTTTCCATGATGTGCCAGTTCTCACCAGCTGTGGTTTTCCAAATACAGTCACGCACTATAAAGCAGCCAACTGACTTGTAAAAAGATATGAGTTTGTGTGCCAAGGAGAATTTAGCATAATGATTCAACTGCAAATATAAAACATAATTTCAAAGGAGGAAGAGAAGAAATTCAAAATGTATATAAATATGATATGTATAAATATTTTGATATTTTAGAAGCCCAAGCTTCATTTTTTCAAATAATGTCTTACTCTGCTGCATATATAGCATCCAAGACATACTAAACATTTTCAGCAGATAAGTAATGATTCATTTAGTTTGTGGACACAAAGTAGTATATAAACCATGTAGTTAAATAAATGCTTTGTTTCTAATTCTTTTGTGCATTACACTGTGATATATCTGGAATAATTCCAAAAAGTCATTTAAAGTTAAGTCCTGCCAGCAAAATGAAGATACAACCGTAGTCTGAGTAACTCGTGGCACCTCTATCAGCAGCAGCACCCCAGGCAGACCACTTAATGGCCGCACCGATGCTGCAATGCAGACTGGAGCTTGAGTTCACACCACGTACATGCCTCATGCTTCACACCTTTCCTGAAGTTGTTCAAGGCCCATACTGAAGTGTCACTTCTTAACCACTGTTTTTATTGCCCAGGGGAGGTGTCTAGCATGCTTGGTTGCAGAAGTCACACCTTCATATTGAGGTGTTGACACATCTTAAATAAGAACATAATTTGATCTCTCTTTAACTGATCAGTAGCCCTTTACACGGAGTCATTAGGCAGTTGTCCCAGCTGCCTCATGAGGTAATTAACTATTGATCTCTTCCCTTTTACAGATGATTAAAATACTCATGCTGTCTTTCAAGAAATGATCACTTTTACACCGTCTGTTATTTTTCCTGATCAAAGGGGCAAAATGCACAACCTTGGAAAAATATTTTTAAATCTAGTTTTGTCATGTCCAATTCTAAGTGAACAGCCTGAGAGTTTATCCTGGGTCAAGGCTCATGATCAGAAACAATTCTCAAGGCAAAATTTCCTTCTGTCATCTAAAACCCTGTGGTAGACTGAGGAGATGCTCCTGTAAGACATCTGATCACCCATGGTCTTTGGCTGGTACGTATATGTTTAAATAAACCACCTTACAATTGTCATATACCCAGACTCCACAGCTTTCATTTCTCCTTCATCAGGAGAGTTACTGGACAATAATAATCATCACTTCTTAATGAATGGTAGTTAACTTTCAAGGAATTTAAGCACATATTCCAATTGATTTAAATTTCTGATTAATGTATCTCTAATTAACCCTTACAAAGACTTTCTAGGAAAAAAAAACACCGTAGAAATACTAGTTAGGAGTGAAACTGTGACCATCTACTATTATTGAAAACAGTCTATGAAAACCATTATGCCATTTTAAATTCATTTTCTAACTGTCAGTGGTATAAAGAACACAACCAAGAAGTTGCTATTATTACACACACTTCTATTATGCAGCCTAACTGAAGAGCAATATTGTGCTTAAAAACAAACAAGCAAGTAAAAAATGAAGGATTTTGATCACAGAGAAATCAGTTTTACCATGTGGTGTAAATATTACTGAGGCAGCAACATGCCTACTTTTCAGAAGCCAGATAATGAACAAAACGAAGTGAGGAATATCATGAATCATAATTTGTTGTGAATGCAAAATATTCAATATATTTAGTCCTTTCTTTTTTGAGTGTTTTGTTTCTAAGTAAGGAAATATACATATTTTGATCACTTTGCTGGAACCTCAGAACATGGAAATACAGCAACAATGAGATGTGAAAGCTACATCAAATGCCTGCTGGAAAGCGTCTTTGTTGCTGGCGCAACTGCAAGAGCTGTCACTATTTTTTCAACTGAAAACATTTGCAGTATTTCCCACCTAGTGCAGGAAATGGTGGCTGTTTGCATAAACATATATTTAAGGCTTAAAAAGCCAACTTTGAAGTTAGTCCAACTGTTGTGTTTATAGAGGAACTAGTGTGTCAGGAAAGTAGCTGTCTGTTCATCAGCTTACTGTGGCAAATCAGCCACTGAATTTAGTGAGACAAGAGTTAACCTTTTACTCCCACTGCAGCTAATATATACAGCTCTGGTGCAGTGTATTCTTTTTCCATCCTCCATGTTTTACTTTGTGTATGGTATAATTATCGGTTTCATCATAATAACTCTTGCATTTAAGTATTATACTTATCTGAAGACAACCTGGGAGATTTTGCAAAACCCATTTCATCCTTCTGTAGTGTGGCATAGGGTGGCACCAGACAAATATCAAAATGTCTCATATTTAGGAGATAAAGGATGAAGAGTATGATATACTCTTGTAGATAAATGAAGACTAGTAGATAAATGAAGGCAACTAAATTAGTTAAGCCCAATATATAATTATTTGACAATTTAATGACTAAATACTCTATAAATGGTTGCTTATTTGTCAGATTAAACAATAAATTAAATTAGTCTTCAAAGCATAGGAATGATAGAAAGGTTTTTCTTTAACTTCACTTTTTCATTTAAGGCTTTCATATAAGCAGATTTTGATAACCTAGGAAAGCAGAACTGTGTAATTTGTGAATGCCTTGGGAAAATAACAGCACCAAGGAAGTTATATTTTAGGTTTTTACCATAGAGACAAGTTCAATAACCAGGTCAGCTTTCCCAGGAGAAAAGAAAGCAAATAAACCCAGCCTCCCACCCGAACTTAATTTGATGCAGATGAGTGAAACATCAGTAGGCTTTTGGACGTTAAGTGAATAGGGAAACAAATAAAAGGCAGTTCTTTTTGTTGTGAGATAATGTTTTGTTATTTTACACTTCTAAGATATGAAGCCTTCCTGAAAAAGTGGAACTCAAATGTAGGTCTTTGTTTTAAAAATGATGTTTTTCTTTTATATGAACACAGGAAACTTGGGAATATCTCATTTTTATTGTGTTGGAGATTATTAAAAAAAAATAATTCTGTAACTTTATGTGCTGTATTCCTGTGCCATATACCAGTTTAATAGCAATCTGAGAAGGTCATTATCCAGGACTCAAGTATAGCTGTTACGCATTTTATGTTGGGTTTTTGGTTTAGTTTTTTTTGATCCCTGAATGAATTTCAGTAAGTTTTTACTACGGATCCTTTTTACCATTGCTTCTAGACTCCTTTCCTTCATGCACTATTATGACATCCACAGTTACATTTGCTGCCTTAAATTCTATAGCTCTGGAAGGTTTCACAGCAGAGCTTTTCACAGTTTATAGTTCTAATTTCAATTTTCCTGATTGTAATTTTTAGAAAATTGATTTTAGGAAAAACTGAAGCAACTGATTGACACTTCTAGACTAATGCTTTCCAGGTGTATCCATACAATTCCAGGTCTGACTTTCTCCAATCCTACTGCTGCAGGAAGTAGGAACTTCCCAATTTGATGAAAAAAATGCTTGGTTTCCAAACTGATGGAAAACTAGGTTCCATAATAATAACATTGCAAAGGATTAACTCATTTTAATAATTGATTTAGTAAAGGTCAATTAATTAGGGATTAAACCTTGAAACTTATTTTCCTTTGGGTGTATGCCAAATTTGTTTATAGGACCTAACTTATATAAGTGACTTTAGTCTTCCTAAAAGCCTAAATTCCAATCACTTACTAAGATCTTTCACTTAAACACTTTTCCAGATAACAAAGAAAGATTCATGCCACAATTGATGATCTATATTGTACCATCCTTTTCATACGACACTGAAGACAGCCATCTGCACATTGGCTTCATGGTTTCAGATCTAGGAATGACCTGTAATGGTATGGCAACAGCTTTGTCATAAACTGAAAGTGGTAACTAGGCCTAACAATAATTTAATACATCAGGCTTCTTTTCTTTTCTTGGTGGGGGCTGGAGGGGTTTTGTATGTGTCTAGTGAGAAGGAAGTTTTTTGTAGTGGGAAACCATGCAGATTGCTAGATTGCTATTTTTGAAGTTGTCTCTTTACAGAGCTGGAAACGCTTGTTCTCCATAAACCATAGGATGCTTTATTTGCTGTGAATAATGAATATTTATCATAGAAAGTGACCTTTCCATGTACATACAGATCTGGGGTAGCAGCATTTTATTTTTCACAAATGGTAATAAACATATGTGCGCATAAAAAAGTAAATAATTATGTCTGGCCTTCATCCACACACTGCCAGACAAGTGGGCTTTTTTAATCCGCTGAGTGACATTCATAAAAACAAGGTATTTTCTTTAGCACTAAAAACACTGAATTGATAAATGATTCATTCCATTTGGTAGAAATCAACTAAATATTACATTTGAAAGAGTATATTTACTCCCTTTCGGATATATTAATTCTTCAGTTTCAGTAGTAAATCCAAACATTGTTGCTATGTCATTTTAACCCAAATATTTGCTAGTCCCTTTCTCAAGGACTGAGAAGATCAATATACAGGGAGAAGGAGTTTATATCAGAATATCAGAGCCTGATGAAGTCCTAACCATTATTACACCACTTAATTTTTAACCTGTTCTCAGTGCAGTACTTTGAGCCCATCTCGCTGGTGCACTTCCAAAATTTACAGCATTCATTTGAGTCTAAACCTCTTCTTTTAATGATGTTGTCTTCTCAAACCATTGATTGTAGAGCTAATGAATATATAACACTGTTCAGTACATCATGATGTAAAAAATTTCCCTCTTTGGTAGCTGTACCATATAACCTGGAACCTGCACCTTCCCAGGCAACCCAGTACGGACCTTGTGCTCTTCCAGCCCCAATGTGCCTTTGTCTCTGTTTCTCCCTCTCTTTGCAGCTAAAGCAGCTCTTCCTGGGTGAGCTGTCAATGCAAGCATGGTCCACAGTGCTGCTCTTCTCTGGATCCTCTGCTCTCATCTCAGGGAAAGAACAGCCTTACCTGTGTGTTCCATGTTTTGGAGGGAATGAGGTAGGTAATAGAGAACATGGTGTCAAGAGCAAGTGAAAGAGAAGAAAGTCCTGAGACTGGAGTGAGTGAGGGGATTGGGCTGAGCAAAGGGAACAGATTACAGAGTGAAATCTACTAATTCCCAACTTTTGCTGCAGTTTTTACTGTGAAGAACTTCAATGGCAGTAGCTCTGCCCAGGAGCTGTAGTGAGAGGAAAAGAATTGAGGGATCATTTTATTCTTCTGAAAACCCAGTTATTATTATTATTTTAGATTATTTTATTCTTTTGAAAACCAGTGTACTGAAGGTGCAGCTAGTATCACAATACTTGGAGATACTTTGGTATATTTTCTAATATTCATAGTGGGAACAAATCAAATTAATCCCCATTCACTCCTGGCAGTATGGAAGTGCCTCCAGCAGGCAGTGCTAAGGACTGAGTATGAAAACAGCAAAAAGCCTTAAAATGCTTACCTAACCTTGTAGTCATAATGAGCTCATCCACTGCCCCAATCCTTTCTAAGAAGGCAGGTATACACAGCGTTCAGCACACTGAATGGTATGGCTGGCTGCACTCACTGGGGGGGCTTCATAACACTGACAAATGACCTTAGGGATTTCGTTAACCAAGAGCATGAATGATAACAGAGTTAATGTATACCTTCTAACACTGCATGTTATATTTTGATTGCTTTCAATAGTGTAGCTAAAGTGTAAAAATGGATGCAGGATTTTTAAAACTTCCAAATAAAGAGAAAACATTGTTTGAAGCCATGAAAGCTGCATATCCACTGGCACGGCAGCCACTGCAGTTTGCTTCTCCAGTATTGCTCTGAAGTATCTTTAGCTATTCACATATAAAATGCAAGTACATAACCTGCTGTAAAAAGGTATAGTGCCTTTGACATCTTTCCCTGGCCTGCAGAGGATAATTATGAGTATCTGTGATATCTTGATGTGGAATTTTGACTTTAAGAGCCTAATCAGGGATCACTTTAGCAAAGAAAATAAATATCTAAAGGGAGAAGAAAAGATTTACAAGAAAGATTGAGATATATACAGAACACTGTCAGGCCCCACTTTGTCAGGTGTTATCCTCCAAGTCAGTAGTGCAGCTGGAGATGTGAGCGAGCCAGAAGGACTAGCTAGTTCTGGATGGAAATGTGTCTACAGCAAAGGCCAGCCTGGAAATACAGCTTTTTGTTTTAGCCAAAAACCAGATAGAAATGGTCACAGCTTATACATTATATCTAGAAAAATGTACTTAGACTTTGGTTATTCATCATAGCTAACCACAATTAGATGCTTAGGAAGGCCTGACTTTTATAGGTAAAATTGTGAATCTTCCTATGTTGTTCCCATGAATGCTACGGTTCCTGTGAGTACCATATATAACAAGAAAAAGAGATATCTGCATTTTCAGAAAGCTTCCACAATGTTTTAAGATAATTTTGTGGTTGGCATTTTGAGGCATTTACCAATGTTTTTAACGGATTCATGGAGTTTATGTTGTGGGAGAATATCGGACTTGCACAACTATGAGAGTTATATCAAGCAAAGCTGTTTATTTTTCCAATAGCACATACTTATGCTCTCGCCAAAGCTCTTACTTCATAATTAGCAAATCAGCAATTAGACAGCTATCAACCTTTTCTCCTATTAGCATAACTCTAACACGCACTGTGCAGACCAATCAACTTCTTGTTCACGCGGTGGTAACTTCTCACAGTTCAGTACTTTTCCACAGTTTAGTGTTGCAGCTGTCTGTTGTTTTTCCCTGCCACCTTGGCACAACTCAGCAGTTTCTTATCTTTCTTCCAAGGCCTGTTTCTCATCAAAGCCTTTCTGCTTCTCAGGGGCTGCGCAGGGCTGACAGGCCGATGTCTCCCACAGGATTTATGCTATTAGATCACCCTATTGGCCTGTCCAGACCAAATTGTCTTTAATCATGGCTAATACTTAAGGCAGTCAGAAACATTTAGCAGAAATGGCTTGTGCTAGAAGAATTATGATGTTCCGAAATTATTCATGGATATATATGAGTTCTGATAAAACCTTTAAACCTGCTAGGTTGCTCCTGTCCAGGATGGACTTTGCTAAGAGCTTAAAAGAGAAGATTATGGAGGAGAGAGAAAAGAGATCTAACAATTAGTGAACTCAGATATGGAGAAATGAGATTCAAGTATCATTTATGCAGATAGAGTTTTGATACATATGCAGGAAAAGAAAATATAATTATACATTACAAAAATTACTGGATAAGAAATTGAGCAATTTGATACAGCTATACTGTGTAAAAATTGAGGTGCAATATTCGTAGTTAAACATTTACATAAACGAAAGCTGTGTGTATATTTCTGTACAAATGATGAAGGTGACCCTGATTTAAGTAATTCAAAAAAAGTACATTTAAATATGTAAATCAGAGATGAACTAAGTTTAGGGAGGGTTATCAAAAATGTCTGTAATCTTTGAACATGAACATATGATCACTATGCTAATTCTGTAGGCTCTTTAGATCAAATGCTGGCATATTTCAGTGTTTTGCATTGCTTTAAATTTTGACTTTGTATTTCATCCCCAGTTTTCATTTTTGTATGTTTTTCTTATATTGCCAAATGCCAAATTAAGAAGGGCCATCTGAAGTGAAAAATATTACTGTATTCCTCTGTTAGACTTTAAATGTTGCATCTTGCTGACCTGAGAACTGTCCAGAATACAAGACCAGAACTTGGCCATGTCATAAACTCATAAGTAAACTTAATGTACCACAGAGGATAAGCCTTTGTCACAAAAGAAAATGGTGTGATTTCATGGATGGAACTAAATCCCTCAGTTCCTGGTTGTACAAGAAACTTTACTGCAGGTTTCTTCCTCATAATTTACAGAAATAGACTGTATGGTACAATGCTAGGATGAAGTTTGACTGCTGTTTTATAAATCTCATTACCATTTGGGGTTTTTTACTTTAAGATGAAGATGATAGCGTGGTGAGCAGTTTATGTTTTCATTTCTTACATAATCCACAAAACATTTTTCTATTAGTTTAAGCACTTGCATCTCTGTCTTTTGTGCCCCCCAAGAGCTCTTTCATTAAGGTGTAAATATGTTCCTAAAATAATGAAAGTGCCATTATCACCCTTTTATTCATTTAGGTGCCCAGGAAGAGAACTGAAAAGGCATTTAGCTAAAAGCATACTTTTAGTATAAAAAGATAACATTAACATAAGAATCTCTGCAGATCATTAGTCTGATTATTCTCTAATGTATACTCCCTTGAGTTTTGTTCGCCAGAATACAGTGTGAGATAAATGGCAGGCACATCCCTGAACAGACACTAGAAGTTTTCATTCATTCCTCACATCTCTCAGCTCTGGGCTGATCCAGCAGAGTATTCACCTGCATCCTTATCTCCAAGCTGATGAGTAGCCCCTGTCTGTATCTTGTATGGCTAAATCCCTCCAGAAAAAAACAGGTCACTTAGGACTAAATGACATTTTAAGACTGCTGACTTATATTGACAAATAAAAAACACAGGAGGCCCTAAACATTGTAGCATGAATCACCAAATTCTTTATTTTCTACAGAGTAGGCAGCTGCTTTGTTTTACATTGTCCACACTATGTTCCCACATGGCTCCTCCTGGAATGATGTGAGCATGGTACGTCATGGGACCTGGTGAAAAGCCTGAAGTAATGTTGCAAAAAGATGTCAAAATATTTCACTTAAGAAAAAATGTTCTGATTTTTATTCTTTTTGAGATTACAGTATTTTGACTTTTTGGAAGCAAAGACCTAAAATATTTGCTCTTCACTTGAGATAAGTATTCCCTATAGGGATTTTAGGTGTGTAAGTATCCATGGGTTCCCTAGGTAAATTGTCCTGCTGGCAACCTATCTGTAATATACTCCTTTGAATTTGTCTAGCATTAGCTTCTAGCCATTGCATGACATTACGCTTTTTCCTACCCTCTATACCAACCATTAAAATGCACATCAGTGTCTCAAAATTTTACAAGAGAAGTTTGAAAAATCAGCCAGGCTACTGGTTATTATACCAGTGTTTCAAATCTTAAAGCATTTACAAGTAACTTTTGATATCAGAGACAATGGTAATGGCTATTCAGAATAGCTGTGAATCTTGCCTTCATAGCATGGTCTCAAAGTATGATCTTGTTACCAACCCATGTGCAAATGAAATAAGTAAGCTTCAACACCTCCAAATAAAAAACTTAGCTCTGATATGCTACTGTCCTTGTGCTTTAGAACTAGAATTGGCAATGCCTCTCTAACACAGGGTTGGACTTTTTCATCGACTATCAGCCAGTCGTTGTTCTTGACTAAGGTTGCACTCTAATCTTGGATGCTATATGAATTTAAAGAGAGCTAATGAAGATTTGTGGAAAATGGCTTGCCATTTTTCCATTATTGCTAATAGGATTAGACAGGTGATGAATTGTCCACTGGAGGTTTTGATACCTCTGAATAAAGCAGACAACCTGTAAGCAATACTTGCAACCCAGCCACTGCTATTTACGGTGTAACATTGTTTCTCTGGCAGCACTGTTTCTTTTTCACCACACATAACCTCCCCTACCATTTTTACAGACCGATCAGTACAGGTTGGCCATCCTTCCTACACCCAACAGTTGCTCTGCAGTATGTCAGAAGCTGCAGGAGACAGGGAGTCCAGATCGATGTTGGCTTTCCACAGAAAGGGGGGGAAAAAAAAAAAAAAAGGCAAGCAAGAAGGAAAGGTGTCACAGATTTCTTAGCATAGAAATTGCAGGCTTGTTGAACTTACACTTTGGTTAGACAGCCCCTGGCACTTGTCCAAGTGCTTGCTCACAAGTTGAGGAACACATAAACTAATGTGAATTAGTAGTCTGTGATGAGAAGGTTAAGTTGCATTATTTTATTATCTGTGTTTAACAGTGTACTAACTTGCCCCTGGCTTATCCATTGTGTAACACAACTAATTTGCTAACTAATGTGGCTGCATGTCCAATCTTAAAAGTTTCTCATGAAAACAGCATTTCATGAGATTTGAATAATTTTCCTTATTATGTTTTCACTCACTCATAGTACCAGAACAGCAAAGCAGCAGAAGTAACATATATATCATTGATTTTTATCCCTTTCAGAGCAGTCTTTCTTAGTATTTTTAATGAAACACTAAATGATTGTAATGTAAACTGTACCAGAATGGAATAGTTTTATACTTTCCTAATTGGATGCTAATATCCATGTCAGTATTTGCATGAAAAATGGTGTACTAAGCCAAAAAATCAAGGTTTTTAAAACTCATAATCATTCTTCTGCTGATACCATCTGTCAGCTTAATCTTCACCTCCCAGAATTCAAGGAAGAAGGTGCCTTCAGGGAAAGAAAAAGGGAAAGATTACTGTTATGAAAGTACAGTAAATTGAGTTTAGACCATGGACTTGAAATCCCATTTGATTAGATGGGACTTATTAGTTATTAATTGTCAATTAATAACTTGGAAAATAATTAAGAGTTACTGTTGGGGCACTGTCACTCATCCTCCCCAAAGAAGCTGCAGGGCTCCCTGGAGAAGGCGATGGGAAGCAGCACACACGCACAGCCCGCACAGCAAGCTGCCTGCAGAGAAGCTACAGAGGCTGCCTCTGAGAGCGCCTGGCTCAGTTGAAATTCCCTCACGGGCAGGGAACGTCTGTGTATCCTCTGCGCTGCAATGGAGGGCAAGAGAAGGAGTCTGAATTGCGTATGCAGTGTGCTCAATTCTTCTTGAACTTGTAATTTTTACAGCAACCCTGCATATGTATAACCTGCGTATCGCTGCTGCTTGGGACAAGCCACCTGGTACTTGCCATTTCTAGGATACACATCCTTCTTCAGTGTACCATTAGATACCCGCTAAGAAAGCCAAATCCTCAGAAAAAAAAGGGAGGAGTGAAGCTGGAGAGCACATCACCTGCTGTAGTTTATTCTGAATTTAGAACATATGTGCAAAGAAAGCACATATCTTCTCTAAGATTATCTCAGATCTCTGCAATACTGCAGGGGCTACAGGCCAATTCTTTCTTAACAAAAGTAAGAGGGTGCATTTTCAAATATCTCCAGCTGTTCACAAATCCTTTGACATACAGTTACTTTACTAGATTGCCCTAAATAAATTCAAAAGGCATTGTTCTCTCAAAATACTGCTGTTGTTCAAATTTCAAAGACAAAAAAAAATGCATCTGCTCTTTAATGTTTGTGTCTGTATAGCTGCTGTACCTCCATGGAGTCCACTGAGGTGCTCAGCTTCTGCAGACATGGAGCTGGGGGTAATCCCTGCCCATGGGACAGCACAGGCGAGACCTGCCTGTCTCCGCTGCCAGGGATTGCATTGTGACAGGACCGAATCGACAGAGCCAAACAGTTGGTGCTGAGATCTGTATCCTGCATGTCTGGGGCTTACTCTGCATTGGCTCTGGGCTGACTGTGGAGACCCCTTCGTGAGGGGAGTGCGTTGTGTCATCTCAGTGTGCATCCTCCAGTTCAGGCTCGTACAAAAGGCAGCTGCTTCACACACTCAGGGAGAATTTTGCAAGCAAACCCATGCACAGTAATTGGGGAAACTAGTAAGAATTGCTTCAAAGCTGCCCCTCTAATCCAAATTAAATAAATATATGTTTTAATTTTTTTCCTTTACTTTAAACCCGTATGAGCTCTAAGAAAAATATACAGGGCATTTTTAAATCCTTTTTTTTAAAAAAAAAAAAAAAAACACAAACAAAGTAGTCAAAGTGTTTTAATATTGAAATGCTTCAATTTTTTCCCTGTTTCCTTTTTCTCCCCAGGGAATACTTGCAGCTTTTCATACTGCTTTGAATAGCCGGTCAGAGGAAAAGGAGGAAGTAGAAAATTGATCTACTAATAGCTACTCTGCTGCCCTGTTAACTATTTGCTGCTGATGCCTTGCTTGCAAATATGTGCCACAAAGTTATGAAAAAACTAAAGCAGCATGTAAGAAATGTGTGGCCCTTGCAATGTGCATAGAAGCCGGCGTCTGCAGGAGCCTTCAAGACAGCAGCCAAGGTACCTGCTTCAGGTTTTTCAGCTGGGGCAGGAGGTACGGTAGAAGGAGTGTAATTCAAAGAAGACAAAGGGAATGAGAAATGTAATTTTCATATGGAAAATTCTTCTTTTGGCAAAGAAAATCAAAATTGTTCCAACAAAATTTTCTTACAGTATCTGGAATCAATAAGCAGCTGCCAATGCCCATGACCCTCTCCAGCTCCTAACAAAGCAGACAGGATGAGGCTATATCAGAGCTCCAGCACCAGAAAAACTAAGATTTTTTCATTAATTTTATTTTCATATTGTCCAAACTTAACATTAAGCATGTGGTTAACTGAACAAGTTTTCTTTTATTCAACTGCTTCTCCACATCTCATATTAATTTTCTGGATTATTTGTCCTATATTTGTTTATCTGTAATCCCAGAATTATTTAAAGTGATTTTACTGAGCAAGTTTCCCAGAATTACAGTCCTCAGACTGGTGTTCTGGTAATTTAATGGCAGAAGACTGACTTTCAGAATATTAAAAAATGGGATCTCTATTTTGCTTTACTTTTCTCTTTCTTCCTGCCCATCCTTTCATTCAATAAGTAATTACCAGATTAAAAGAAGGAAGGGAGTGTTTCATGTATTCCCTTCTAAGTAGTATTAAAGCTCAAGTAGTTTATCACAGAATCCCAGAATGGTTTGGATTGGAAGGGACCTTAAAGATCACCCAGTCCCAACTGGCAGGGACACCTTCCACTAGCCCAGGTTGCTCAAAGCCCCGTCCAACCTGGCCTTGAACCCTTCCAGGGAGGGGGCAGCCACAGCTTCTCTGGGCAACCTGTGCCGGTGTCTCACCACCCTCACAGGGAAGAATTTCTTCCTTATATCTAATATAAATCTACCTTCTTTCAGTTTAAAACCATTACCCCTTGTCCTATCCCTACACCTCCTGATCAAGAGTCACTCCCCATCTTTCCTGTAGTCTGCCTTTAAGTATTGGGAGGTTGCTCTAAGGTCTTTCCAGAGCCTTCTCTTCTCCAGGCTGAACCACCCCAACTCTCTCAGTCAGTTCTCATAGGGAAAGTGCTCCAGCACCCTGATCACATTCATGGTCTTTCTCTGGGTCCATGTTTGGGACCCCAGAGGTGGACACACGACTGCAGGTGGAGTCTCATGAGAGAGGATTAGAAGGAGAGAATCCCCTCCCTCGACCTGCTGGCCACACTTCTCTTGATGAAGCCCAGGACACGGTTGGCTTTTTGGACTGCCAGTGCCCATTGCTGGCTCATAGTCAGTTTTCCATCCACTAATACCCCCAAGTCCTTCTCCTCAGGGCTGCTCTCAATCCACTCATCACCCAGCCTGTATTTGTGCTTGGGATTGCCTCAACCCCTGTGCAGGACCTTGCACTTGGCCTTGTTGAACTCCATGAGGTTCGCACGGGCCCACCTCTCCAGCCTGTCCAGTTCCCTCTGGATGGATCCCTTCCCTCCAGTGCGTCAACTGCACCACACAGCCTAGTGTTGTCGGTGAACTTGCTGAGGGTGCACTCGATCCCACTGTCCATGTCACCAACAAAGATGGTGGTGGTCCCAACACCAACCCCTGCGGAATGCCACTCGTCACTGTTCTCCACTTGGACATCGAGCCGTTATCCTACTTCCATTTATTAATACAAGACAGATTCTAAAGTGCACACAGACACAACACTTATATTCATTTAGCAGTGACAGGTTAACTGGACTTTCTAAACAAAGAATATTAAACACTGTTCAATCAGTGTCATCCTCCCGTTCTTTGTTTGGTCCATTATCTGAAATGTGAACAAGGAATTAAATTCCCACATCAGATAATAGTCAGTCATTCTGATGCAAAAGAATTTCCATAATTTATCCTCCAAGGTGAAATTCTACCCTTTGCAGAGGACCAGCCAGAGGCAGACAAACCACTTTAGCCTGACGTAAGTCTATTGAAGCCTCAAACAACACATAAGGCCCTGTGCTGCTCCTTGCAAAGAGATGTTTTTTACTGCAAGACATCCTATCACCCTTCCGGAGAAGTTAATTGTGGTTATACCAAAGGCCAAATTAATTTCATCATCAGCTTACAAATCAAAGTTGGGTCAATAAGAACTCTCATACTACTTCAAATAATAAAATCCCTTATAAGGTGAGGAATTCTTTGCCCTGCCTCTGAAGTATTTCTCTTGGGAAATGAAACAGAGAAGGGCAGAGAATGGCAACTCCATCTATTTCATATGTTCTCAGTGTCCTTTCACATACATAAGCCTTAAAGTCAGAACTTCTTGGCTTTCCATGTTGTTTAAAAGGTGATTTGAAACTTTTTTTGTGAACATGTTTCTCTTAGTCTTGTGTGTCACTGACATACTTCTCTAGAAGACGTCCTAGTCTGAACTTTAACTCAGTCTGGCAAGTAATTTAGCACTTATTTATTGAAACATGCGCATAAGCCTTAAAACCACCAGACAGTTCCAGCACAAACATCTGTCTTTTCAAAAGATAACACCCTGTCAAAATGCCCCGGAGCAGAATATCTTCCTTTGGTTTCAAGTGTAAGCAGTAGCAGTTACAGTAGTTAGACAGCAAGTATTTTTGGAAAGATGACAGCTGGGTTGTCAGACATTAATGCTGAATTACACAATGCTTGTATGTTACAGAAGAAATGTAATAAGCAATTATTCTTACATTATCATATACAGGGCTGCCAAACCACTATCTGAGAGGTAAGATAAAGGACTTGGGGTCTGTACCGGTTCTATTGATGTTAGGGGGTTTCCATCAAATGTGACTGATGTTGGGTCTATTTTCAGTCTTGTCATGTAAAGAACTATCAGCTTAAACATCTGTCATGGAAAAAAGATATCAATGAGTAACATCTCCAAGGCAGAATTATCCCCAGTATGGGAAAAGCAGGCAAGGTAGTTATTGTAACTGCTGCTGATAAGAATTTAGCTTCTTCATCAGCAGATTTAGTATATAGAGTAAAATCATATTTACTTAATCTTCTGTGTTGGAAGTCTCCAACAAATTTCATTGTATTTCACATATGTCATTTTTACTCAGCACTATTAAAAAAATCACTGCAGTCTTCAAGGAAAGTAAGGGGTCTCTGGGTAGTATTTATTTAGATCTGCTCTCATCTTGAAACAGGAAATAAAAGAACTCAAGTCAGGGAGAAGGATGAGCAAACATATTGAATAGCTTCTTTGTCAAGGAAAAAAAACAAGTCTAGAGCTGGAAAAGAGATAACTGAAGCTGATATGACACAGGTCTGTGCAATCATAAATAGAAGCACTTAATAGAGAAAATTGTTCATTCTTTAACAAAATAGAAGAACTAGGGAACAATAAATGGACTGATTAGGTAACAGGTTCAAAACAATCTGGAGATAATTTTCCAACATCTGGTTAAATGGTAAGTTTAGTTAAACATCTAGTCAAATTCATGGCTATGAGCCAGAAATATATTTGAGGTAAAAAGGCCAGCAGCCAAACTGATGGAAGAAAAAAAAGCCATTGAGGACTTAGAAGATACAATATCTTCCTCAGTCGCAGTCTTATATTTTTCCCTAGGTATACACTACTGGTGACTACTGGAGAGAGGCTAATGGCCTAGACCAGACCTGACATGGCTCTTCTCATGCTCTAAATTACAAGGCTAGAAATTCCACTCACTTCAATTGTCAGGAACCCCCTGAAGTCAGCTGACCTATGCAGATTTATTCTGAGGACCTCTCTGTATATTTTCAACAAACTATCATAGAAAAGGAAGGAACTTAGGAAAAGAAAAAAATATAAAAAGAAAATTAAAAAAAAAGCTCTTCAGAAGTCTTTTCATTACCTTAAGGTATCAACTATTAGAAATTCTATTTGAAATACTTGTGTGGTTTTCCAAGGAACAACATTCAGCAACTGCCCTGTCTTACCTCCTGGTAAAGCTTAGATAAGAAGGGCAGTTCTCCAGATATGATTCTGCTAAACCAAGGCAGGGGGTTAGTTTCAGTCAGACTCCTCCAAAGTAATGTTTTTTTCAATCCTCATCTCACACCTCTGGTTTCTTAGATTTCAGCTCAGATTAAGCAGTAAGTCAGCCAGATAGGACATAAAAATAGTTACTTAGGTCAAATCCAACACAATGAAATAAATTCTCAGTGAAGACATGTTAAGAAAGATCAGTGTGTTTCCCCTTCGCTTTGGGAACGACATAACACAAAACTGCCCAGGGGTTTCTTCCCAGAATGAAGGTCTTCGAGCACAATAACAACGAAGCAGAAATGGTACCTAGACTGCCAGCTGAACCAAAGGTTGCTGAGACCATCTGAAGTCAGTCTTATGTGGCATTAGCATGTAAATACTAGGTAAATATGTCACTAAAAGTCACTAAGCATTGTTTCTGATGTTAAACAGGCTCTGCTTCCCCTGTTTCATTTTGGAAAGACCAAAACCTATGAGATTCTGCTCCACATCCATTTTTCCAAGCTGAGAGAGGACCGTGGCAGAGGTAGCTGTCCAGCTGTGGGCTTTAGATCCCAGATTCCTATGACCTCTGTGCCAACACACCTCCTCTCCAGCTGGGCTTTGGCTTCATCCTTCCTCTGGCTGATCCACTGTTAGACTGCTAATGTTGGGTGCCTAACGTCAGTCAGGGATACCAAATGCACATAAAAGTGAATCTGTAATGAATCCCTATTGTAATTCCATCAACTGTACAAGGTACATGGATTAAATACTACTTGCCACACAGATGAATGTTTTCTGTGGCGTGTATTTATGGGTAAGAAAAATTGACTAGCAGGGTACCTGAATTTTATTCATAGCATCTATTCATAGCACATAGACCCATTCTACGATTGTAGTCACTATTAAAAAAGTCAACAAAAGGCTACAGTATTATCTGAGCTTCTCTAGCAATTTCCTCTCTCACATTAAACATGCCTTACTTGCACTTTGTTGTCCAAGGAAGTATTATTCCTATAATGTTCCACTGTGCTTTATATAGTTCTCCAGTTGCTTCTCAGATGAATTAAGAATAAAATTATCTTTTATTAAACAAACACTATTCCTTTGTTGCCTCAGATTCTCAGTTTCAGATGTGCTGGGGTTAAAAAAAAAAAAAAAAGTCCTCCTCTCCCTAACTTCTGCAAAGCCCTCCAGGGAATTCCTGTCACATTTAATCTTTCTCTAGCTTCCTGGTTCTCGGGGTGTCTTCTGAATAACAACAGTTCTGTCTATTTTATTTGCTCCCTCTCTTACACACGTGCAATTTAAGAAAAGTAATTGAAACTATGGCATCTCACCTTGCAGTATCTGTGTAGTTTGAACAGACAAGTACCTAGAGATCAAATTTCTGCTTATCAGCTGCATAAATGTGATCTAAAGCCTGGAGACATCAGTGAACTCTGCTGGAGGTCACTCGCTGAGCAGGTGTTCATGGCCCATCACAGGAACAGAGGTTTGAGATAGAAATAGCTTTTTACCTCTCCAGACTGAGTAGTTTTTGCTTCAGTTCACACCTCTGGACCTACCAGTCAGTAAGTAACATCCAGGTTACTCTGAATTATCCAGGCCAAACACAACAGCAAGGAATCAAACAACTGTGTGTGTCTCCTGCCCAGGTTTTGCTACGCACATCAACTGGTGAGGCTGCAGAAGCTCTGTCTTGCCACACTGGAGCCACAGTTGCTGCAGTTAGAGCCTCTTTCTCTGCGATGGCACATAGATTTTTAGGGCACTTACTATCAGAAACTTTTTTTTTTCTCACATTTTTTACACAACTGACCATGTTGTTTTCAGCTATGCAATTTCTTATTTCTTTTTAAATAGACGCTTGATTTTTTTTTTTTTTACATCAACTTCTAAAAATAAATTAAAAAATCACCAGTGTTAAGCTCCCTCCTACAGAAATGAGACAGCAAACCAGCTGGTCAGACCTCATCAGACAAAATAGTCTTATGTTGAAAAAAACCACCATATCTCCCAGAAATTGAAATGTCTCATGAAAAACATCCCTGCATCTGGAAACACAGGTCTGAGCCATGATTCATTAAACATCTAGACTGCCTTCTACAAAGGGGAGAATCCGTTAGCCCTGCAAAAGGCTTTGAAGCAGTTCTGGCTTGGAGGCAGCTTCTTCTTTGAGGCACCTCAGCGAGGAGTTTCCTGAAGCCTGTGGGCAGCCCTACCTGCAGAGCACCTCTGCAAAGGGTGGCTGGCAGAGCCCCCACGCTCTGCACCCTGACCTTGTATGTGTGGCTGTGCATGGCAGGGGGGCAAGTCTCACCAATGTTTTTAGGTTTTAGGATTCTTACATCATCAATTTTTTTGCACAGAGGTGTTTCCCTTGCCTTGAGAACCTGAAAGCCACATGCAGGAACACAACAGAGGTTTTGGCCATTCTTCTGGGGCCAGATGTGGTGTCTCATGTCTGCAGAGCTGTGAAATCCCTGGGAAGTTCTTTCAAAGTCTGTCTGAGCTGACCAGGATTTTGGAGAGCACCCTAAAAACTTGTTTTACTCCTTCCATACCATCATGGAGCAAAATTTAATTGTACCAACAATTTTCTAACTTGAGACCTTTTTGTAAAACTGCAGTGCTGGATGGAACATTACCAGAGAATTCAATTTCATAGACATCTCCAGTGCTGAGCTGCTCCTGTTTCTAATACTGTGTGCTTACATTTTCTCCTTGCATTTCTATTGACAGGGAGACATTTAGAACCTTAAAGCTGATTTTTTTTTTTACCCTAATAATTGCATGTTAGGCTCATGAAAGTCTCTTCTAGGGATTTATGCTTTAATTTCATTCTCAAAGTCTCAGTCTTATTAAGCGACAGTGATCTTGGGATATTAAAAAGTCAATTGCATGATGATTTTTACTAGTCCCATCTTCTTTCAAAACCTCACAAATTATCATTTTGTTACTATGGTCTGTGGTGGAAACCTATTCTTGGTGTGAGTGATAAGACAGGTGTTTGTCATTTTGAAGACTCCAGTAAAGGTATTTTAAGGAAGTATTTAGCAGCATAAATTAAGTGTTCTCTAATAATCTATGTGAAATGTTAAAGAAGATTTTTCCATTCAATTATAAAAATAGACTAGGGAAATTATCGCACTTTCAAGATAGCATGATGTCTTTATATCTTTCCATAGAGCAGTTAATTTCTGGCTATTTCTCTTGTGATAGCAGGATGTAACCCCTGTTGCTGGCTCTTTCCAGATGCAGGACTCTGGCACAGACTGGGAGATTTCAGTGGCATCAGGCTCCCAGGCAGGTCTTTGGAAGTCTGCACCATCACTTGGGATCACTGTATGGTGGGAAGTTAGTGGTTCCAGAGGGCAAAAAAAGGATCACAGTGAAACACCAGGCAGAAAACAGGTAATTCAGGGATGGAAATGCTCTCATGCACCACCTCTGACTACTGCACATCCTCTGCAGTGTATTTTCCTTTTGTCTGGCTTATTTGGTGTTTTACTGGTTCCAGTGAAACAGGTTTGACTGTTTCCCTTGGGAAACCATAACAAAGCAACCACACAGCACTTGCTGTCAATTTTTTTTAATTTTTACTTGATTTCATCTCTCCTATTTACACAATGCTTCATAGTTCTTTGTATTTCAGTTCTATTTCCCATGCAAACACATCCTTATGTTTTAGCCAAGATATGTCTAAACAATCTTGAATTTCTTTTTCTTTTCATGTTAGCACTTCAAATTCTATGATCAGGGGTTTTGTGGGGTTTTTAATGCTGTAACTCGTTACCCCTCTCACCACCAATGCCTTCTCTCCTGCCATCAGTGGACACTGTGCTGTCCAAAGGTAGCTGCTGGATCACACCGTAAGGACTCCCACTGAGCTCCTGTTGTGGCAGTGCTGGCATAGACAGGAAAAAAGCTACTTTTAAGGTATTGTAAGATCAAAGAGAGCAGCTGTAGCAGCACACTGTAAGAAGATACAGCATTGCTCTTGCTTCCCTACAATAGTTGACTGTATGCACACATTTTGTCTAGACTGCCCATTTCTATTTTAGGCATTCCTTAGAATGGGGCCTCTTCCTTTTAAGAGATTATCACAGGTGGTCTTTGATCTCCAAGTGGAGGTCCAGGCACAAGTACAATTTGCAATTATTTCTTAACAGTAGAAATTACAATAGTAGTTGTGTTGCCTTTTTTAAAGCAAGTTTTCTCTCTGCTAGCGAGTATCTGCAATTTGAGCTATTGTTCCTCAGATGTAGGGGATTTTTTCCAATGAAGAATACCACCATCAAGAAATTGGAGAGTTCTTTGGGTAAATAATTCTCCTTTAATCTCTTTATCCTTCCACTTGGATCATTTATTCACTATAGATATAACAATAGACATGAAAACCCTGCAATATTTCACTCTATTAATTGACAATGAGGTCAACATAACACAGGTGGCCTTTTTCCTCCTTTCTCATTCAGCTTTGGGTACGGCTAGTGAGTGGGTGTGGTGGCCAAACAACACAGCCACAGGCCACTGTACTAATTTCCCTAAAAGCAGTGATGCTATTAGCTCCCTTTCTTTGTCTTTCTATACATTTGTAGAAGCCTTGAGAAGCTATACCTTCTCAGGGGTGCTATGAATTTCCCTTTCAGTTAAAATTTTTCAAACAAAATGAACACAAGTCACTTTTAAATAAAAAAAGTTTTTATCTTGGGTTTTTTTTAGTTTAAAAACTCTTCACTCTCTCATTAAAAAAAATATAAAGAAATCAGGTTTTCCAGCAAATAGGAGATCCAAATGGGAGGTTTAGATATGTAACCATTAAAAAAACGTTCTAGAGTCAGAGCTTAAAATATTATAAAATTTTTATATTTTTCTTATTTTACAACCAGGTCTACTAAATAATGGAGTATTGTGATAACATACCCTATAAATACCTTTACATAAATGGAGCTGACTAGATGTATTTTCTGCCTGAGGATCTGGATTAGTACATGGTTTGAAATATTGCTATCTTGCTTTAAGAAAGTAAAAAGCCCAAATATTATTGCTGTGCACCAGAAGTGATGGGGTACTTGAGAATATGACTGGTAAGCAGTTACTTAGATTAATGAGCAGGGATGTCTGCAGTCCACTAAAGAGCATCGACGATCACTCAGACACCCGAGATACTGCACAGTGAGGAAATTCAGAACAGAAGAAGTTCAAATATAACACTAAAAATACATAACATTTTTGCTAATAAATGAAGCTTGGAATCATGCTCAGTGTATTCATAAACTAATTAACAAAGGAGAGATTAAAAGTGAGTGGGAGATTCATGACTAGAGATGTAATCAGTAGCAATACTGATCAGTAAAGTGAATGAGAAACTGATTAAATGGATATAAAGGGGGATTGTAAATTGGATTTTGACCTCACAGTATGTTGCTTGGCTATCTCTGTGCAGTGTTGCACTTAGTATGTACTATTTGGCCTCAGTAAAGGGATCTGGATGGCAAACCCAGTCCTGAAACACTGTGTTTAGAGAAAACTGAGTGAGCAAGCCTGTGTTTGTTCTTTTGTAATGAAGATTTGTTCCAGGGACTGCAGAGGGGAGGAGAATGAAGGGTCCAAACCTGCATTACTAGATCAGTTCAGGCTCAATTAAGTGACCTTTCTGCCTTTGCAATTCCCTATACCTTGATAGATAGAAGTTAATAATTTTCATTATCTGCAACCAAAACAACATGGCATCTTGATATGAACAACCTGTCAGGGCATGTAAATGCACAAGGCTTTATAAGGTTGACAGTGTCTCTCTAGGTAGCAACTGCTCTTGATGGTAGGCCCCTGAACTGCTTAAGGTGTGTTTGAAATATTAAAAAAGAAATGGGTTTTTTTTGTGGCTAGCTCCAGCTTGAGCATTAGGTCATGTCAAAGTCGAAGTGTATTTGTTAACGATCAGTGCTAGCTGTGATGCTGAGCCTTGAGGGATGAACTGGGAAAGGGGGATTTGGACTAAATTGACTTATCTTCTAGATGTTGGGAAGAGAAAGGCAAGCAGAAACTCCCAGGGAGCGGCAGTGATAATCTCCCGCATTTACTTGTCAGTCTTTCACTGTAAAACAGAAATAAAATTACTTCATTGACACTGAACGGATAATCCAGCCCCAGTGCTTGTGCAGCAACTAATATTAATCGCCATGTCTAGTCAGAATTCAGAGCATTACTGGCACTGTGAAGTGTCCAAATTTGAGGTTATTTTCCTTAATTGACCACTTATATTTTAAATCCAATGGCTTGTCAAATGAAACAATGACAAGTTTTAGATAATTAAATAAATATATGCAAATTAAATCCCAATATTTCTCCATTCTGCTGTCCCAAAAGTCAGAGGAAAAATACCTTTAACAAACATTTTCAAGGAAATTATAATTTTCTTTGTGTTATGAGTAATGCAATATTAAGCACATACCTCAACTCTTGAATTATGTCTGCATCTTTGATGTTAGTGATCAAATATTCATTGCCTTGATTATTCAAATAATTAGACATTTTATCAGTTTCTTTGAAAAGCTCAAAAGTAAAAAGGCAAATCCCTTGAAGGGGTGTTCAATATTTAGTTTACTGTCAGCAGAAGAGTCATGAGGCAGGAGGATACTGTGACAGGGAAAAAGAAAAGTGTTTGTTGCAGAAGGTCTCAAATTTTCAAAGTGAATGCTTTACAACTTTTGCTGTGTTGTTGCTACTTCTTGCTCAAAAACTGAAGGCCAGATCCTCACCTGGGGATACTTATCACAATTCCAGTAGCTTTAACAGAAGCAGAGCCAGGCAAGCCCAGGGAGGGCTGGTATTAGATGAAATGCCTTACACAGCTGAAGGGTCTACACAAGCACCCATTCTGCTTTGACTTAAATGGTGTTTAAAGACAATACCACAAGGAAACTGTATTTCACCCTTGCAGAAGAGGTGACAAATCTGCATAAAAATAGAATTAAAGATCACGTATGATTAAAACTAGATATGTAAATTCCTCAGTTTCTTTATTAACAACAAACAGTGGCACCAATGAAATTCCACCATTTTTAAGGTTATAATTCAACAGTGGCTTAAAAAGAAAAATTACACATTTAGATCTTTATTATGCTTAATTGTTTCAAGCTTTCTGACTATTCTGGATGTCGTGGAATATTAGAATAAAATCAGCTCAATGCTCATGCATAATATGTGATTAATTTTATGTTTGTTATAATTTCTACCCTTTCATATTAATTGTAATCAGCAGAGAATGCAGGTTCTAGTTATCTTGCTAATGACAAATACAAATATAGCAATAGTATTTTTCGTTCTATTTATTTATTTATTTCACCCTGGATATACTCCATACCAAGTGTATCTCTAAAGAAAGAACAATGGGAGCTTGTCAGTGTGCATGCACTGTACAAATGGGTGTGTGGAGTGTATGTATGATTTTTTTATTGAGAGATAAAATATAAAAGTGCTTTCCATCACTTTGTATTGCATATTTTTGTTATGGTTCTGTGCTCCAGATGCTTATGTAAGCATGAAGAAAAAACACATGTAAACATGTCTCAAAAAAGACAGAAGTGACTTGACTTAAATGTTAATTTACAGATTCAATCATGATAAACATTATCTACAAAAAAAGAGCTCAGCGTGAATGCTCCATAATAAAATACTCTTAGACCTATACATAAGTATAGGTAAAATTTTATGTATATAAATACATAACAAGTTTAGACAAGAAACTGGGGAACATATTAGACAGAATAAATCTATCAAGTTGTTTCTAGCACATCTTTTCTTTTGGGACAGTCCATGTCCATTATAGTTATATCTCAGAAAGCAGAATAGTGACAAACAGGACAAAAACATAACTGTAAACACATTGGCATGGTACTTCTAACCCTATCAAATGCCATAAAGGTCTGGAAATTCATTTTGTCTTCTTTTGTAATTTTATTCCTAAGGGACCCGTAGGTTGCAATGCTGCAGATGAAACATGGTCAAGGACAGGCATGTGAAGTCCTCAGGGCTGTGTGAGCAGAGGGTGACTCGTCTCACAATGGAGGAGCTTCTTCTGACTCCCAGGGTAGGTGGCCAGGTCTGATGCTCACACACTCCCCAGCTACAGACACCAGAAATGTCAAACCAGGAACATCCAGAAATATGCCAACAGACCTGCAGTACTCAGGCCATTTGGTTTCACCATCCTAAACTACCCCATTGCAATAATGAATACGACAAAGAGTTAAAACCACCATCTTTTATTTTTTATCTGAAGTGTCTGAGGTACTTTTATGAACATGGGAACAGTTAAGTAATTTCTGAAGAAAAATACATGCCTGTCCATATTCAAGAACTACATTTTCAAGACACTTTTTCCTCGATACTGGATCAGAAATAAAAAGATTGCAGCTGTTACAAAGGAGTCAAGGAGAAAGAGGACAACCGGGAGCATTAAAAGCAGGCAAGTGTTTTTATTTTCATTTTATTTTTGTTACCCTTCAAACTAAGACATGACCTCACTATGTTCTTTCCTTCAACAATGATTTTCTATTCATACTGAAAGAATCCAGGGTTTCTATGAAACTCAAACAAAATACTGAAATAATTATTTAAGCAATATATAAAAAATTCATTGTCTTGCGAAGACCAAACAAGTTTGAGTGCCAGCGAAATAATGCACTGGCTCTCTCTGATGGACATTATCATTGTTAAATAGCATGGGTTTTGCAGAGATGGTATTTGTTGCTAGCAAAATACAAGAAATGACTGACTGGTGTCAAACTGGGTCATGGACTGGAAGCACTGCATGAGAGACAGAAGATGAGAAGTCAAAGGCACACGTTATGGAAGCACTCACTTGCCACAAGGCCCTGCCACTGACTGTATTATAAAAAATTCAGAGGCATACGGTAGCAGTTGTTGTCAATTCATATCACTTGACAGAAGGAACAACAGTCATGACACTAGCTGAGTGTGTCCTCATTTATTTTCAGATGTTTGTAGCTCCTTTGTAAATGGTTCTTCAGAAGGAAAGGTGGCAGACTATTGAATAGAGAATTAGTGTACATTCTTTGATTATATTCTGCTTAGGATGTAGAAGCAGAGGTTTTGCTGATTGCTTACATAGCAAAATTCTAAAAGGGCTTTCTTAAGAGAGACTGTGGATATCTTAAAACCAGAGAAGACCAGAGAAGAAGGATGGGATGGCCATTGTCTCTGACAGCTCAAAGAAACAGAGCAAAGAACATTTATCCTCTACACCAACCCACAAATGAGTTAGAATTCTGCACAGAGGACACTAAATCTGTCAGTCAATCAAGTCAACATATCTAAAACCAAAAGAACCTTTCTGAATCCTTTTTTTTTTTTTGGTGTTTGGGGGGGCAAGTGATCTCTGCATAGAGTGACTTTGAAATTGAGTTAATAGCTACGTGCTTCTATTCCTTGTGTAGTCCTTAGTCACTGCAAGATTTTACACAGAAGTCTGAAATAGTGAATATGAGCAAGAAATAGAGCCACAGAAAAACCCTGCTTGAAAGAAGCCAATTAAACATGTAACTCTTTCTAATGGGAAGAAGTAAGCAAAATCTTAAGTGGAAATTCAACATGGTTTTGTATTATTCCACATAATGAGAGGTAACCTTCATAGTTCTCCAAGTCAATGTTTAGAAAGCTGCATGCATAGTTCTAGAACAGACCTTGTCCTAGAGAAACTGCTGAGCACAGCTTTTATATTGTTGTATTAATGCAATTTATTTACTGTGAAATGTTCGCATTATTGAATCCTATTTTTCTACCAGCTGGTCATACCGTGAAAAGCAAACCATCCAGCTTAAATAAATAAAACAATACTATTGTGCTGGTGAGTCAGAAGGTAGGCTATTCTGTGTAATGGAAATGCAAATATGAAGGCAGTTGTTATTTCATGGATAAATGGAACTTACAGAAAGGTGGTGCAATGTTTTTCCCCTCTTTTGTTCACATAATCATTAGGTCATGTACTAATCCATCCTTCATTTGCCATATACCATACATTTTAGTGCACTGTTGTTATGGAAGAATGGTATTTCAAAGGGGCTTATGAACACTTCTGTTCTGATCTAGTAGCTTGGTGACCAGAGGTTGAGGTACGAATTACCAGAGGGCTCCAAAAGTTATTTGAGACACATCCTCTTTGCTGAAGATTGCTTGAGATAATAGCTGTTTTCCTGTGGGTCTCTTTTTCATGTTGGAGAGTATTCTCAGTACAGCATCCTTTTAGGCAGCTCTCAGCACTCCAAACAATAAGCTGATGACCATGCTACTTACTCACTGTGTCCTCTGTCAATTTTTGCACTCATTTCAAGGTTCAGGAGTTATATTAATTAAGATTAAGAACAAATGTATAACAAAGTAAACTGAAGATGACTCTTAACTTTCTAATAAATATTTTTGTTGCCATAACTTATTGTTTTCTTTTTTTTTCTATGCACACAATGAAGTTCAGAAGGGTCGGGGGGTATCAGAATCGGAGGACTGCAAAGTCTAAGGTAGGTGGAGGGAGCACATAACTATTGAGGGGCAGGAGCTGAAGGCTCTGAGCTGGGCAGACTTCTGGAACATGAAGCAATGCAGAATGAGGTACTGAAAGTGTGGGTTTGATGGTTATCATACTAATCCTACTCACACACTGCAAACATGTATGCTGGCCTTGAAGAAAGGGACGTGTGTAAAGAACATTCCCTCCCTGCCGTCTGTGACTTTGCAGTTCTCAGATGCATGGTAGACCCACTTGAATAAGCAGCTACATTTTTTTGATGTTTATCCGAGGCAAATGAAACTGTGAAACTTTTGCGGATCACCTTTCACATTAAATCTGTTTTCTTCAGGAAATAAATTCTCACTTCAGCTTGGCCTGTGCTATATAAGTATACAAATCAAGACATTTTTGTGACTGAAAGGGCTCACAGAGATTGCTCCAAGCTACTAATACCATACTTGTGTGGAATACAGAGAGAGAACCAAGAGAGGGCTCAAAAGTGATAATACACACACAAAGAGTGTTGTTTTTCCAACACAGCATACCTTCAACACCACTTGCTCAGGAAAATTGTGCTCTCTTTAGATTTTAGTGACACTTACAAGGACTCCTGCTAAAAGATGTAACGGCAGGATTCAGTACCTGTAGTAAAGCTACTGTATTTGAAAATCAGCTGATGAATTACACTAATGCTGTCTCAAAGAGCTGGATGAGAATGGCAAAATATTTTATTTTCAATACACAATTAATGCTGAAATGGACAAGAAAATTCCAGACTATCTTCTAACCTAACTATCTTCTAATCTGGACAGTGGGATCAAGTGCACCCTCAGCGAGTGTGCTGATGACACCAAGATGTGTGGTGCAGTTGACGCGCTGGAGGGAAGGCATGGCATCCAGAGGGACCTGGATAGGCTGGAGAGGTGGGCCCGTGCAAACCTCATGGAGTTCAACAAGGCCAAGTGCAAGGTCCTGCACAGGGGTCGAGGCAATCCCATGCACAAACACAGGATGGGGGTAGATTGAGAGCAGCCCTGTAGAGAAGGGCTTGGGGGTGTTAGTGGATGGAAAACTGACTATGAGCCAACAATGTGCACTTGCAGCACAGAAAACAAACTGTATCTTGGGCTGCATCAAGAGAAGTGTGGCCAGCAGGTTGAGGGAGGGGATTCTCCCCTTCTACTCCTCCCTCATGAGACCTTACTTGGAGTTGTGGCAAGCTCTGGGGCCCCCAACATCAGAAACACACAGAAGAGAGCCACAAAGATGATCAGGGAGCTGGAGCATCTGAGGACAGTTTGAGAGAGCTGGGGTTGTTCAGCCTGGAGAAGAGAAGGCTCCAGGAAGACCTTAGAGTGGCCTTCCAGTACTTAAAGGGGGTCCAGAGGAAATCTGGGGAGGGACTCTTTATCAGGGGTGTAGGGATAGGAGGAGTGGTAATGGTTTTAAATTGAAAGAGTATAGATTTATATTAGCCTTAAGGAAGAAATTCTATGGGAAACCCTATGGGAATGCTGAGCACCCCGAGAATGATGTTCATCAGGCCACGTCCTACTTCACAGCTGGGACTGTCTCCTCTGAGGCCATCACAGCGTATTGCATATATATGTCCATATCCGCCTTATACAAACTACCCTGGATCAAGACAGTGCAGTGTGCAATGACACTACATAAGCACAACACCCAGGAAGTGAGGTAAATGACCCTGTGCTGGGTTCTGTGTTGCAAAATGGAGCCCGAACCATTTCAACATCCTCTTGGCCCAAGAGTAGATCTATGTGCCTGGATGGATCATACCTTTGAGATAGTTATTTTAAAATTCTATTTCTTTTCTATATTTTATCAAGGTATTTCTTTACTTCAGTATGGTAGAACCAATAGTGTTAGTTTCATGCTGGCTAAATAATACTTTCCCCAGTTATAGGTAAAAAGGTCCTTATCTCCTGGAGATAAAGCTAGGAGGTAGTCCTGTCATATGGCTCATGTTTGCTTGCCTGTCTGGAATTTTTATTACAATGCCAGATTCTCCACAGAACAAAGAAAATGACAGGGAAAACCTGGACAGCATTCTCCAATACCTGCTCAGGTCCTTAGTCTTTAAATATTTCAGGAAGCATCCCTGATTCAGAATGAAAATGGACTGAGTTTTTCAGGATGGGAATGGCAGGAAGAGCCAGAGATGAGATTTATCAGGGTATGGAATAGGTTTCTAGTGGAAAGTTATGGCAAATTAGCCTGAATATAGTACTTAAATATATGGCAGAAAGTAATTCCGGAGAGTTATGGCAATAAGCAAACTAGCCTACAGGTCTTTTTCATCTGGACAGTTTGGGAATGAGTCTGTGATTGGTTTCTCTCACAATGCAGTCTGCAGCTGGTAAGCAAGGAGGGGGAAAAAGTCAATATTTTTTTAAAAAAGTGTTCCCATTATTTTGTACTCTGGACACTAGGTCATCCAATTCTCCATGTACTCATTACTGTATAAGTCAAGTTGCCCACTTACCCTATAGCACTCTGGAAATAATTTTTATTGTAGAAACAACCAACAGCATCTTGGAGCTGGTGGCAGGAAAGTAGGGGTACAAAAACAGAAGGGAAAGACCAGAACTGTTAATCTCATCACTCCCCTTTCTGCCATAAGATCATTCAGCTCAAGAGAACATTTTTTCAGGCCGTGTTCAGCTTGCTGCAGTTTTAAATGTCTCAAGTGATAGGGAATATTTTCTCACTACTTACTGTGAAGTTAGAGTGTGTCAGTTCAAACTAATAAATATCTGGTTTGATGGTGACATTTACAAGTTGCCTGCTCCACTGAGCTCAGTGTGCAAGTTAACAGCTCACATTCTAAAGTCAGTTCCTTAATTATCTTGTCTTTCCCCCAAAGATTTGTCAGGAAGCCTTCTGATGATATCCCAGATAGATGTGCTATACCAGTGAAGCATGGTTTTGACTTTGACAAGCTTTCTGGGTTCCTGAAGATGCCTCACATGGTAGGAGGAAGACACTCAGCAGTCGTTCCAGTGCTTGTTCCTCCCACCCCCATAAGAGTCTCTTTAAAATGCATTTGCTTGGGGGTTATTCAACTTTTTCATCATACATTCAACAGAAAGAAAGAAGAAAAATCTTCCCTCGAACAATGTTCTGTATTATTGAAGGCAGTTTGAGGAAAAGATCTTATATCTAGGACAGGGTAGAATATAAATTATCATAGAAAGGACAAAAGGAAGTTTAACACAGTGTATAGAATCCAGAATTTTTTCATAATGAAATTCTTGCTTCTTAAATAGACCTGGGCCCTTTTCCCTTCTTCACAGATTTTCCACTGAAAATTTTTTATTAGCAGTCACAAGGCAGGGAGAGAAGAGACCAAAAGATCCTATTGCTATATGATTTCACGTATTTTTCTCTCTCCTTCATGAAATATTATGGAGGACAAATAGATATAAATTTTAGGCTTGTGGAATGATACCTTCTGTATAAGCAGAAATTAATTATAATTCCTTCCAAAGTAAATCCTTATGATCTCATCAAATTACTGTATTAAGAGTCATGATAAAAATACCTTTTCATGTGAGACACTCAAATATACAAAATGTAAATTAATTCCCAGAAAACCAATCTGAATGAATGCATTAAACCTGTTCTGTGGATGGTCATACAGACACTTTGAAGTTTTTTCTTGTTTGTATCTACAATCACCTACAGTGGCACAATAATAAAAACCTCAAGTCCTACATCTTATTTGCTGCAACCATGGTACAGAAATTAGAGAGGAAACTTTGGAACAAAAATATGCTGTGATTTCATTAAAATATTTTACTCCTGATCACCTGAAGTGAAAAAAAAAAAAAACACAAAAGCCTCAATATGTTCTTTGACAGAATATTTGCTTAGTGGATAAGCAATGCAGAAGGGGGCATCTGTATTTGCCCTGTTAAAGCTATATAGCATCCATAAAAGCAAGGTGAAAAAATATGTACTAGCTCTAATCAAGTACTACCAAAGTGGCTGAAAATACACTTTCCTGGAAGATTTAATACTTTACTCTAAAGCTAGGGAGGTATTTCAAACAGAGGTCTGTCAGGGCTTTCATTAACTTAAATGATGGAAGACTCTACTCATGTAAAATTTGCAGTGTACATTAAACTATCAAGGGTAACAGCATTCTTGAAGCCAGAATTAAGATTCAAAATGATCCTGATAAATTGGAAAGATAGTCAAGATTCAATGAGATGACATTCAAAGTGGGCAAGTGGCAACGTACTATATAGTATCACAAGAGAAGACCTGAGCTAAAGTGCCTGTCAGCTGTGTAGTGTTGTGGCAGAAGTGCAGATCTCATCTGGCTATATGTTAATAGCGATGTAATATGTGAAACATGGGAGGAAATTATTCTTTGTTACTTGGCACCGATGAAGTCTGATGCAAAGAACTTTATTCAAGACTATCATATTTTGACCCAAAAAAAAGCGTAGGTAAATTGGTAGGAGAGGCATCAACAACAGGAGTTTTAACAAACGTTTCTGAGTAAAAATAGAATAAATTGGATCTTTTGAATTTTTAAAAAAAACAGAGAGACAGACAGAAACACAGAGACAAAGAAACAGAGGGAGCGAGAGATAGAGGAGCCAGAGCCAGGCAGACAGACAAGGGCTGGTGTTGGGGACAGGCATGAGCACTACCTGCCAGTACATGGAACTTGTGAAAAACAGTCACCGTCTTCTGTGTTCCACCACCTGCACTGGAGGAAAGAAAAGGCAATATCACTGTGGCTTTTGCAAAGTTTACAGTTGGAAATTAGCAAACATTTTCATGGTTATTGAATCAACAAACAGACAAAACATGAAGGGTCTTTCCTTTCTCCAGGAAAGGCAGCGATGAGGTGGCTCCCTGGTGTCCATATCAGACCAGAAGAAGGGAAGAGCCAGGGGAAGTCTGATGTGAAAAGTTATTTCTAATCTTGAATTTTTAATATAATAATTTCAGGAGCTCATACAGATCTTGGAAGAAACTATAAATAATTTCTGCATATACACAGAAAAGAACAAGTGGAGTCAAGGGAAGAGGCTTTGGCCCTTCCAGCTCCCACTCACCTTAACACTGATACCTCCAGCACTTCCCAGGTGAGACTATGCTGGGAAGATGGAAGATGTTCCTGCTGCCACATCAGCAGATGAGATGGATGCCTCAAGATCCCATCTCCTCGCTCTTCACTGAGAAAATATATTCTGGACACAGTTTCTCTAATTTGAGGTAAACGTAAGGTTAAGCATACATCAATTGAGGTTAATCAAAGTATTCTGAGTCCTTTCTCAATACAAAATGATTGGAGTAACTCTGTTCTTGAGGCCTTTCCAATTCTTCTGTGATCACATACACAGATTAAAGCATACCTTGCAACCTATCACCCAAGGTGAAAACAGTGAATGTAATCATCCTGAGATAAAGCCAACAGACATTCCTAAATGACAAAGCCAACAGACATTTCTAAATGACAATGACACTGGCGATATTGAATGTATATAAACACATATGTTTTTGATATATACTCAATTAAGTATGTAAAGATGCAACTGAGAACAGATCTACTTCAAAATACTGAAGATTACGTGTTTAGTTTGCTTAGAAGGTACTTAAAATGAGTTTTAAAAACAAACAGCAAGATAAAAACTGTAACCCAGTCCTTGCTCAAGACATAGTTCTGTACCTTTTTTTACTTCTGAAAAATGCCATGGCACTTGTACAGAGCAACAAGGAAGCTAAGCAGCAGAACTGACATTAATCATACATTATTCTCCACTTCAAATGTCAAAAAAATTATCTATATTATTCACCAGATTTGACACTTGCCATAATAGTCAAACAAAGCCTAGTCTTCTTTCTTTTTCACGACTCAGTCTACAAAACCTCTCTCATTACTGCTTAGGACAAGACACAAGAATTATGATTGCATCCCCCCTCCTACAATGATAAGCTCCACACAATTCTCTCCAGACATTCTTTCCCACACTTCTGACACACAATATGGACTACGACATTTAGATGCTGAATCCCATGTAATGCTGTTAACTGCAATAACAAAGTAACTCTGCTGACATATTTTAAGGCATTTGCAGTCACAGTTAATAAAGCCAAGCAGACAGTACTAGGTTTAAAAAAATGCTTGAGCTAACATTACAGGGTGGAATTTTTTTCATTTTTCAAAAATGTCTGATTTGTATACTTAATAGCGGCATTGAGTAAAGACCGGGAAACCTGTACCCTCCATAGTGGAAGTGAAAGTGGTATCCATCTTTAGATCTAAGCAAATTAAAGAACATAATTCCTATGGGCTCTCATAATTGGATACTTAAGGTGGATTTTGGAGCAAAACATTAAGCACAGATCTGTTTTAGTAGTTGTCATAAGAAATGAGTGCTAAGGCAAGAAGGCATTCAAAGGATACAGATAGCATTGAGGTATTTCAGTCCTAATGAAAACCATGGGGTTGACAACTGCCATTCATTTGGAAATATCCCTAGATTTTGGTAGAATTTTTGAAAAACCTCTCCTGGGTGTCTCAGTGGTTTATACAGCAGCTGTTTGGGCTGAGCAACTTCAATGGTCCATGTTAATTAATCTTTTCAAACACATCAGCTAAATGTGAAATGAGTATTCTTTGCGACCTTGATTTTGTCAGGATCCAACTCCAAGCACGTGGCATGCTGTTGGTTATAAAACAAAAAGTAAGATTGGGAAGCACTTGTCCAGAGAAAGGAAACTTCTAAAGAGAAAAGAGAATTCCAGGGAGTGACTCTGGCCAGGATCACAGATTTTTGCCTAGGGAAATAAAATAATAGGATGTTATGGAGAAAAGCTGAAGAATGAATGACTACATGGCAAAAGAGAATAAAAGCATAGGATATATTCACAGCTGCTATCTGAAATACACTTGCTTGCTTTTTCTGCCCAGGAAAAGGCTATAGTTTAACCAGAAATTAACCTGGTATCATTTATATGCTTTTTGCATCAAGAAGAGGTCCAAGCAGTATTTATGCTGTACATGCTTATATTTTATGCTATGTGTGCTATATACAGTTCATTAGCACTGCCAGATGCACTAAAATACAAGGTATTCAGTATATTACCTCAGAGCCTTCTGTAGGCCCTTCTTCAATTTAAGGGTTTGTGTGTTATTTAAGTGTCTGACTCCAGTCTCTGGTGCAGCCTGGAGAGTGCTGCTGCCAGCTGCTTACAGGTTAGTGATGACGATTCCTGAAAGGAGATTCTGCCCAGTTTGGATGTGGGTGAAAATTTTCCATAGACTGTGTGCTGGAAATCCCTCAAAGGGCTAGAAATCCCTTGAAGAACTAGAGATGCCTCTCCTGAGCATTGCTTGCCTACATTTATCCTCTTTCCTCTTCTTATTTCTATTCCTTTTGCTTTTCTGTTATCTCTCCACAGTCACAGAGCTGGGTGATCTCCCACAGCAGGCACAGGCTCTGAGCAAAGCATGCTGCATATTGCACTGTCTCTATTTATGTGGCTCCACAGTAACCAAAAAATACATCTAAAGAATGTCATTGAAGCATCTGTCTTTCCTGTCTGGATCACTGTAGAGTAGATATGACCATAATACAGGGGGTTCTTCACAGCAATATTTGTGGGAAAAGTATATTTCAAAAAGCAAAGCAGATATTTTTTGACAAAAACATAATATTTTTTGCAAAAAGAAAACCCCTTCTCTCCAAAAATTTTGAGGAGCAAACTACTTCTTCAAAGCCTCCTTATATTGGTCAAGTTTCTCCTGGCAGGAGATTTTGAAAAAGATATAACAATCTTGTCTCATCTCAAAGCTTTTCCTACAGAAAGTATGTCACTTGGTCTTGTTAATGAGTCTAATTAAGTCAGAATCTGCAGAAAGTGAGGCCAAGAAGAATTATAAACAATTCTTTTCACACCACCTACTGAAAAAAGATCTGCTGTTGAGCTAGAGAAAGCAATCATGCAACTGGGGTGTCAGAGATGCTTACAGTTAGAAACCCCCCCTAGCCATAAACTTCACAGTGCATATACAACGACAGCCTCCGCACAAGACACAAGGCAAAGAAAATGAGGCTATTTTCTGAACACAAATCACCCTCAGCACTGGCAATGAGAGTGCCCATGCCTTACCTGAAGCAAACAGAATTGGTTTTGCTTTAATGCATGTTTACTCACTATGAATAGTTTTCAAAGTCACCTTCTTGAACCTGGTAAGTTCTGCTTGTCATTTCAACCTCTGTCCTGTGAAAGGACAGGGAAAAGGCACAACATCGAAAACTAATTGTGTTGTCAGTTCTGTCCAACAGCACATGTAGACTTAATTTAACCTATAATATGGTGGTATTTGGCCCAGTGTTTGCATGGTATTTATTTTCTCCCTCTTGCTCAACTGGAGCTTCAGTCCTTATGTCCAGGATTCTGCTTATATGTTCACCTGCTTCTACCCTCAGCTTTTCAGAGAACATGATGTCCTTTTTAGGTACGTGCTTTGCTGTAAGACCATTCAAATTATGTGAAGTGAGATACTGGCCAATAAATTAAGAGTTCAGTTGAATGCTTCTTTTTCCTTTATTTTGTATCTTCTCCATTTCTGTAGTTTAAAAAATATGTTAACACCATCCAGAGCTTGAACGCCACCCCACTGAGGAGGGAATATTAGTGAATAATGTGAATTTAGGTATTTAAGCAGAACATCTAAAATAACACTGTAATACCTGAAGGGATATTCTTTAATTCTTAGAATTACTACAGATAATTAAAGTGTTATTTTAAACAGACTGAAATAGTAACTATTGCTTTAACTGAGATTCCATTTATAGCAAACTACATTTAAAATTTCATCAAAAAAGTGCAAGAAGGATCATTCATATCTACATTTTTTTGTGGGGCAGCAGTAAATTCAGTTTATCAGTAAAGTATTGAAATTAATACAAAATGAACCAGCACATTTACCAGGAGAAAATTTCTTGTCTTTTCTGAAGCTTAAAGAAACCAGAAAGCAAAGAAAAAAAAAACAAAAAGAAAAAAGTCTATTACAGCTCAAATTTCAGGCAGTAAATTGTAAGATTTTTCTCTCTACCAAAGGTATAAACTCAACACAAATAAATAAATATCTACAAGAAAAATCTGACACAGGCTGCCATTTCTTTCCACATTGACTCAACTAATCAACCCTTGTACTTTGATCAATTCAAGGAGAGAACTAGTTTTCTTTCTAACCTAAATATCTAAAGAAGACCACCTGTAGAGTAGGGAATGTAGGAGGCATTTTGGCAATTCCCTCCATGAGTTGGTACCCACATATTTTTGACTTGGAACAACAAAGGACTGGAAAAAGAGAGAGTTCATGGAAATAATTACAGAATGTTGCAGCTACCGCTCCTTCAATGCTAGTTTAACCTGCACCCTGCAGGATTCCTGTTTACTTAAGACCTCTGAGGAGCTAGATTACTCCTGTCAGCAGGAGTTAAAGACACTTAAGAACAGGAAGAAGAGAAAATCACAACCTTTGCAAGCCAACCTCCTCTGCCTGTTAACAAAGACCTGCCCAGACCTTATGGCCTAAACACTCTAGTGCATGACCTCCTAGCATGGAAACTAATGTCAAGGAAATAGAAATCCTTCCTAACAGTATCATAGGTCCACGCTCCCTAGCAATCGCCCTTATTGAACCAGATTTTATCAGGGGAGTTTTGCTCTACAACTCACCCACTCTATCTCAGGTAAGAACTCAAGAGATTTGGTAAGTGCAGCAGGATGTCCTTTGGAAGGCTGTAGCCCACAGAACGTTTATTTTTCTCTGTATGATGCTTGCAGAGTGCATGTCATTGTTCAAGACACTTCCTGTACAGCTTCTCATGCTAAATTCCTCCCCAGACTTCTATGGTTTTCTTCCTCTTACTCCTATTCTTTCATGATTTCTTGCTGTAGCCCTTGCTTCTGCCTTTGTGGAAGTGTTTCCTCACACACACTCACCTAACCTGTATTTCCTGTAACCCTGCTCAAGTGATAACCACCAGTAGCAGCCATAATATATGCATCTGGTCATGTAGATTCGGGGGAGACAGATAACAACACAGTAGCCAAGGGCTGATTTGAGCAATGTGCCCACCTAACCACAGTGCTGGTCAATGTCCAACTCAAGCCAAATTTGGAAGAAACTAACATGTGTAGTCAGTATGTAAATAGGATTATAAATCAATTATCTTACTGTATAAGTAGTGGACAGCCCAGGGCGCTGCAGCAAGCTGCATGCCAAGATCTCCCTATGGGTAGGGACACCTCTCAGGGTTGCTCCTTGAGGCTGAGAGAGTCCTTGCCACAACAGATTCTTCATCACTGATTAATAGCATGCTAAACTGTGAAATCCTAAGTGATATAAGGGGTTGATTGGGCACATATAATCCTTTAGACATAAACTGTTGACCAAGTCTGGGACTAAATCTGGATCCAGCCGCACCTAAACTCCCCTCTGAGAAGAGTTTAGAGCACAAGAGGGTCCTTTCTGAACTCAAAGGGAGGGTGTCCCTGACAGTTTTGTCTGACCCTGTCCTCTATAGAGTAAATAACCAAGTGTACCTTGCCACTGAATCTCATTAAACCACTGTTGCATTTACTACCAAACTTTCTTAAATCACTGCTTCATATCAATAAAGATATTGCTACTTCTCTCTTATGAGTGAAGTGCGTCACTCCATCTATTACAGGGACACATGCACCAGTCACCTCTTGGTGGCTTCCTGGGGATTGCTGTGGTTTGAACTCAGCCTAGCAAACTGCCATGTGGTCAGTTGTTTACTACACACACACACACACACCCACCCCGGTGAAATAAGGGAGGGACAAAAAAAAAAAAAAAATCGTAGGTTAAATAACAAAAACTTACTTAGCAAAATACCAACAGTAATGATAGTAGTCCAAAATGGGTAAAGTGGCTCACCGAATGACGACTGGTACAGAGCCCATCCCCAGCCCGCCCAGCCGAAACCAAAACAGCCACCTCCCATGAGGGGGCGCCGCCTATATGCTGAGCTCTGATGTCACGTGACACAGGATGGTCCAATCAGAACCCAGCCCCTCAGCTGGGCTCCCCCTCAGCCCACGGAAAGTTAACTCTATCCTGGCCAAAACCAGGACAGGATATATCTCACTTATAATTTTGTCTTTTGAAGTACATACCATGCTTTTTATAAAAGCTCAGACCAGACAGTGTTTTGGGAGCTAGCTCCACTCAGGTAACCAAGAAGCAGCAGATATCACTGGATAGCACACTGGCATAGGTCCCTGAAGACCTGGGTTCTGCTTCTGTCTCCAGCCCAGACACATTCAGCAGCTGTGGATAAGTCCTTTCACTTCTCTGTTTAAGGACTCTGCAAATTTTGCATTTATTTGCAAAGCTTTTTTAGATTAAGAGCATTCATTCCACCGTGCTTGTATAGAGTCTGATATAATGTGTCCCTGATTTCACTTGAGTTTACTGAAGTATGAAGAAATAACAAGAGAGGTCCTACATTTCAGAGAGGCTCATAAAGGCAGAAATCAGTAGTACAACTGCCAATTATTATTATTACTAATACACTTATTTCTTAGCTAGTTCTTTCTTTAAGACATAGTCAAAATGATCTCTTATTGTACTGTATAGAAGAAATCTAGCAAATAACCCCAGCCTTTTAAAAGCAGAGAGAGCTGTGATATAAAAGAAAGAAGTGATGAATGTTGAGACAAGGAACCACATTCGTTTCCTTACTCTTGTAAGAGTGCACCGACATGCTTCCAGGTTTAGAGATCATTTACTTTCTGAAATATTTTTTAGAGAGTGTATTATGGTCATATTCACAACTGGCCTCAGAGAAGGACATGGACTTGGAGCTTGTTCAGAGTAATTTAATCAATCTTATACAAAAAAGCAACAGCCAACCATTATGGCCCAAGTCAATACTAAAATGATTTCCCAAAACTCATTTCAAAGTCACTTCCAGGAAACAACTGGTAGCTTCAAAACACTGAGGCTCAACTATAAATTTAATTTTCTCTAAGGTCTGTAATTGAGCTTTTTAAATAAAAAATATGCTGTACTGCCATTTCTTTTAAATAAAGTATCGTACATTGGGTGGTATGTCATTGTGTTCCTGCTAACTCCTAATTTTTTAACATGAATCAATATATTGCGTAAGGTTGTTACCACCTCATACTGACTAGAAATATAAATGCAACTCATTTTGCTACAAGCAAAATAAACACATGGCATAAATTTAATCTGCCTGCCTACCTACCAGATGGAGAAAAGAACAGGGCCAAGTCAAGTCACTGATGGAGTAACTGTTTAACAACATCAGCTTGTTGTTGACTTACTTATAAATACAAACAAGTCCACTTGCACCTTTGAGTACTCACCATGTTTTCTCCTGGCTTCTGAAAGTGCATGGCAGTTAATACTTTATTCACAGATCAGACAGATATGATCATGAGATAACGAGGAAATAGTATCTTTATTACTACTGGCTTATCTGGATACCTGTATTGTAAATATAATTGAGACCTCAACTATTCCATTTCATGCACTGAGTCTACCTCTGATTACTTTGAAAAGTCACGTTTTGATGAATTTTTGTTATAATACTACAAATATATATTAAGTAATTCATAGTAGTTTCACAGACATCATCACTTATTTCAGCAACGTGTTTAGTCAGGTGTACTCGGATGTTTTGACACTGGATTCAAGGATAAGAATTTGGTCAAAAGGTGTATCAGATTTTGGCTCATTTATGAATACTTTAGTTCCTGTTTAAATCAATGAAATTATTCTGTGGGATAAAAGGATACTGAAAGGAGCAAAGAATGGTGTTTGTCTCAGAATATTCAATGTTGGTTATGGAGTGGGGAGAGCACAAATCTTGTAGCACTGCTGACTTGCTGAAATATAGCCTGCAAAAAAGGCAAATTCTACCTTTCCAAAAAAGCAGTGTGACACGCTGTCTAGCTGTTTGTGTCACTGTGTTGTCATTGATATGATCTAGCTAAGCAATCCTCACATGTTCTACAAATCAGATAAATTGGACTCAGGGGTAATATTAGGGAACAAGAGGAGGAGAGAGATGTGTTGGAGGGAACAGGTGGGATCATAAAACAAAACAAAAAAACCCCCACACATTTTGTCCAGGACTGCAGGAATGTCAGTATCTGCCTACTGTTAGATGTGTCCAGGAACATTCTACATATTTTAATATTCCTCAGTTTAATTGGGAATTTTGTGCACCACCTCTCCCCCTTTTTTATTGTCTTTCTTCTTTTTTTTTTTTTTTCTTTTAGTCAGGGATGCCAGGAGAGAAAAATGAGAGGGAGGATAAAAAGAAGAAAAAAGGAGATAAAACTTCAATGATCCATTAAAGATATTACTAATACAGTAGGAAGATTACCATAAACTCTACACATACCTTTAACTCCAGAAATAAGAAAAAAATCTTTTGTCTGAGAGTTTTCTTAATGTTTCTAGGGTACATTTAGACAAAAAAAAAAATTCTACAGAAATATCAATGTAAAAAAGGTGCCAAATAAAAGCTGCAAATTTCAAAGAAAAAATTTCCTTTAGAACTACTTACCCAAGTACCTGGTAGATTTTCTATTGCATAGTCTTTTAATAATCATTGGATGGCTTTTTGAAAAAAACATGGTAATTCAAGCAGAAATTAGAGGGCTGATGCAGCAACCACTGGGTGAGGTTCTGTGGTCTTTGCTATGCAGACAGTAGGACTAGATTATCATAATGGTTGCTTCTGGCCTAAAATATATGAGCCTATGAATCATGGTAATGATACTGCCGCCAAGTCAATTAGCAGCATATATTCCAGGAGAAAGAATTAATTATCATACATTCACCTTCTGCCTTGACATCTGTGGAACTTTCTGTTGGGTCATTTACCTGTGCTGGATTCTTTGAGTATTTCACCCAAATCACTCCAGCTCTGGCCTCTGGATTCAGAAACCTATGGAAACAGAGCCTTTGGCTCTCTTAAATTTCTTAGCTTGGTTAATTTTGCTGACAATAGACACAGGATATCGAAGGATTTGACATAGACTTTTGCCTATCATGTATACAGATCATAATTTTTCATAAGATCATAGAGAAAACTGAAAACATAATATGATAAAATACATATGTGTGTGTATATGTCAACGCCTGTAATATATGTGAATTTGAGAGATTACACACAAAGATGAAAATGTTTGTGTTTGTCTACAAATAGGATTAGGGGAGGCTATTATTCTAACATTTAGGCATCTAGCACACACTCATCTACTTCTTTCAGTAATTTCTGATACGCATTCAAATAACTATGGAGTAGAAAACCACAGTTTAACTGTCCCATTTCATAAGATTAGTCTACCTCTGATTGATTTGAAAATCTCAGGTACCAGTTTTGATGACCTTTACAAGGTGTATCAGACAATATTGAACCATCAAGCACAGTGGGTCTATGAATGAGTACTGTGTCTCAAGTGAGCAGCTGTACAGAGTCTTTCCTGGACCTCTGAGAGACCTCTCAGTTTCCTACTCCAACCTCCAAAAAGATTCTGAGTGCTCCAAAGCCTGTGCTCTTGATTAAGCAAAGACAAGACAAATTATTATGACTTTTACCATTTATGGGGCAGCCACTTTTTTTTTTTGTAAAGAACTGGTCTCTCAAAGAAGCATTTTTTTGGTTCTTTATGGATTTTGCACAATTTTCCCTATGGAAAACTCAAGTAAAGTTAGGAGCAGGGAGGACATACAAGAGTTCTGGCCCCTCTCAGATTCAATAAATGGATCTATAACAGATGGCTAATTACAAAGATAACTATTAACCAATCTCAGTAACACTTAGCTCTTCCAAAAATGTCATGGAGAGGTATTCTGGCACACTGTGTTCCAGCACTACAACTGAAGTGAGCCAAACATACTCTGCCCTAGGCTGGTGCAGAAATTGAAAAAAACAGCATATTTGTTGTCCTGATGGTTTATTTTAATTCTCTCTAACTGTGACCCTTTATCAACCATGGAGCTTTATTCAAGACCAGCAAGGGCTGAATAATTGGATTTTCTTGGCAGGTAACCTTTCTTACTCTGCCAATTAATCCAGCAGAAAAAAAAGCCACTGATCTCCTGTGAGAAGAAACACCTAAGAGATCAAAGACTGCATTCACTCTCCCAGCACTCCTGCCGGTGACTACATGTGATGTATACTTGGGCATACTGCTCATGCACCATACAGCTGAAGTGGGCACATCATCAGGATTTCGATTAGTCTGGAAGCTCAGTGTGAGGTACTGAGGTGCTGGACATTCATAAATATGGAACAGATGCCCAGCATCATCAAATTTAGCCTGACAAAATTTCTGGTTGAAGAAAGGGAGCTTGTCTGGTAAAAGTGTATGATAATCTTAAAAGTGTGTGCTTTGATGGACAGGACAGAGCAATGCTTTTTCCTGTGCTCTCTGGCCAATTAATCTTGAACTTTTCTTCAGTGCCGTCTTCCACAAGATTGTCTCCCCTTCCTCCCCCTCCTCCTCCTCCCACGGCATCTAAGATTTGGGTACTATTTATAGAGAGTGAAATATGGATTAACACCCTCTTAGGCAGATAAGAATATTGGCTGTAGACCGCAAACTTCCTGGAGGAGCAGATCAGCCTTTAGATGACTGCAGAGAAGGTGCAATGCCACACACTGCGGTGTTGGGAGCTGAGGGCTGGCTGGGGCTGTGTGGCTGTATTGCATTGCTGGGATCATTCACGTCTCCCCAGATGGGTCTCTTCTGGGTGGCTCATAGCTCTTTCAGCCTCCCAGGTAAATCCATACTTCAGTTGGTGACACCTGCATCATGAAGAGGTTTGTTTTTTTCTGGAGGGAGCCAAGGCTCTTTGAAAATAAAGGCACAGATGCTTACTCCCCATGTTCCTGAGCTCTTGAACTGGGGTCAGATGCAGCTGTCACCTTTCAGCCCCACATAGCACACCTGATAAATAGGATTCCTACTCTCTAGCACCAAAAGGCTGTTGACTGCCCCAGGTAACAAATCTGGGCCATCCAATTTCTCCACCTCACTGCACAGGGAAGTCTGTGCCCTAATACAGTTTTGTATTCATTCCCGGCAGCCAGGCTCAAAAAGGTGGGAGCTGCAGTGGTTAAACCAGTCACTGGCTTTTGAGCCCAATAGGCAAGAAGAAGAGCTGTGCTTTGGATTCTCCGTTGCTGATCTTCAGTTAATGTAAATCAACTTGATTCTGCTGGCACCATTGGAGATGAGCTGATTCATGCCATTTATAGTTTCTTCTTGTTTACTTACTGCATCTTAATGACTGCCAGGCACAAAAACACCTGACTGAGGACATTAGATACAAAGGCTTTATACCCTTAATGTTTTGTTCAGTTAAAGACTAACAAAGAAGACGACTTTAACTTCTGATGAGAAAGCTAGGCCCCTGAACACTTAGCACTAATAAGGTACTTTTCAGTTTCTAAGTGCTTTACAAACATTAATTAATTATTCCTTTCAACAACACTTGGTTATTTTCTGTTACTAGAGTGCATGTTTACCAAGTTAGCTCCATTCGTGCACAGCACGTTTGTTGGCAGCAGACAGGAGCATAAATTGATCTATAACCACACGCTGTAATTTGCAGCAGATTTGCTTCACCAAACACCATCAGTACAGCTACAGTGGCAGCTCGGAGGAGTGACCACTCCTCCCTGCGTCCTGTGGTGGTGATAACCTTTACCTTCCCTGCTACACTGAGCGGAAACATAAAATCTGTTTGCTGCACAATTCAGCTAATTCCACAGAAACATATGTCAAACAGAAGCTTCCAGCTTGACGCAGCTGCAAAAAGTAGTAACAAATTTTGTTATGTGTCACATTGAAATACCCATTACAGTACAGAAGTGACACAGAGAATAGGCAGATTTCAAATAAAATGCACGATTGAGGTTGCCACTCTGAGACAGCAGACTTTCCCGCATGCAACGGTTATTAAGACAGAAAATACTCCTGTCCTGAATCAGGAAGTGGCCAATAACTCTCACCAAAAAATAAAGTAAAATAAAAAGGAGAATAAGGTATTACCCATCCTAAAATAGACAGGAGTCTGGTGGAGAGAAAGATGACCAGAAGGCAGGAGCTGGAGACTCACATCACCACTATGTTCAAGTCACACCAAAGACTTTAAGCAGTACTTGACTTTCTAGAAGAGTAGCCCTAGCCACTGAGTTCTTGTTTATTTTCAGATCCCTGTCTCTTTCTCTCCCCTTACATAGCATGCTAAAGGAGAGGAATGCTTTCTGGCAAAAGTTTTGTCTGAACCAATGTGTTTTCTCTGGAAATGAGCATTTCAGTGAACTGTGGCAGACAATAGCGCCTATTGCCATAGACAAGATAATACCTCTGCAATTGAAAACAGGGTCCTGGGAAGTGTTAAGCTATCACTTTTTAATTAGAGCTGGCCAAAATGTTTCCAGGGAACAGATTTCTGGCGTAAAATGCTGGAAAGTATCAAGCTGACCATAACCATCAGCACAAACCAGGAGCGACCGTCTGCTGTGCCTCCTGCCCACCTCCCATGCAGGCAATGCCATTCAGGGGGCCCAGGCCCTGGTTAACACAGGGCTGGTGCACAGCAGGTGTGAAGCTGAATATTACATGTACCTAAATCTAGTTTCATTGAGAATTCAGAGCAGCTTGCTCTACTCTGCCTGCTGCCAGCACCAAGGTGGCTCCGTCTGTCTCCTTTCACTTTCTTCAGTCTCTCTTTGCTTTGGTCAGCTTTAGACAGTGTAATCTAACTGGCATCAATGACGTGGCTTAGTGTCACATACACAACATGAATTAAAATTGCATAATCAGGAACTAAATTGCAGTATCAGTAACCTCCATCCCAGGAGTAATAAGGAACACCAAACTTTAATGCTCCAAGACATGCAGTCTAATTAATTAGTCATCATTTGCCTTGTTCATATTTAAAATGTTTTGTCTGCAGGTAGAGCTGCACTGGCACACACTGGAAATGTAGCATGGAAAGCAGCTATATTGGCAAATACATCTTATTGTAGATCTCTGTGGTGGATTGATGCTGGCTGGACCCCAGGTGCCCACCAAAGCTGCTCTATCACTCCCCTCCTCAACTGGACAGGGGAGAGAAAATACAACAAAAGGCTTGTGGGTAGAGATAAGGACAGGGAGAGATCACTCAGCATCCTTCCCACAGGCTGCAGCTCTTCACAAACTGCTCCACCGTGGGGCCCTCCTGCAGGGTCCCAAGTCCTGCCAGCAAACCTGCTCCAGCGTGGGCTCCTCTTTCCACGGGGCCACAGGTCCTGCCAGGAGCCTGCTCCAGCGTGGGGTTCCCACGGGGTCACAGCCTCCTTCAGGCACCCCCCTGCTGTGGTGTGGGGTCCTCCCTGGGCTGCAGGTGGGTCTCTGCTCCCCCATGGACCTCCCTGGGTGCAGGGCACAGCTGCCTCACCATGGGCTGCACCATGGGCTGCAGGGGAATCTCTGCTCCAGCACCTGGAGAACCTCGTCCCCCTCCTTCTTCACTGACCTTGGTGTCTGCAGAGTTGTTGCTGTCACATGTTCTCTTTCCTCTCTCCCACTGCAATTGCTTTCCCACAGTTTTTTTTTCCCCTTCTTAAATATGTTATAAGAGATATATATGGCTACCGCCATTGCTGATGGGCTTGGCCTTGGCCAGCAGCGGGTCCATCTTGGAGCTGGCTGTCATTGGCTCTATCTGACATGGGGAAGCTTCTAGTGGCTTCTCACAGAAGCCACCCCTGTACATCCCCACTACCAAAGCCTTGCCACACAAACCCAGTATAATCTCTAAACAGAAAGGAAATGTATAGGCAAGCAGAGTCTTTTACCTGTGTAACTGTATCTATATCTGGGCTTTTGTCAACACAACTATTTTCTCCCAGTCCTACTCAGTAAAGCTTTCTACTGTATGAAAGGCCTGAGACTGGTTACTGAGCATTATCTTCTACATGGGTGTTTACAGTTTCCAGCATCTCTCCTGAAAGAATCTCTCTATAAGTAATACACAAGTATTTATTGGAATCAGGCAGACAAAATTCAGTCTATTTTCAGTCTGAATAGTTTAAACTGTGTTCTGGGATTCTTTGATGGTTTGTTTGGGAAGAAAACAAAACCCCCTCCTGCTGATGAGTTCTAATTCGCCTCCATCTATGCTTGGTACAAAAGAAATGGTGAGGTAATCATACATACTTCTGCTGTCTGGTCTGCAAATACACTGAGCTTTCATTTCAGAAAATGGCATGTTGCACAGTGATGCAAACAAAAGATTTGAGATTATATTCATTCATTCCAAACCAAATACAATAGTAATTTCTTTTCTGAAGTGTTGAGAAACAAGAAAGCTTTTTTATTTAATGAACTACGAACCTCTCTAGTTATAGAAATAAACTGCAATTTTAATCTTACAGTAGAAATTTCAGCTTCTGATATATAGTTATATTCCTACTTCAGACTTTGGGAGGTTGCATGCAACTACCATTTCTCTGCATGTTAACATTTAGTGCATAAAACAATCAATTAAACCTTGTGTTGTATTCTAAAAGATACATTTTCATTGCTTATATACACATACATATTGATATATTTTTACATTGATACACTGTAAAATAATTATATGTTAAAAGCACCATAATTACTATTAATACCATATGTGACTTCAAGATAAATGTAATGCTAAGTAGTTTTTTGCATCAAATACATTGAGTTACACAAGGGATACCAACCAGTAATGTGCAGAAGCTACTATAATATCCTTCCTACAAAGGAAGGGATATACCAGGGTAGCGGTTCATCTCATCCAGTGATCTCTGTCATGAGCCAGAACCAGCTGTTCCAGAGCAAGATGCAAAATCTTCATGAAAAATGTGGGATTAAATGGCTATAGTTAAAATACCTTTCCGATATTCATCAGGAAAATATTTGGCTCATGCTGTAAAACATGAGGGAGTTTCATCCCTTTCTGAAATTGGCATTAACAGCCCCTAGCCCTCAAACTCATTTTAAATAATTCACCTGTGGATGTTCTCTCTATTCAAAATATCCTCAAGTTTTAGACTTTTGCTATGCTTTTGGTCTCTGTTACATTACTGGCAATAAAAAACTCAAACTATTTAACATATACAAAAATCACTTTTTTTCCACCCTTTGAATTCACTCAATATTACCTACCACCACTTGAGAAATGCAGCCAATTAATATAGTCTTCATAGTAATAACTTGTACAAAAGCATCCAAACCTAATAGTAACTTTCAACAATATAAACCTGTGATTTACTCATGCCGTGGAAAAGTATTTTGTCTTCTTTTTATTACTGTAGGAACCGTAGGAAAGAGAACTAGCACTTGCCTCTTATGAATTTGTAGGAGAACAGAGCAGGAAAGAGGAAAATATGAAACATGTTCCCTCTTGCACTTCAAATGAGGGTGTTGGATGTGTTTGCAACATAACTAGTTGCAGCCTATTGGCACCAAGCCCTGACAAGCTCCCTCTCTAATAAAGTGTTTTTCTCTCAATACCAAAATCTAATCGTCGGAACTTGCTTGATACATTCAAAATGTAAAACATGTTAAACATCCTAGACACTGAATATGTGAAAGGATCATTATTCACAGGCTCCTAATCAAAGCTTCGTTTCGTGTCATTATTTGTTTGGTTTTACATATTTCCTCTTTCCTTGAATGAATATGTCTGGTGTTGGAAAATATCACATCTAGCTCAGAGAAGCTAGGCAAGGAGTTGTGCTGCATTCAGAAATGCCCAGGCATAATGGGTTGTTTGTTTTTTTCTTTTGAAAAAGTCTGCACTGTTTGCTAGGTTGTAAATTATTGATTTATTTGGTGATATACTTTGCAGCAAATTGAAGCTATATGCAAGCTAAATACAGCTTCACTTAAGCTAATTATGATGATGAGGGCTATAAAGATTCAGAAATAGATAATTGTATTTGTTTGACATGTACACTACAAACCAAAAATACACCCCTCTTCCACAACACATACTCACTATACAGAGCAAATGTAACTTAAAATACATTTATTTCATTAACAGTTGCAACTTCTCTGCCTGCAAAAGCTTTAAGGTGCTATGAAGCAATGACATGGAAATATTTTAGGCTCTCCTGGCTTGCCTGTAAGGACACATCACCCCTATGTTGATGTTGGGGCCACAGAGGGCCTAAGCTCTGTATATAAGTGGGGCTAGGGACACCATGATGTCCCTAGGTTTTTTTCACTGAAAGTAGTAATACAATTAGTAGTGTTTGCCATGTGAAACATTGATCAAATTATCTTTCTTTTTCTGTACTTGTTGGGTCACAGATGTTCCTCACAAAAATAGATTTTGAAGGTACAAGCATCCGGGAGGAATAACTGGAAGCCTGGCACAGAGCTGGTAACAGCATGAAGCGTGGACTGCAGCACACAGAGACCTTGCCTGCCTCGCTGGAGGCAGAGTTCAGTTCCTGGAGTTTCAGGGCTGCTCTTCATGGCTTTCTGAGAGAGAAAGGAGTTTGACTTTTGGAATGGAATCTCTAGAAATGAAAATATGCCATTTCAGATTTCTCTCTCAGGATCAAACATCTAGTGATTGCATCTGGAGCAGGATGCAGATGATCTGAACAGAAGTCCAAGTTCTGTCACAGATGCACAACAGATTTTGGCATGTTGGCTACTGATGCAGATATATTCCAGCTAATTTTTAAGCTAACTAGGCAGGATACCTATAGCACCATAAATCTGAAAGTACCTGGGTGGGATTCCCAATCCACAGCTTTCCGTACTTTGTACTTTTAAATCTATGCTGCTGTAGGCATCCTACCTGGTTAGCTTCAAAGTTAGCATCAGTAGCCAACATGCCAATGCCTGTGCCCCAGAACAGGAGATATTCTGAAGTGCACCTCTACAGCAGGGCACGAGGAAGGACTAGGATCCCTGTTAGCAAGAGCCAGCACCACAGGGTACACAATGTTGTGTTCCCACACTCTGGACCAGCCTGACGGGTGAGCTCCGGGAGCCAGAGACCTCGAGATCCCAGAGCCTGCAAACATAAGCACCCATCACTCTCAGGGTTTTCAGACTCTCTCCTGTGAAACCGAGCATCTGGAAGTCCTGACTCTAACCTGAAAAGAGAACCTTTCCATCCCAAGCCTTTGCCTAATGAAATCAGTATTCTGGTCAGCTCCACCACTAGAAAAAGCAGCTGCAGTATGCAGGGGAACATATTTAGTTTTCGCAGCTCCATGTGCTAGTGTTTTGCAAATGAAATTTTCTCTGACTTTCAGGCTATATGAAATCTTGAAATTAAAAGGAAATGTAATTGTCAATGAACGGCAAGCACTACTTTTTGGCCAGCTCTATTTGTACTTATAAAATATCTTAGACTTCTCAAAGTGTCTTTCTTGCCATCTCAAATTACTTTCCTTTTTTTTTTTTTTTTTTTTATTAAGATCTCCAAAGCCAGCTGCTTAGGGGTTTTCAGTGCCCAAATTCCCACTCATTATTTCATTTGACACTCAGATCCCTTGAGCAGCACTGAAAAATTACTAAGGCTTAATATCTGTGCAAGACTTCCAAACAACAGCTACAACGAAGAAACTGGTCCTGGCACTAAAAACCAATGAATATGTAAGACAAATTGTATCTGGAGAGAGTAAACACATTAAAACAGGCTACCAGTAGCGTCTTTCAAAAGATATACAATATAAGCTGCATACTCTTCAATGGCTCAAGGGGCTTATAGTCAATAAATTTAACAGGCTGCAACCAAACAAGTCAAAGCTAAAGTACAGTATGTAAATGGAAGCTAGAGTGCACTCTTCTTTTCAACCTTAGGACAGAGTTAATAGAGGGGAAATGACAAAATACATAAAAAGGAATACACAGGATTTGACAGAGTATGTTTTTTCTTTTAACTTCAAGGCAAGCTACCAGACTATTTTGGTTTACAGATAAATCAAACAAAGAACTTTTATCAGTTTGCATAAAAGTCTCATTTTCAGCATTGGAAAGATTAAGCTTCAGAGCCTTATTCTGTATGTGCATGTAGGGGATTACAAGGGGAGTAGTGTAAATAATGACCTTGTCAAAGAGAGATTAGCTTCAATGATTATATGGTAAAATAGTTGCGGTTTCTGAATTTATGGATTAAGATATCCATTGACAGTTTTTGTAAACTAGTAAAATGCATGGATATTTGCAGTAATAGGGTAATGACAGCAGCTGTATCTGACAGCCCCATTGCTGCCTCTTGACTTTATTCATGGTATTCTGATGTTCAGTCTAGGGAGCCGGATCCTCAGCTTTACCAGATTGGTTTGCAGTGGCTTAGTGTTTATGTGACAAAAAAATGTTTCCTTTAGGAATTCCTTTTATTTTACAGTTATGTGGTCATGCTAAATGCAAATATATTGGCTCCATGTTCTTTTGATTTTTTTAAGACCTACCCCTGACTTCTCCCAGTTGACTAAGAGCACATACAGGTTGATCTGTCACTGACTTACCCCTCATATTGACATCTACACTTGTTTAAGCTGTCGGTAAAATTGAAATAGCTGGACTGTTCCCACCAAGATTCTCTTTCCTCAAAATTTTCTCATATTTTGCTGATTCTAAAATACTCTTGTGAGGAAGGTGGGAACTATACATGTGGGGCAATCAAGACCTTGGTGTTGGATCTGACAGGCCTAGTCTCTGCTCTGACTAAATGGTGGTTCCTTGGATTGAAAAATCCTGCTCTGAGAAAGGCAGAGCAGAAAATGGTGTGGAGGCCCTTGCAGCCTGAGTCAGTATCTTAATACAGAACATAACAGGCAGAAACCCCCTCTCTGAGTGAGTGGCTCAGTGTTTCTGAACACACTCTAGCTAGCTTACCATTCCCAACGATGATGGAAATAAATATACCAGAAATTGTCAGCTACTTGTCTCTGCACCTATAAAATGGTACAATAACAAAAATTTCTGTTTAGCCTGGTGATATCATTTTAAAGTTTGCAGATATATTGGCAGCTGTATATCCTGCAGGATAGTGAAGGAAGAGGCTCGCTTTGTTTACTTGCTATTTATGGAGAGTAATCTCTATTGTAAAGAACTGGATAAAAGACAATTTGATTCATGAGAGAAACATTCCCACATGAGAGACAGCACAGCACAGACTCGTGTGGTTTGTCTAGGGCAGTCCTGGCTTATACTGGTTGGGTTCTTCATGCAAAACAAAGTGCAGTCTTTTGTCTAGCATATGTCCTGGCAAAGAATTCAGGGCTTTATAGCAGCCTATAAAAATTCTGTTGCACTAGCAAAATTGGTTAATGTTTAATTATGTTCAATGGAGAAAGATTTAAAAGTCCTAGGTTCTGACTTCCTAAATCGTTTCTACTACAGATGCAATATGTTAAGATTTTTCCTGAACAACATTATCTATCAAGTCTATTAAGCAGTGCGAAATAGGGCCTGGATTTCACCTCTCATTTCATGACAATGGGAAGTGAGATAAGTAGATAGGAAAGAGAATTGTACCATGGATCTGAGTGGGGGTTTTTTTGAAAGTATATCACAAAACTAATTTTAGACAGGTCCATGAAAGGTAGTTACCAAAATTGATCGTTAAGCCTTCAAAAAGGCTTTTTATCATAATTATGGGTATTTATACTCTCGGTAAGCCATTTCTTAGACTGTGTCTGTGCAACAGTGTGAGTCTGCGGTGCAATGGGGATCTAGCCAAAAAATATGCAAACCAGTCACATTGGGCAATGGCAGCAGTCTGTCTTCAGAAGCACAGAGCACACAGTTCAAGCTGCAAAATTCATTCAGAAAGCTGAAAAAACAAGGAGGTTAACCTACGCTGAACTCGGTGTTGCTCTAGCTGTTTTAAAACCTCAGCTGTGTTTACACTGAAGTTTTGTAATGGTGGAGACACAAAAACCTGAGCCTCAGCTTCGACTGTGCATGCCAGTAATTGGCAAAATATAGGCTGCCTACCCTTGATGAAGGGAGAAGTGCTTGGACATGCAAGGGTATGACAGATGAGCTCTTAATATAGAAAAGCATTGGTAACTAGCCACCCAGGGAAGGTAACAGGCTAATCAGAAAGTCCAGTGAAAACAGAAATCTTTCAACAGACATAAAAACAACCCCTTTCATGCAGTTGAGAAAAATTTATCTCATGTAGGCAATGAAAAATACACATCCACTATGATAAACATACATCTGCATATGGCTAGCAATTCACTTTTTCTTGTAATTACCTTTTCTACCCGTTCTCCTTTCTTCTTTAACATAGTCATCCCGTGGATAGTTTCATGAAGACAATCTTGAGAACAGAGAACTTGTTGTCTTCTAAAGAGAAGAGAAAACAAAAGGTTTCTTGGGGCTATATTCACCATACCATATACCCAGCTGTCTTCACCCACCATCTAACTGCACTGGTTGATTTTAGCAGGAAAAAAGCAAAAGACAAATATAGTCTCTATATCCTCAAACTGGGAGATAGATAGGAGGATGTTGTGCTTTCAGACTGTATACAAAAAAGTGAAAGATTAAATGCTTTTTCTTTTCTTTACTGTAGTTTAAAAGTCTTTGATGAAACATTTGTTTTCCTTTTAGTGCACTTTTCCAAAAGTTTTATTTTCTAATGGTTCTGGGCCTGTGAGAGCTGCTTTTAAAATTCTGGTGATAATTTTATATTCTAGAAGGAATTTGAACATGTTATCGCATGTTCCAAAATATATCAACTCGCGTATTACTTAACATTAAAAAAAATCTGGCTCATTACATTCATAAAACCAGAAACTTAAAAAACTTTTTTTATATTCTTTTATATAAACTCATATACGTGTCAACTCTATTTCAGTAAAGAAACAACATTTAAAATATGGTCATAATAGTTTCTTTATACAATACTTATCATAATTTCTAACTATAGTTAGCCAAACACTATTTGAAATAGATATGATCTGTCTTTGCTTTGTTTGATCTTTGTCTTTCACTGACCTAGGAAAAAAAAAAATAAATTATTGAACCAAATGATTAAAAAGTTACTATTCAATTAGACAAAGAACTACCTCTCATGCAAATGGTATCATACAGAGTAAACAAAGTCAGATAGAAATTAAAGGGGATATTCAAAAACATGTAAGAAGCATTAGCTCTGTCTACAAATAACCAGCGAAGGATAAGATTTTCAAAAGCTCTAATGAAATTGGTAGGATCTCCCACTGACCATCGACAGACAATTCTGAGCAGTATGGAAAAGTTCAATCTATCTATCTAATTTTTAAATTCCTGTGTTCATTGTTCAAAATTATGCATCTATAAATAATTTATTGTACAGAAAAGGATTATCCTATCTAATATTGGATAGTAAAGGGATGTAAACACTTCATGTAAGATGTTCTAGACAATGAGTTGTGAACCAATTTTATCATTGCATTAGTGGCCACTTGCTATTCTTGAGTCTACACTTGTGTCACTGACTTAAATAGTAAGGTTTCTGTTTCCTATCTGCTTTTTATTTTTCTGAACAAATATGTATAAATAAGTGTTAAGTTACTGGTACAAGTACAAATGACCTTGTCTTGCCTTTTCTTACAAACTGAATTAGGGCTTTTATTTCAGTATCTGTAAACATAAATTTGAAGTATACGCTCAATTCTGAGGGCCAGAACAGCAGTGACCAATCAGCTCTCTGGCTGAAAGAAGACAAAACTGCCAAGGTAGAGACATTTCCAGTTTGCTAGAAAATACTGAGCTGTCTCTTGAGCTATGTATGCATCTGACAAAATTTGAGAAAAGTATTGGAATAAAACTCCTGCCTTCTAGGCCTACCACAAACACAACATTCTGGCCAGACCTTCTGCTCCGAGCAAGTGGCAACTGCTTGAAGCAAAATACCATGCGGCCATTCTCTCACTGAGGGCTTAAGACAAGTATTTTGATTTCCTTGAGCCCAAAGGTCTTCAGCACAATGACATAGTAAAAGCTTTAAAAGTGAACACTATCTCTCAAGTGACTAGATATAGAAGTGTTTTCAGGAACTGCTCACACTGCCGTAAGTCTGTGTCATCATCTCTTCCATCAAACCCACATACACTGAAAGGGCTATAAAATCCATTCAAATCTAGGAGACTCCTCCTATCAATTTACAAGAAATGAAGCTCTGCAGGTCAAATCTTGATTCTAAATTGCATCCAAGTACCTTTTAAATTATGAAATTATGAGAGAGTTGAGCATCATCATTATCATTAGATACCACCCCTGAAAAATGCTCGAGAAACATTGCCAATTGTTCCTGGGAAAGAAGTGACTGTCACAGAGATATTACAATTACTGAGTATGTTACATCATTTAAGTATATATTTAGCTTAATTGTGGTAAAACTTGATAGTATTTTGTTGATTTCATAATTACTAGAAAAACTGCAAAATAAAATACATGTTTTGGGGGACTGGGAATTTGATGTGGTTTATAATCAACAACATTGTTCACGATGATGGATCTGAGTATACAGAAATTATTTCACGTCGCAACACTGGTGCTAACACTTGCTTTTCCACTCTCTTTTCATTACCATTGCAAAGTAGTTTTCATAGACAGTGCTTATTTTAGTCATGGCAGAAACTAATGAATTTTTCAGACTTGTGTCTGGGTTTTATTATACTCCTATACAATCTTTTATTATACTCCTACAAAATCTGTTTTTATGTATTGTACTATCAAAGAGTGGGCTGAGGATGCCCTTACTTCCCTTTGAATCTTTTTTACAACTTCATAATTCAGAAATTTAAACTTCTCTTTACCCATTATGAACTTCTAACCTCTGAGTCTGGCCTTGCTTCTCCCTCTGGGTCACTGTGAAAATTATCTGCACTATGATGGCATCCAGATACTCTCTGCTTTGGCCCTGTTATACTAAACAATGTGAAAAAAAGGCTGTAAATAGTCGCACTCTCAAGAGCCTGCAGTCTGGTATGTTTACAGGACAGATTTTTAGCAAAGTAAAGAGATGGTTGAGCTAATTCATTTCAAGAAACATTCATATCTCTATTCTGTAATGGAGCGTAAGCACGATCTAAGTCAGGAAGACAAGAGAGATGGGAGCAGGTGCTAAATAAGTGATAGGAAAAGGGAAACTTGTAATTCCTCCCTCCACATCGCTGACATGAATGTGGTATTCACAGCAAGAGATCCAGCAGAGAAGACAAGACATTTTGTGTGAGCAACTGTCAGTCTGAACATCATTTTGCCCTTTCTGAAAAATCGTCCTTTGAGGAGACATGAACGCCACTGGAGTGATTCACAGCCCTGTTAGATGTCGAAGCTGCTGGAGAACCTCGCCATAAGGCGAAAAATGTGGTTGTCCTGGTGCCCAGGGAAGACAGCAGCACTGAATGTATTGATTAACTTTGTGCTGTTTTCTGGAGAAATGTAAAGAGGTAAAAAAATGTGAAAGCAAAAGAGAAAGACAGTTTGTTTGGCTGATACAGCAAGGCACAAGCAGCCAACAGACTAAACCTTACTCCTGATTTCTTCTGCTGCTTTTGCTTGGTCAGTTCATTTTGCCCCATGGATCGATTTCCTCATTAGAAAAAAAGACTGACAAAGGTCTTTCTTACCTCTGTCTTCCCATTGTACCCTTTGGGATCTGTGAGTGGAAAGATATTGCAGATGTGTGTTATTCCTGTTGTGTACATAGGTATCTCCTGTTACTGATTAGGTGGAGCCAGCTGTTCCTCTAGAAAGCATATCATGAGTGCTGAGGAGGCAGACCCCAGCACAGACGTTGTCTGATATAAAGGTGTGGAGAGAGTAGCATTAAGGGAAATACTGTGTGTATTCTTTAAATTTGCTTTTTCTTCCTTGTACAGGTGGGGTTTGATTGAGTACCACTTAATGCAGAACAGAGGAAGGAAAGGAAAGATATTGTAGTGGTAGAAAGGTAGACACTGCAGTGAAGAAGGGCTTTAGAAAACTAAATGCAATTGAAACAGTAGAAAATTGAGACCTTCACATGAGTAAAACAATGGTTTCTTCCCTCCTATCATCTGTTACAGATAAACATTCCTTACCTATTCCATGCTCCTCTCACAGCCTCAGATTTCTTTCCTGGCTGGTTTTTTTTTGGGAACACTAAAATAATAACAGTGGAAAGGCAATAATGCTGGCATTTAATGTTGCAAAGAGCAGATCCACTTAAAGCATTTATTTAACTTGAGGGTAGATAACCCTCCCAACTGAGAGCCACATACCGACAGTTGTAAGACATGGACCGTGTGGACTGTGTATCTCAGAATACCAAAGGAAAAGCCAACCATGGAAGTAGGCCACTGGTAAAGATGGTAACTGCTCTACATAGACCCAGATCTCCCTCATGATCTACATGTGAACAACACCAGACTAATTCATGTAAGAGTGATGTGTGCCTTATTATAGGTTAAGGTAACGTTACAACTCAGACAACATTGCAGACCACAGTTAATTTTGGGTTCTGTAAAACAGTTGGCATCTATGTATTTTAAGACCATACATCCAGCAGTTTAATAGAAAATTATAACATGATTTTTAATAGCATAACCTATAATTTATTTTTCATTAACTACTCAAATTCAATTTTGATATGGTGAAACTAAATGCATTTAAGCTTTTACTTTCATCAATTATTTGATTTTTCTGACATGTGGCATATCTTATTCAATGGTATTGGCTGCTCTGTTTTTAAATAATATTCTGTTTTCCAGAATACCAGTATGATTGTATTTAGACATCTTTAGAAAATGTAGTGACAGCAATTTCAATCAAAAATGAGAGAAAAAAATACTTACTTTACAATGAATAGCAGCAACCAAAACAAGTTAGAAATACTTTGGTTTCATTCATACTGAAGTTTGTGGAGTTGCAGAAGAATTATATGGACCTTGTATATAAGTTAATATTGCAGTAGATCACCATTGCCATCTCCTGGTAAATAAACCATATAACTGTATTCTGGAGCTTTTTCTAAACAGTCATATATTGTACAACTGTAGAGAGATTACACCATAAATAGGCAATAAAGGATTTAGGGTATTTATTGTGAGACTATCATTGCATTTTTATTCTTTGTTCACATAAGACCTTTATAAAGAACTGCATTACAGTTGATAAATAGTGGCATTTGTTCCAATGCACTCTTTATGCTGAAAAGAAATACTGCTAGTTATGACTCCGTAAATTAAGGTGAGACGATGGGTATTGTTGTGATTGAAACAAATACCAGGGCTGCTTAAGAAAAACTCACCATAACCAAAACAAATACACACTCAGAGAGAAGGCATTAGTTTCCACTGTATTGTGATGGTACTGTGCTATGGTAGTCAGCCAAGACAATGTCAAACAGCATTAAGGCACACTACGAAGCGACAGTAGGGATAACAACAATGCCAACAATAAGCTGTCATTTCACATTCTGGTATTTTTAATGCTTTTATTTTCTTGCCATTGTCATTGTCCTTCCCACTGTCATTTCCCATTCCACTCCCACTCTCTCATCCATGCTCACTTCTTGTCTTCTTGCATCTACCTGAAGCATCCCGATAAACAATCTATGTCCTCTCCTGTTCGGGAGGGGGAGAGGAGTGAGCTGATTCTGAAGCCAGCATGAACAACCCCCTCCCCAGCAGAACTGCCCGCGTGTCACGCTGAAGCCTGCAAATACTCACCTTGCCCTGAAATCTCACAGTCACGTGAGGAAGAAGAATGAGATGTGTCTACAACTCATTACCCTTCGGTCCAGAGTGCAGCGTTCAATGTGATGTGGAGCCTTGATAAATCATCCTTTCAATCAAATCAGTAAACAGAGAGAAATGCTGTCTAACTGGCAATAAATTTCAGACAAGTTCAGCAAGGAGTGACAGATTAGTCGAAAGCTTGTGCCTTGCTTTGTTCGTGTGTTGTTTTTGCAATGCTCTCTGCAACAGAGAAAGTGAGTTCCTTTACCTGCAGCTGCGTATCTACTGTCAGCATTGCCAATTAATATGACAGGGAACAACCCCTTTAACAAGTTTTTGCTTTTTCCCATGGAAGCAGAAGAAATGTTTTTGATATTCTGGGATAAACTAAGGCTGAAGGTTTTCTGATAACACTGAACTTTCTGAAGCCGGAGCTGCATCATGAAGAGCATCTACTTAAGAGCAGCCTTTGCAGTGGTGACAATTCAGTTTGTTTCTTTCATCTCAGCAGCCACATAGCCAAGACTGCAGTGGATGGGGTCAATCACAAACACTGGAAAAGTGGAAAGAATGAAGATTAACTGAAGCTCAGAAAGAGCTGCAGAAAGTTGCTGGCTGTAGATACCTGGCAGGAAAGGAGAGCTTTGGAACGAAAGTAAGAACAGCATCTTGAGGGACTAACAAGAATACTTTTTTTTCTCATGAACCTAGCTCCCTCACAAGGGAACACAGACTTGGTCTTGGACTCACAAAGGCATTTAGAAACCAGAGTCTGTGACAGGTTAGACTTAACGATCATAATAGCTATTAAGGCCAAAAGGGACTGGAAAACACAAGCTTAATTATTAGACTATCCCAGGGGATCTGGAATCAACACACAATGCTAATGGTATCTCCAGTCATTGTTATTAGATTATGCCTAGAATCTTTTCCCTGAAGCAACACTGTAATTGTGTATTAATTTATTTTTATTTGCTTTAGCTGTTCTCCACTCTTTAAGAATATGCATACTTCCTACTGCAACAAAATTCAAAACAAAGTCATCTCATTGAGGAAATGGGTAAAAACATCTGAGCTTTAACAACAGAGGGGTAGAACTAGTAACTTCTTTTGGAAATTACAAGGAAAAATATAAATGCTTGTATCAGGAAAAAGGAGAAGACAGATGAAAAGTAAAAGCTGAGACACATTACCCTTTCTACAGAGAGTGGCAGTCAGGTCTGCAGCTGAAATGAAATCAAGGACCTAAGGGGTTGAGAAGAGTATGTGCCTTTCGAGGAAACCTGGCTTTAAAACAAGCTAGAACAAAAATGGGGGGAAAGAATGCAATTCCCATTGCCCTGTCCATGATAAGGTACGAGGTTTCCATGAGATACGCGACAGAACGTGCTTCTGTTGCCTCCCACACCCTTGCAGAACTGAAAGATGAAAGTTGGAGTACAGTGTAAGTCTGATCCTATATGAGTGCTCTGGCAGCCAAGGTTGGTCTAACACATGACAGACCTGGAACATCCCTCTGTCTTTGACCAGCAATACTACATGTATCAATGGGCAGATAGTAACTGGAAGGAATTACTAAACCATTTCAGGCACTGAAATGTAAGATCAGTTAAAGAAACAATAGTCACAAGCACTGTTTGTGTAGGTACAGTACAATAGACGTGGTCTTCCAAGGCACAGAGCTAGATGCCACTCTTTGCAATGTGCATAGACCCATTCACTCCTCAATCAGCTCCTTTCTAAGAAAAATTGTTTTACAATATCAAACCAGCCAGCAATATACATTCTGGCAGTGCTATCATGGGTTGGCAAACTTAAGACACAAAGAATGAAGGTTCAATGACACTGAGCGTCAAAGGCATGCAGGACAACAGTAACAAATGTTGCAGTTAATTGCTGCTGGTGCAGGTTCATGCACTTACTGATCCCTGCCTAGTTGACAGCTCCTGCATTGATGAGTAATGCTTGTCTATTATTTGCACGTGTTGGAACCAGTACAAGGAGACCAACCTAAGGCAGATTCAAGTTGATACCATTTTCACTTCTACCAGTGCTAAATTTCCTGTCAAGGAAGAAATAAACTTTGACTATTCTCCTACATTTATGTTGGCTATTTCCCTATGGGAAACAGTTTGGCTTGGCATGCTGGAGTCATTAACCACAGATTGACTGTCCTGAGTTCCTACAAATCATCTAACTATAAAACTGAAAACAAGGGGATTACGTTTGCAGTGCATGAGAAGAAATGTGGATAGCCTGAAGTCTTTAGGGAATATACATATACACGCACACACATATATGAGAGAGAGAGCATCTCAGTCTACACTAGTAACCATGTTCTATTTCCAAGACTATCCATGCATCAAGAAAGGAGAGAAACTGTCTGATCTTTTTTTAATGGTTTTAAGCTCTGAAAATCAGGAGGTGGAAAATAACCGTAAGCAAGTTCTTTGCACAATATAAGTGAAGGCTGCAAGACTGACCTCTCCCTTTCCCTTGAGACTGCATTTTCAGTAATTGTGCTTAAAATATATTCCTTAAATAAAAGGAGGAGGCAGTAAGGGGGCACAGGGATAAAAAAAATATTTCAAAGACTTAATGAAACACAGATCATTGCTGACTGTCCATCTTATCTTCCTGTGCCACATTTTTGAGGATTGGGTGTTTACTAGTAAACACTGCATATTTTCCTTAGCATACATGGGTAGGAAGACAAAGTTTCAAGGCTTTACATTCCAAAAGAAGGACATTTTAATACAGTCTTTAAGACAGATAAGTCAGAGGTACATTCGAGAAATGCAGAAAAATGTGTCTTCATAGAATCAACTGTACTATCTAACAAGACCTATATAGCAGGATTATACTCTATGGCTTACAAGAGTATTGATCTGTGTGTACTCCTCAGTGGTGTTACATTCATTTTAACATTGATCTCTGTTTCATTACGCCACTGCATCATGCACTCTCAGTGTCATCTCAGTGCCCCTCTAAAATCTGAGTGTCTTCTGTTGCTGTCAAGATGTACAGACACATTGTGCAGCTTCCAATTCAAAATATCAGTTTCAAAGCCTACTTATCACACAAACACCCCCCTTTCAAAATAATATTAAGGACCTACTATGCCTTAACCCTCCAAAGCAAAGTAAATATAGAGTGAAGACGACATTGGCAAGTGCTTTTTCTTCAAAGATTTTTTTTACGCTGTGCGTTGTTTGTGTTACCTTTCAAAGCAGCTTGAAAATACCATTTCTTTTCCTCTCGGCTTCTTTCTATTCCATTTGGAAAACATTGATTTTGCTTCCCCCTGTGATTCTTATGCAGCACAAGTAAACATGGCTCTGTTTAATATATGTCCAAGTCTGTGCAATGCCATCAAATTCACTATAGCTCTGGGAGAGAAACCAGTCCCTTTGTTGGCTTCCTGCATTGCTACAACACAATGCAAAATATCACAGTTCTTGCATGTCCAGAGATGTTACTGGTTTCGTTAATTTGCTTATGCATGCTTTATTCTTCAAAGCACATGACTGGGCACCATGGCCTCATAAATTCTGATGTCATCTTTAATAACATACTTTTGTTCAGTTGCAATACAGTTACAGAGATACAAGGATACACGGATCAGGAGCTAATTGCACAAAACACTGGGCAAATACACAAGCAAAAAGCCTTTTTACCTAATAGGTTAACAAAATAGTACATATGGTCTTGGGCTTATTACCTCTGCTCCAAGTTTTGTTTACTGTTCTACTAGTGTAAGTTAGAAATGAGTCTGTTGTCTTCAGGCTGATAAATATGAGGACAAAAACCTTAGAAAACCTACTACAGCTCCCTGCAGGGATCGTCTCCTTCCCTGCTGAGTGTGTGTCCAAGATCAAGTGTTGTCTTGCTAGTTCCCACCATATTCTGTAATTCTGGGCAAAAGATATCTGATCTTGCAGCTGTCTAATTATGCCAGCCTGGGGAGCTAGCGCAGGCCATCTCAACATTTGCACCTTGGTTATTCCACAATAATCACCCTCAACTTCACTGCATGATGTACTTCTCTGTCCTATCCTTCACATCTTTGAAATAGGTATAATATTTATCTATCTGAGTGGAGAAAAATGTTTTGTTTTTCCCTTGCATGTATGTTATAACAGATGTGAACAAACTGGAAAAAACACCTCTTATTTTAATCTTCATAATTCCCAAGTTTTTCTCTATAAAATCCCTTTTTCTGCCTACACACAACTCTTGCTTTTTCTTGTCAGTATTTCACTGTCAACCTATGTTCTTATAGAATTTTTCCCACTTTAAAACAGTAATGCCATATTTTATTGCTGCCAATCCAAAGCTCAGCACTTCAGCTACTTCACCACGGACCCTGATCCAGTGTTTAAAGATGGGAATCTTTCCAAGGACATCCTTAGGCACTGGCACTGGATCAGACACTATATGCAAGGACGGATTTCTCATATCCGTAGGTTAACTTCTGAAAGAAAAAGGCTCTATCCAGCGGGAGAGTTACTTACCAAGCTAATATTTTATGCATTGAGCTCCAGAGTGTCGCAAGATGATTTTAAGTATCACAGCAGACAGAGTCATTCCATATAATGAGTTAGTTCTTTAAACTGTTACCTCACTTACCACTGAAGCAACTAATCAGGACAAGAACAAAAAAAAAAAACCACCTACTTATGCACTGATGTACCACAATGCATTACGGCTCACATCTTCACATCTCAAATATCTTTTCTTACAAAGATTAGATCTCAAAAAGCCAGAGTGCTTGTACTTGCTTGCACTGCCCTTTTTTAATTGTATACAGTAGGAGCTGACAGGCTACCAGTCAGGGAGACATCATTTTCACAGAAATTGCATATAAAGGATTCAGTAACTGTGTAAACATAAACATGTAATTTATAGAAAGGGGTCCATCTTTTAAAAGTATGGACATGTAACACTGTTCTTAAGTTACAATATCAAGCACAGAAAAATCACTTCAGCTTCACCAGTTACTACTGTGGGCATGGGCTGACCAGAGGAAACATGGTCCTGAGCAAAAGAAAACATGCTGGCTGGTTTCAAAACCACTGCTTGTTAATAATGTTCAAAGGATACATTCAATATTTTCTTATTTATTTTGAAAATACTTGCAAGACCATCCCACATAGGGATTGAGGCTTCCTCTAGCTGGTGCATTCAGCATTCAGATACCAAAGCTGTGAATGTCAGCCTTATGCCAATCAACTTGCTTGTCTCTCCTGGATAGGAGAGCATCTTTTTCTCTATGTTGTGTCATAAAGATGGTGTAATTGAGGAGGAGGAGGAGAAAGGGGATGTCATTTCACAAATGATTCAGTTACAGTCATTCTTCTCTTCCCACTTATTTCAGTATCTGACAATCAAGAAAGGTGCAATTATCTAAAGTGAAGAAACTGTAATATTAACAGAAATAGTATTTTACCACAGAGATTAAACATGGAATTTCAAGGGCTCATTCATCAATGTGTTGCTTACATGTTACAGGTAATATCTGAAAATCAGTAGAGTTATACTACTGGGAAAGACAGTGATTAATGAGATCCTGCCTCTGAAGGACATATTTCAGGTGAAAAGAAACAAAAGTAAAATAGACAAGTGGCAAGGGTCAATGAGACAAACTCTTAATTGTAACCATCATAAACTACTTCAAAGATGAGTTACAGGGCTAGGCGAGATGCAGAAAAATGTTCTGGGATTTTATGCTCTTTTATTTTGTGAATACAGCAAAGAAATGGCCAGACTACATGGTTGCCATAGTAATGTAAACTGTTATTTAAAATACGTTTCTAATGCTGGGAGAAATTGCATAGCCAAGGCTCTAAGCATATTGTGCAACCAGGTCCTTCCATTCCCACCGCAATTTGAAAGTTTTAGGAAGTTTTGCTGAAGAAATGTAACTACCTCTCTTTCCTCAGCCTACAGTTTGTCTTTGTTTATGTTTCAACTTTTCAACACTCCTTTCAATTTTTAGTCTTCCTTCATTTTACTTTTACTACCACTTGTCATCCATCTTAATCCATGGGTATTTTATTTCCCGACTCCACTATTCTCTTCCAGTTTCATTACGGTAAACTTTTCCTTTATTTTTGCAGCCCCCAGCACTGTGACATGAGAATGACTTTCAAAAAGTAATTCATTAGCAGCTACCATAATAATAACTTTCAGTCAAGAATGACTAATTGTAGAGGATTGCCTTGATGGACACAGTGATCCGCTGCACATGCAGAATCAATGGTTAGTGTGATGAAATCTCAACTCTGTGTTTGGATACGTGACACTCTATTATAACAGATATTCAAATAACATTAATTTACTAATTTCCTAATCTTCCACTCCAGCATTCAGTCAGATAAGCTCCTGACAGAAGCAAGACACACGCAGATGAAAGGAGGAAAGAAATGGGAAGTGTAAAGGGAGAGGCAGAATAAACTGTGAAGCTGTCAGCATTTCCAAAGTGCCCTCCCTCAAAGGTACCATTGCTAGTGGCTCCTCTGCCTTCCAACCTGTCGCAGGCTGTTAAGCTTTAACCACATACCACTATTGTAAATCTAAAAATTTTAGTTGGAAGTATTTCAAGTTGCAGGAGATTATACTATGTCCAATAGGTTGGAAATTGTTCTTCAATACTCAGACATACTCAGATGACTCCAAAAGGCTAACAGCACTGCAGAGTAATGTAGAATAATCTCAAGGCTGCTGGCACCAGGAACAAAGGGAAAGCTCTTTCCCTTTCCTGGGAGAAGAGAAGTCTGGTCTTCCCTTACTTGGTTAGGTGTATGGGTGTAAAGAAGAGGTCAAGACAAATTATTGGAAATAATAATAGGTATAAGATCAATTACAGAAAGCAAGCCTTTAATCCCACGATAACTGTATCCCATCCCTTTGTTTAATGCCTCTCCTCTCCCCCTTGGAATGGTGTAGCACAGCTCAAAATTCAGCTGTGTGCTGAGGCAGCCCATCTGGGAGTCTGCATGCCATGCACCCACACATGGTGTGCTCAGAGTGTCAGGTGCTGAGAACATCTCTTACTTCCAGTTCTGTAGGAAGCAGAGCTGGTTTGGAGAATGGATTAAAACCAAAGCAAGAACATCATTACAGCAGTGCCCACTACTCCTGCTATTTTTAATGTGGAGCTGGCATTTTCATTATAAACTCATATTTCCAGGTTTTATAACTCAGCCATAAAAAATTGCTGAGGGCTAAATATTGGCAAGCAGCTCTGCTTGCCAAAAAATGAAGGATTTCCAGCATGCAGAGAGAAGGAGGGAGTCTCAGACTCTGCTTATTCCAGTGGGAAGGTGATTCCAACATGAACGGGGCTATACCAACAATCAGCTTCTGCCAGAAACTTTGCATAATATGCCAGAAGGCCCATAGCCACACACTGAGGCCACAAGCACAGTACATAGCTCCTCAGTCCAGAGGCACTTCACTGGAATCCATGAGACAAAATCAAAATGTCAGACTTCTCACCAGATTTCAGACATAATACTTGCTTTTTGCCTTAGATCTATTTTGAACCACAAAAATAATTTTATAACCCACTGATGCTACCCAGCATAAAAATAATTTTATAACCCACTGATGCTACCCAGCATAGACCTCCAGTCATGAATATTCATCTCTGACATTCTGGTGCTGTTTAAACAGCCCTGGTAGGAACTGGAGCCCAAAGCAACAACCAGACAAACCAAGAGCTGTGCCTCCAAGCTCTCCTATGTCAGTTCTCTGCAACGCAGCCTACCTGTGTGGGATCACAGTGCAGGTCTGGGATCACAGTGCAGGTCTGGGATCTGGGATGCTGCATGTGAACTGAAAGATGAAAAGTGAGAAGCATTGTTAAAGGGCTATATGCTCTCATATGAATATATGGAGCTCCATTAAAAAGTTAGAGACAAACGGAATGGTCTCCACTTTTTTTCACAGGATAGTACCTGTAAAAATCAGTTTGAAAATATAAATATATATATGGTAACCATATATATATGTGTGACCACTGTGACCTTACTGTGATTTTATCATTGTACTGCAATAAAGATTGAAAAATAGAAAAATAATGTCTGGGAGAAATAACAGAAAGACAGAACTAAAGAATACCACTATCCCACAACCATACCCTCTCTTCTCTTACAGCCCAGTGATCTCATCTGCATGAATGGCTCTCATAAAGTTAACAGTTTTATGACAGAACTATGCTATTTTAGATGTACTATTTGTGCTAATTTAGATGCACTATTTTATATGGTGCTTTTTAATGTAAAATTAGAATTTATTGAAAAAACAACAAAACAAGCATTTACTAAGAATATTATTTTGTAAAAAAATACAGCCTATAATTTCATTCCAGACTCTGCCTCTTTAAAGATCTAAGTGGAGTATACATGTCTTTGTTGTGTGATACAGTGGTTACCATGGAAATTTTTTTTTTTTTTTAAGTTTAGTGAAGATGATGCAGTCAAAAACACAAATAGCCTGAGCCCCTGGCAGGGTAAATTGTACAATGACATTCTAGAATAAATTTACATGACTTTTTTTTTCTGTAAGCAGATATTAGACACTAATAATTCTTTGTGAACAAAAATACTTCACTTTGCTTAAGGTGGCAATTATAATTTTTAACTGCACTTGCTCCTGGATGATATTAAATTATATATCCTTTCATGTGCCCATAATCTACGGTTCCTCAAAGACAGTGATCCAAGCTGGTGAGTGTGGGAGAGTTTCCTGCAGTACTGCCTGGTTAAAAGTTTTTTTAAGTTTTGCAGGAACACCACCAGAGAGATTTATACCATGAGGTTTCTTAACAGCTTAGCTAATAAAATCAGAAGTGTATTCTAAAATAACTAACTGCATTGCAGACCTGTAGAAAACTCATACATATACGTTTGCCTGGAAGCCAGGAAATTAATTTGTATCTTGATTAGAAAAAGAAAGGCAATATTTTTAAAGCTGAAATTTTTGTTTGCCAGAATTGTTTGGTAACATAGGAGTGTTGTACGGTACCTAACCAAAGCTCCAGGTAATGTAATACTCTGTCTCCAGCAACAGGCAAAAGAAGATGTCAGGAAAGAGTCTAAGAATAGGGCAGATTTTGATGAAATAGCTCACCTTTGCTTCCCCATCCTCCAGTCATTTGCAGTTCACAGTCATTCTGGGCCAGACACGGTTTCAGCAGCCTCAGTAGATTTCTTTCCATGAGCTTGTCCTTGAAGTGCAGTAACCTTTCAGTTTCCACAGCACACTGGGGCAAGTCACACTTAAGCTACCAGGTTGAGTTGTATCAACAGTAGTCATCACAATATTGTAATAAATGTGATGTTGCTTTGATGAAGGCTAAATATCTAATGTTACTAGTAATTCTGTGCACAGAAGTAATGTGTGATATATGGTTAAAGACAGTTTAAAATGCTTGAGCACAATGAACAGAGGAAGTTAGTAAAAGGACATTTTTAGTCCAGTGGTCTTTAGATTTACTTCTCCAGAATAATAGCTATTACATCTTGCCAGCTAAATTCTTGACGAAACTAGCAAGACAGCTATCAACAAAGCTAACATGAAGCTACTCTTTCTTTAGCACTCCTGCTTTGTCAGGGACAGAGATTACTACTGATTTTTGCAGTGGAAGAATACTGTCTCATGTCTTGGTTTGCCTTCTACTGGGCAAACATATAGTTTCTCCACAATGATTTTAAACTCATTAGGATGAATCTGGCAAAGCAACAAATGTTTAACTAGCCAACAAAAGTGATAAAAGCCTCATTCCTGGAGAAATTTTTAATAATTATATCACACCGAGTCCTCCACATATCTTTTCACCCAGTACAAATTTGTGTAGCTCTGTTGATGAAAGAAAATTATGCCGGTTAGTACCACTTGAAAATCTGATCCCTTCCAAATTCACAATAGGGTATGCTTATTAATTAATTAGAAAGTAAGAGATCTTTTAATATTAAATTGCTGAATTTCTATGCAAGCCATGTGAAATACTGGAATACAGTAAATTTTTTTGTCTCTTAAAATCTTTCTCCCTGATGGGTATGCAAGAGAACTTTTTGAGGAAATAGCCCAGCAAAGAAAATCTTACTATCCTATATTTTATGAGCAGAATAACACATTCCTTCCAACTGTCCTTATTAATTTATAAACATCTATGATCCCAGGTTGTTCTGGTCATTCAAATTTATGATCCGAATAAAATTACTCTCAATTGAGAGAAAAAATTACCGCTTCTCTAAAGCTTCATAACAAGTGATAAGTATTCACTGGACCGTAATTATGTCTTTCTACTTTTCCTATGCTGTTACAGGTTTTAAATTTTTTTTAATATCAGCATTTTAATTAAGCTTTAATCTTCACAGCACTAAACTAAATTAAAAGGGTCTTTATAGTGTTGTTTTGGTAACTAGCAGAAAGGGTAAAATTAACTTATCTGTTTGTTCACCATGTTGCAACTGTAAACATCTTGGTTATGGTCTTTAATTTGCTCTTTTTCACTAAAAAAGAAAAAAAAAAAAAAAGACATGTGACACCAAAACCAGTTATCACTGTTGGAACAGTCCTCTAGCAGGATCTCACTGTGCTTGTCGTGGACAAACATGTAGTAGGGAACCCTTTGTTCCAAGAAATTAAATACAAGATAATTAGGCAAGACACAAAGCAGACAGAGACAGGTGAAGCAGCAGTATCCATCACAGAAATTCCCACCTTCTTACCCTCTGTCTAGTCCCTTCTATTTCCTTCAGCAATCTGCAACACAGTAAACATTAAACATAAGCTTCATATAAGGTTCTCAAAGCTTCTTGTGGATAATTAGCAACAAATCTTCAAAATGTACTTGCCATGTACCTGCCATGTTATTGTCCCATTTTATATCTAGGTAAAATACTAAGCAACAAATTGAGTTGTCCAAGATTATCAGCTAAACACAATCCTATGTTATAACACTTTAACAGAAACATGCTGAAGACATGAAAGCACCCTTGATATTGAAAAGCCTGTACAACTTGAACTATGAGTTGTGGAATAGGTAAGGGAAAGAGGAAGAAAGTTGTTAAACCTTTCTTTTAACACTGAGATATCACTGCTCAAAACAACAGTAAATTCTCATCATCTTCAAACAGAAAAAAAAAATATTTCATAAGATCACTTAAAAAAGATGTATATTTTTATATGATTTCAGAGATCTACATATCTGTTTCTCGAACATTTCTCTGCTTGATTGAATTCACCCTCATTAAGTGACTGACACTCACTTTCATTAAAAAGCTAGTCTACATACACTGGCTGTAGCAGCCTGAAAATGCAGTTTAATCTACACTTCTACTAGCTCTTTGGGAACAGCCCTCTCTACTGAGACTAAGTGAAGAGCCATGCCATCCCACCGAAAGGCAGAAGCAATGCGTATATCAGCATCATGCAAAGACACAGCAGGAATTTTCACATCTGTACAGATAAGCTTTCCCAGCCACAGGATGTAAACCAGCACACATCCCTTCTCCCTTGCCCTGCTGATGATGCAAAGCCTTTCTAGGTAAAATCCTTTCCTCCAGTACTCATTTGCTATGAATCGTACCTCTTGAATCTGACAGTTTTTTAGAGGGAATGGATTATATACAAGCAATATGGAAAATCCTTGCACTTCCGAATAGATTCTGCTGCCAGCCTCTGGCTCTGAGGCACAGCTTGCTCCATTGCCTAACTTCTTGGAGAGGCAACCTGCTTGCAAAGAACACGACTGTGAAGATATCTTTGAACACAGTCAGAGATTCATATTTCACAGAGATTCAGCAAAATCCCATAGACAGAATGACTTCAGACTCATTTTGCCATTCAGTTTGACTCTCTATGGGCATTTTTCCCGTGCTCTCAGTGAAGCAGTTACAGCCTCAAGTCCATCACCATAATTATCAGCTACATCAAATGCTCAAAGTTCTTACAAAAAAAGGTTAATTTAGCAAAAAGGGTTTAAAATGTGCAGCAGTCATCAACAAAGCTGTCCTACAGCTCTGATTGCAACTTGTTTTGAATTTTCAACTTATTTTCAATTTTCAGCTAAATAAACATGAAACATCAAAGCCTATAAAACTAAGACATATAATAAAGTGCTGTCAAGCTGTGACAAAGTCAGTCTTCACCAGAGATCCATCTTCTCCCACTGAGAGATCCTAAATTTGAGGCTGAACTAAGAATGACAGAACAGGCAGCAGTGAAAATCAAAAGTTTTCAATTGGTGAAATTTCTCTGTTTTCTGATTTTGATGGACAACAAAATGGTTGAAAGTTACAACTCATTTAGAGACATGAGAAAAATGACAGAAAATAGAAGATACAGAATAAAAAACCTAAGAACTGTCAGCTACTGAATATAAAAGGGGAAAAAAAAAAAGACATTTTATTTTGCATGACCTTATGTATTATCTACTGGAAAAACCTTATTGCTTAAGTCACGCGCATTAAATACTTTTGGTCTTTCTTCAATAAACCATAGAAAAACAAATTCTTAAAGTAAGGTTAAATGTAGGCCTCATGACATAATAATTAAATATGAACTAATTATGAAAAAGAAGTCCTATCATTCAATATCCACTAAGACAACTTTTCCCTAAAGTATTTTACCCAACATACCCTACTTAGAATCATGTAAAGAGATGAGCTGTATTGATCTCACTAAGAACAGCCTGAACCTTTTCCTTATATAATGGCTTTTTTCCCCCTAGGAATGTTTGAATGTAAAGAATATTTAAGTAACACTTAAGCAAAATAAAATTACTCTGTTCAACACACAAAATATTTCAAACAACTACCTGTGTCTGTAATCATGCCATAGGCTGTTTGCTGATTGCTAATTGCTCCCATCATTTTTATCACACAGGAAAAAGAAATACCCCTGTAAATATCCTGTAAGCACTCTAACAATGATCGCACTGCATCACGGTAAAGCAGCTGCCCGAAATCAGTCAGATCAATGGTGAGAGTGCAGTCAAGCTCTTTGTGTATACATAGTAAATATAATTATTTAGAACCTAAGGATGCTTCCATGTTTCCTTATTATTACTTCTATTGTGTAAACAGAAAATTAAAACCTCGCCAAGCAGGGACCCAGGCTACAGACTGAGGGAAATAGGTTAACCTACAAGTAAAGTGCTTTTCATAGGGAATCTAAGGAGCATCTTGTAGGATTTAGTATAATCCATGAATTGTAAGAGCAACCGTGGCCACAGCTGGACTCCACCTGTTCACCCTCTCTGACAGATGTTCAGGGCCCTTGAACCCCTCAGTTAAATACCAGCTGTACCTTACTGAGGGAAGACCACATTACCACAGAAGTACTTTCCTGAGAATATTGCCAGGCTGCAGGAATTGCCTGACCTGTCAGCCTGCTTGTAGGAATAATCTACCTGAGAGAACCACCTCGACATCAGACCATTTCCCCCAAAGGTCTCCCGTCAATGCAAATGCATGTCTACTGGTCTCAAGCAGAGATTTTCTTCGTGGAGTCTGGCTCTCGCTGACTCAAGAGCAGAGAAACGCATTTGTTCATGCCAGCCATAGCTTGATGTGCATTTACTCAGCAGCAGCTCTAGATTACAGAGTCTGTGCTCATTAGGACTTATTCCTACCCCCATGCAGCAATCTCATCATCAGATCCATAAAATGAATTAGATCAGGAAGCAAATCTAGCTGAAAAATGACCAGAAAACTAAGTGAGCAGTGTACTGATTTTAAGCAGGATCTTCTCCCCACCCTATTCACCAGCTGAACAGAAGGGACAGCATAGGCTGAGAACAGCTGAAAAGCCAAAAGCACAGCAATGAAATGGTTAAGCACTGCCTCAGCTAATGTAGCTCCCCAATTATTTCTTCTGTAGCACACTCCCAATAGTTAGAATTGCCTATAAAAGACAGAAAACTGACACTGGCATAGTTCTCATATGCAGGAGATATCTCTTCTGTAGTACACCCGAGTATCCTGGAGAATTTACTTGGAATTTAAAAACAGAAATTTTTAAAAAAACAGATTTCATATTAATATTTGACAGCTAGTCTGTACAGGGAAAGGTTTTCTTTTTAATGAATGTCACTTTTTTATATTACCCTTAAAACTTTCAAGACAGTATGTATTTCATACAATGAGAACTATTTATTGCTTTGTCCCTATGTTAATCTTGTGTATCTGATTACTTTTTCTGCAATAATTGAAGAAAATTACCCTGTTGTTACATTGTTTTTCCTATGCTGAAATATTAGAAACTAAAAGGCAAATTCAGGAGAATCCCATTCCAAAGATACAGTGAATACAGGTTTATAACAAGCACTCCTAGACCATGACCATTGAAAAACATTTTCTAAAAGAAACTGGGTAGTAATCTGGTCAATTTTTGGCTATTTGCAATTTGAAATCTCTCATGCTGTTGCTGCATATTCCTAATTACATCATTTGTGCTTCTCTGAGCTTTGTTCCCATTTTGTTCTTCTATTATATTCTTTGTAACATATATTAGTTTATTTTTAGCTTCAATAAAGTCCCTCAACATCATATTTTCATAATTTCTCTCTTTCCAGCTGCTGTATTGCTGGGGAGGTCCTGTTAGAAACTCATGCATAGCAGTTTAGTCTCCCTGCAACCTCAGACAACTGCTCCATTGATGAGATACTTTGCTTAGTAAATTATAATGTGCTTTTCTTGAGAAATGTATTTCTTCCTTAAGGTAATTGTCAGGAACATAAGATGGTCATCGAGCTCTCCGTTATATTCAAAGAGTTTCCAGGCAGAACCACAGATTATTTTGTTGTTGCTGCAGTTATTGTTTTTGCAGTAAAGAAGGAACCATCTGTTCCTTTGAAGATGTGCCAAATCAGTTGAAAATAATTTGTTCAGGTAGTCAGTGAACCACAAAAGCTGACGGTTTAAGGATTCTGGAAGGTTTCAACAGGGAACACCAAGCGTACTTTGCCCAGTTTGGATTAAATTGTATTTAAACTGTGGAATGTGAGAAGTTCAGGAAAGTAATAGCTGGACAAGAGAGAGATCCTCTCTTTACGTACCTCATTCCCATATAAATCTACTGTAATAAGACTCAACAGTTACACATCATGTAAACATAACTAGCTCACACTAGAATAATTATAAATTATGACAATGACTTTGCTGTAGTCCTGCATGTCAGAAATATACTGAATGGCCAAGTCATGACTGTTTCATACTTGTTTTATGTCCCAAATTTGTGCTATTTTGGAAAATATCTGCGCTGATGGCTATATCTACTATGAGTATCAATAGCAAATATCTCACTGATGGGGATATTTGGGCAGAGCAAGTGTAGGGCATCACACACAGAGTGAGCAAAAAAGGGTAAAGAAGAACTTGTAGTACAGATGTGACTTGAGCACTAATGTCTATCTAGAACTAATCTGTGAGTTTGGACAAGATGACTTGCTTGTCCTGACAACACAGACCAGCTGCAAATGAACATAAAAAAATTCCAAGGGCCACCTGAGCCCTTAACCATCTCTATTTGCAATGGTTTTCTGATTAAACAATTAGTCAGTTAATATTAGCTCATGTCTGAGAGAGGATAATTTCTGAGGCATTTTCTACTATGGGTTTTATTATGATGAAAAAAAGTCTGCATGAATTTATAACTGAGTGGGTTAATTAGATATTGCCCTGGGCATCTGAATGTTGAAGAATGTGTCTCTATTCTGAAAGAAACACACAATCTTCCTCAGCCTGATGCATTTACTTTATTATTTACTAATAAAGTTTAGTTTATTTATTGCAAGTATTATTTATTATAAGCATTGTGAAAAGAAAACAGTGGCTTAATAAGGTTTATTTTACTCACTTTTTAAACTGATCAAGACGGTAAATTTTAGAGAATGAAAACCTATGTTGTAGCATTTTTTTCTGTAAAAGATTGGAAACAATTGAACACAAACATGACTGATAGTAAGCAGTGTTTAAAAGCAATGATGAGAAAAGAAATAACATTATTAAACCACTGCATAACACCTTCTAAAGCTGTGACAATTGAACATTCATTACAATGTTGTTAAATAGCTATTCTGTCAATAGTGCTAACATTATGATGCAGCAGCTTAATTAGATGAAGTTTCTTTCATCCTTTATTTATTAGGGTTTTGAGCCACAATAATAATAAAAAAAAAGATTTGCAACTCCAATAAAGTAGCATAATTGCCATATTTCTTTCATACATTAGTAATCTCTTAGTTAATATGCATTTTCTATATTTTGGTCATGATAGATTGGTATGTCATTGCCAAACACAAAAATGGTTTTAATGGTTGGACTAGATGATCATCAAGGTCTTTTCCAACCTAGATAATTCTGTGATTCGGTGAAAAACAGAGAGCAAATCAGAATATTTACAACATACTACAATTTCCTCTGCAACTTAATGTCATAATTAAGTAACACCTAAGCTTATGAATCAATTGTGCATGTTTGCAGGTCATGTGGATGTGTGGTTTACATAAACTACAGTCTTAATAAGAGCTATTATCAGTCACAATGTTAAAATCCTATAACCCTAAAAAGATTTCAAATAATTTTGCTATATAACAAAGTGAATTTGAAGGTTCCTTTGTCTCATGATTTAGAGACAAATGATTTTTTTGTCCTGGGTAGAGAACAGCTTCAGATCTACACCGAAACACCAAATTCTCGCTTCAGACACTGTGATTCATCAGATATTGAAGCTAAAGCCCGTCACTGGTCAAGAACACACTGTTATCCTCTCTGCATTATCCTCTCTGCACTTTAAACTATTCTTTTCTAATTTAAAAAAATATCTAGAGCTCGCTCTCTATATATTCTTACTTCAGCTGGTTATCTTTAAATAGACACATTTGGATTTGTATTGTGTGAAATAATCCTGTCAGATATAGATTAGCAGGAAGAAGGCATCAGAAAGGCAAGATGAATTCAACTGATCTCAGAGTGCCGTGGGAGGCACTGCCACGTGCCACATGCTCTCCATGGAGAGCTGCTTTAGCAATGGTTTCCTGGGGCTTTTATTTTTAAGGTATGGGGCCAGCATGTCTTGCACTCTCCCCCGTTCAGCTGGTCTGTGCTGTATACCCACCTCTTTTCATTACACTTCTGTTCTGCCTACACCAGCAGACCTCCTGTTCATCCAAGATACCCATCACCCAATAGGGGATGCAAAAGGAAAAAAGATACACGTTGCTTCTCATGCTAATCTTGAAACAAGTTAAGATGCCCAGCTGCTAATAGCAAGGATACTGCACACACAGTGGTAAGTATCCTGCAGTTTTAAAATAAAGCAAGCTATTTAAACGTGGCTAGCACAAAAGCTTACCACATTCTGAACAGGGGCCTGTACCAATGTAGAATTTGGCACTATTTTAGGACTGGTGGCTTTAGAAAATACTGGTTGGTTGGCAGCAGATTTCTGCAACTTTTCAAGGTCCTTGTGACAGGAAACTCTCTACAAATATACAATTTCCTGCCTGATATCAAAAGAATAAAAAATGGATGAGCAATGTATATTCTACTGTATAAAGAGAGCCTGCGCACAAATAACGGAGTTTGTCTCTGGCCTAAAGCGAGGGAAGAAGAATGGGTGAGCACCACCATCACTGAGATAATGATCTCTGGATTACCCTACAGAAAAGACATACCTGAAGGTGTTTATATATCCAACCCTTATTGAATTTTATTCAAATAACTGTTTCGATGGCATAGGGCTCATTTGTGAACAGTCCAAGCCTTCAGCAATGTGACTACGAGTGAGGGGTATGGTTCTTTAACTTAAACTTCTTAAAGTTATTATGAGCCTCTTAATAGATGGATTCAGTTCTGACACACAGCAAATTCCAATAACTAAGATTGTCTGTATAATTTTCTGGCTGGATGTAGCATACAATTGGCTAGCATCAGAAGGTTAACGGGCATTTAATTTCAGTTCAAATACCTAGTAGGATAAATGCTTTAATCTGGCAACTCTCATTAATAAAAATCAACAACCATCCCTTCTAAGCTACACTATTTACCCTACATTCCAGAGCTCTGGAAGTGAGCACTGAATGTCTACATCTGCATGTATATGAATTGGACGTCTCTATTCATACTGATTCGATAAAAATACATGCATACACAAATCATGGGAGCTTTTTAACTGAATGGATAATTGTGCCACAGAGAAAAAAAATTAAGTTCATCTTGTAATTTGTGACAGTTACACAAAACCCAGGCAGCTCTGGAGTAGCAATGAGATCAATCATCATTGATAAAATAATTTAGTTTTTAGAGTGCAAGCAAATACGTAAAGCAGAAATCTAATCAACCTTTCTTGGAGGATAGATTCCTTTCATATGCCTTGGGTGGTCTTAAAAAAGGGGATTGAAAATCCATGCCCTTGGAGAAGAGGTGGACAGGAAAAGCTTCAGCAAATGAGAACATCTACTGAAAAAGGTGCAGCCAGTCTCAGCAAAATATTCTGCAGCAATACACAAGGCAGAACCGTGGTACAGACCCCACATGGATTTAAGAGGATGTCACACAGCCATATGCTAAGCAAATGTTCAAAAAAGACATTCATCCACCCCCAGCACAGAAGGGAGCGAGTTAGCGAAGCAGCTTCTCCACATATGCAAGGAGGCAAGTAGGCATGTACAGCAGGAGCAATGTTGTACTTTCCGAAGAACACTGAGGTTGATTAAGCCTTGTTGGAAATGCAGAGATAAAACAGAAGGAGAAAATAATCTTATGTGCTTTAGTTTCTTACTATTTTCTCTTTTTGCCAGAAGCTGAGTCAGTGTAAATAGCAAGCTTTGTTTTTCTACTTCTAGAACAAAACACTGACTGCCAAAACATACAGTTTTTTAACCTTGACAATGTTGCTGCCCTGCATTCTAAAACACTTCCAAAAACCTTTCTTTTGCTACCGGTTACCTGTTTTGAAACAACATCTACATATCATAACTTCAATTTAAAAAATATTATTTAATTAATGTCGTTCATTTGTATGCGCAGTAACTTCCATTTGTATGCATACAATTCACTCAGTCTGTGGTCTATAGCTGGCAAATAACACCACTTAACAGCTGTTAAATAGGGTAATCACCTGTTGTTATCCACAGGTAGCTTTAATTCAAATGCTAATTGCTCTCAGTGCTCTACTTATAAACCTGCCCCAATGTCAGATACTGTATGTGCCACACCAGATGGATGTGAGCCTCAAATGGATTGTACTGTCCCTCTGCAGGAAAAAAACCTGAATTATAAAAAACCTTGCTACCCTACAGTGCCATGAAAAAAAGATGGTACAAGAATTAAACAATGATGGTCTTTCAGAGAGCAAGAATTGCAAGAAAAAAAGCAATGAATGGGGAAGTTGAAGAAAAGGACTGCAGACAGGACATTAAATACTGTATGAGCTGGTGCCTTAGCCTATTTACAACTGAAATGAGTTAACATTCACCATTAGTAAACTCAGTTTGAGAAAATTCAGAAACAGCTGTTGCAGATGTATGCCAGGATCAGCCTAAACTGATAGGAAATGAGAGCTAAACTGCTTGAACAGGTCAGGCATTTGTAAAAATCAGACTGGAAAAGTAAGTTCTAGCCTGATACAGGTAAATTCTTATTTTTTCAGAGACTTAATTCTTCACAAAAACGTGATAAAACATTTCTCTCCTTGGTAGAAATACCCTTAAATGACACTGTACTACTCAGCCCTCACAGCAAGAGGCTTCAAATTATTTTCTAAAATGCCTCCAATTCACCCAAGCTCTCTGGAGGCACAGTTTCATGTTGTGCTTAATTTCATCAAACTGTGTGTCGCTGCCAAAAGTGATGGTTTAATTCTGTCTCCTTTCCCCTCTTAACTCCATTGACGTGTTCCTCACCCTTTCCTCATATTAGATTAGTCATTCACTGTGTTACTGGAAGATGACTCACTGATCCGATGGGAAAGTAATTTATTTGGAGGAGAGATATATGGGTGAGAGTCCACAGTTAGACTGGATTAAGCCTGGTGTGGAACCGTGCCCTGAATTGTCCTGTGTTTCTTGCTGTTATACAGCGAAGTTCCTGGCTGCACAGCTGTAGGTTTTATTTTAGATCCCAGGACTGTAAAGGGCCATTCATTCCGTAATGCTGTCGGATTTTCACACTGTACTGGAATGACTTCCCTGCCGTGCTCTCTGAAGGGCTGCTTTTTTGTAGGTGAACGAAGCCATCCATCAGTTGCTCAATAGCAGAATCTCTTTGCTCAGTTTCTACCCTTTGATCTGTTCAGTTTAAATAATTCTGCTGGGCGCCAACCCAAACAACCCTCATCTCTGGACGATACATGCTTTTCCATTGGGACAAAGTGTTGACCTCTGGAAATGACTGTTAAGACAAGGCTACATTTTCCTGTTCACTATATATTTTTCAGTTAAATAGGATATAAACATCATCACTGGCCCTGAGAAAGGAATCAAAACGTATAAAAATCACAGATAGATCTGCAACAGGTGTAGGCACAGGTTTCAGTTTTGTTCTGAGCTCATTATAAAGTGTACAGCCTTGGAGAAAAGAGCTGCTCAAAATTTCCAAACACAAACCTTAAATTAAAAGAAATTTATTAGTGCCCCAGTTCTTTGATATCTTGTGCTCATGATGAGGTGAGGGAGGGATGAAAACAGTGACCTATTAAACCCAGTTCACTTTATCTCTTGGTGTCCTACATTAGGGCCATAATTGAATTGAACATCCAGTAGCAACCACCACTTATCTGTGAATATTCATTTTAACAAAGTCAATTATTTCAATCATCAAGAGAAAAAAAAATGCTTGTTTGTTTGACAGTTATGACTCAAATTAACATGCATTTCATTTTGATGACTGTTTTCTGTTTTGCATATTTTGCTTACAGGAAGGGGAAAATAAAGACAAAGTGTTTCTTCCTCACAACCATTGTTAATGTACAGAGTATTCACCCTTCCAGATTTTTTCCTGAAGTGAGACGTGACAATACACCTCTTCAAAAATGAAAAAAATTAAATTAATGTCTTAAATTAAAGTGGATAAGAAAAGAGGAAGGAGAGGAAGGAGAGGGAGGAGAGGGAGGAGAGGGAGGAGAGGGAGGAGAGGGAGGAGAGGGAGGAGAGGGAGGAGAGGGAGGAGAGGGAGGAGAGGGAGGAGAGGGAGGGAGGAGAGGAAGGGAGGGAGGAGAGGAAGGGAGGGAGGAGAGGAAGGGAGGGAGGGAGGGAGGGAGGAAGGAAGGAAGGAAGGAAGGAAGGAAGGAAGGAAGGAAGGAAGGAAGGAAGGAAGGAAGGAAGGAAGGAAGGAAGGAAGGAAGGAAGGAAGGAAGGAAGGAAGGAAGGAATTTCAAATACTCACAGTGAGCTCAGATGAGATCCTCACCCACATGTTACTGGTCAAAGAATCTTAAGTTGTTAAAGGTAGAACACAAGACACGTTGAATATTCTTCATTACTCATAGCTGGAAGAAAAAGGTACACATGGCATGAACAGAAGACAGGAATGATAAAATTCCTCTCCAAAGCAGAGCTTATGAGATGTGTTGCACAGCCAGGCCACAGTTGCTAGTGGCTATGTGTATTAAATGACATATACCGCAACTTCTAAAAGGAGATTTTTATTTATTAAGTACATAAAGCACTGGCTATGTTGTTGGCCAGTGCACTGGCTCTTCTGACATGTTCTTGTGTAGGTTATGTCTGAGATTCACAAGATGCTTCTTATGGTCATAAAAGTCTAACCCTGATGTCTTCACCAAAACACACCAGAAATAAGGGGTTTACTGTCAGAAAGTTGGAGAGGACCTGGAGAATCAGAAGCTGAATAACATTTCTGCAATGAGCAGAGAAGGAGAAAGGCAGTGAGCTTCTCAGGGAAAGGGAAGTAGAGGGATGTACTCCATGTTCCTTCATGACTATGCTATGCCATGCATAAATTTACCTACCATAAAGATTGTTTCTCTTCATTACAGAAATGACATTACAAACATTCTTTACAAAAAGGTGAGATGTGCTTTGATTAGATATCCATAAACACACCTTGTGACAGTAAGACTGATCTGGAACTCCTTGGAGAAGGTGTCACTAATACAAAATTGTCCCGTTAAATGATGTTGGCTATTGCCTTCCTAACACCATAAATGTATTAAACGGTCAACACTAGGAAGCAAAAGATTAGGGAAATAAATCAAAAGAATAACATTAACTTTTTCAAAAGGGGAAAAAAAAATATTTAACCGACTGTCTAGGTGGTTTCCTCATTCTGTTATTTCACATTCAAAATATCTGTGGTTACCAGATAGTCCCAATCTGCTCAGTACAGACTGGCTAGCTGAGAGGCCCATTACATTAAATCATATAAGCACACTTCCCTCCTAAGATAAAGTTAATATTGTGGAGTGTGTTGTAATCTCTTGCTGCCAATCAAGGATATTGTCAGAAAATATATTAAGCAACCAAACCCGCCCCCCCCCCCAAACAGTGTGTCACGATGCTCCTACACTCCCTTGTTCATCTGTGATCATCCTAGAAAATGCTATTCTGAAAATAGTTCATCAAATAATAACATAATTCATTGTCAAAATTAAAAGTTATGACACACCACCTTAACAATCTTGTTCAATACCTCTATTTTTTCCTAGTTTTAGCCTCTGTGGGTGTTCTTGAGTATTCCTTGTATTTTATTGAGTAAAATGAAATTATTTGTAAAAGGATGTAGAGTTTGTGTTTTGATAGACTTTTAGAATCTCTTAATAAAAAGCTGTAAGTAGGCTTGCTTTGCCTGTGTGAAAACTACATTATGTCTGATTCTCTTTCAGTCTGTGAATAGAAAAATAAAGCTGCAAAATATAGTTGCAAATAAAAGAATAGTTGTATGCAAAATTATATTTTAAATATAAAAATAAACTTTAATGTTTACACAATCTTGCATGACAAAACAAATCAAAAAGCTGAGTAGATATTTGAATGCTGAGCTTTCCTTATATAAGTCAAAATCAATCCACATTAGCATTTACTTTTGATCAGAAATTGAAAATTTGTCACATTATTTCTTTCATTTAACACTGACTGTATTATCAAAAGGAAATAATTCAAATGACAAGGGTTTTTTTTTTTGTCACTTTTCAAGGAAAAAAACACATTAATTAATTATTAACCTGATTTTTCTTCTAGCCCAGAGATCACAGGTCAAGGTATCATTAAGTACATTCCATTATGAAACAATGTAATTGTGCAATTTACTCTTCCATCACTTATACTAAAAGATTAAAGATGGCTTGACGTGAGGATATGCAGAGATGGGAAAACTTAAACCTCTGGGACTGAGCCACAGCTTTTAGTCAATTCTTGAAGTCATAACTCATTTTGTTATGAGTCACAAAAAATGATAGCTACTGCTATCATTTGTACTGCTGTACAAATTAGAAGCCTTACTCATATCCTTCCTTTTCTCCCAGAGATTAAGTTCAGTGACTACTTTTGCTTACAATAACTATATACATCCAATAGAGTTCATTCAGGACATAAGCTCATCTGGAGAACCCAATCTCTTTGAAATTCTACTGATGGGAATTTTAATTCCAGAAAGCAGTAAGCTGTGTTATGCACAATGTAACATAACAATTAAGCAACTGAGATCATTTTGGATACTGCCAGACCCATATTTTGTTTCCCTGGAGTCATATAAGGAAGAATGCATCAACTTTAACAAAAGCTGAGAGAGGGGAAAGACCAGAAAGTTGCAGTTTCAAAGCAGGCTTCTCTCAGACCCTCTTTTTTATGCTACCAGTGTTGGAATGACAAGTTTGCACCCACCAGGTTCAGTGTAATCCTGGAAAGGCCTGTGAAATGTAAAGCATGAAGCTACCTTTAAACAGGGAACAGGACCTCCACTTCAGCTCAAACCACCCTGATACTCTGTGTGGAAAGGAGGTTATGGGCACAGGTGTTGGGTCAAGCAGTTATTTCTTTTCTATTTATCTATGCATAAGCAGTGTGCCTATGTGAAGTTGAAAGATGAATTAAATACATGAATAGGCAGGTATAACTTTTGAAAGCTGTGTACTGCTATTCTCTGACATAAGCATATTGAGGGTGATGGAAGCCATTTTAGGGGAGAAAACCAATTTTGCTAGCTATTCAACATCTACAGCACACAGAGTGTTAAATACGTTCATTGCAGGGTGCTGCCTACCTTATGAGATCCCCTCCTACAAGAATACCTCTCCTACAAGCTCAAGATGAGCAGTGCAAGTCCACCCAATCACTTCTAATTTCAAACTTTAAAACTACATTGCAAAATTAACTGGAGATTCCTCTTTCTGTGTCACTTAGTTTGGGAGAAATGGGATGAAAAGTAGTAAGATCCTAACACAGACTTTCACAAATTTCTGTAGATGTTACCGACCTCAAAAACTCTTCTGAAGAAAATGGCAAAGCTGAGAACAAAAGAAAATTTCCTGATTGCCGTCAAACATAGCAGAGGTGGTACAGTATAAACAATGCAAATCCCAAACACAGATAAACATGAAGTACCTGTGCAATGGGATTACCAAGGAACAGGCAATGTTACAACACTGGTGGCTGCTTATAAGTACAGTAGATTTCTGATATGAGGAATCCTAGGTAAATGGACAGACGAGAACGAAATGAGTGGCTTACAACCTGAAGAAAGAAAAAGTGATTTGGGGATGAGCAATATAATTAAATACACAAGTATATCATTAAATGTCAGAAGATTTCCAATTTCTGAATAAGTCGTGTCTCCTGGATTGCAAATCTATATAATTATGTTTAATAATCTCCCCCTGTCAATGAATATGGACTAAACTCAGTTTTAGAGCCAATTTCCGTTAATAGACAGAGGTGAGTTAAGCTTTTTCCACTAGTTTTGTTCAAGAAATCTGACAGAAGATGGGAACAGTGGTTGATAAGAGAGACATGACAGCAATTTTGAAGTCTAAGACAGCAGCGAGAGATGAAAAGAGCCAGAGCAGAGATGAAACAAGAAGAAGAACAGGACATAAAGGGTAGGAATCAGGAGATGGACATTTAGAAAGGATGTGAATCTGTTGAGACATCTCAGCATACAGCAGAGTGGGTGAGGAAGCAGATGACATTAAAAATTAAGTGACAAAGTTTTGAAGAGGATTAGATGTCTGGCTGAAATAATCTAGCTACTTTTCATTCATATCAAACACTTGACTAAACTTACTGATCCTCCATTTGAGTGCAGACCACATACAGAGAGCAGAAAGCTTTCACCTCATTTCCAGAGCTACTCCATCTCATCTGCTCAGAAATATCTATCCCAAGGGGGACTGCTACAGCCCCCACTTCTGGCAGTACATGGAGCTGCTTTTGAGTCATGATTTACAAGGTGTTCACAGAGATCAATTCACCCAATGTGAAGCTCTGTGCCACTTTCTGGGGGCATGTACAGGCACGTCACCTCTCCAAATGTTGTACTGCAGCAGGGTGTGCAGCTACTATTCGAACCAGAATGAATTATTAAAATTAGGTTAAATTGATTCAGTTATTAAACCTTTGCAGCAATTTCCAAAATCTGGAGTTGCTAGTCTAAACACTCTTTAAAATCATGATTTAAAGTAAAACTTTAAAACTATCATACACCAAGGAGTGAATTATGTTTGGAGGTTGGAATAAACTGGGGAGAAGAGGATTCCTTTTTCTTTTAAATGACAAACTTAACCTATTATTAATCTTCAAACATGAACAAATACTTCCAGTTCCTGAACCAACTGAGAACTTATTAAATGTCAGAGTATTAACAGGCATACCTAATACATTTTTACAGACAGCAATTGCTGATAAGTGCTCATGGAATAAGGCATTCAGGAAGACATGATGTGAATCTGGGCATGTCTGTCAAACATCCTAGCAAATGAAATATTAAGAAATCAATCACATTTTAATCTACAGGCACAGAATCTTTGGAGCATAAGAGCAAAAACTGGTTCCCTTCCCTCATTTTTGTAGAAAGCCGCTTATTTTCCAGAATACAAGACCAGAGATTTTGTACCGTTTTTACAAAACAAGAGGGTTTTCTCCTTTTTTCAAGATTACATAACTTTTCAAAATCAGATTTCCCCTGAGCTTCACCTCTTTCAAGATTGTGCAGCTCCACAGACTGAGACGGCATGATGATTCACCTGGCAGCATGATGCCAGTTTTGTTTAGCATTGTTTACAATTTTCTATTCAGATTAGGTGTCTCTCATCGAAAACAAATACAAATTCCAACCTGGTTGATTTAAATTTAGGGAGACTTGATCAGTAGGGGCTATTTTTTCCAGGATAATACCTCTGGGTTAGAAGGAATCTTTTTTGTGCTAAAAAAGGGAAGAAAAAACTATATGGTAAAGGATTTCATGAATGTAGCAAATCTATGTGAAGTTCACCTGTCAAGATTACTTACTTAGAAAGAATTATAATTAAGAGGGAATCTTTTTCAGAGCTGTGTTCCAGCAATGCAAGTCACTCACACCATGTGCCTCCTCTTCTATGGAGGGGAACTCCATTTCTAACACCCCCAGATGGTCAAAATTTATTAGGCTGCATTGACCATCATGCAATATCTCATGTGAGAGAGAAACACAGCTTGTTAAGGCAGCATCATCAAGGCAAACATTTAACACTCAATTATCCCGCCTGTGTTATGCACATCTATCCTTGTAACATCCTGTTAATTAAGTACCTACAAGAATCCATGCAAAACTCATCTTCTAAAAGAAATAATTACTGTTGAAGGTTTCATTAGCATATACTTAAGAAATTAAACAATTTGAAGTTCTTTATAGCAAAAAGTAACTGAAGAGCTTAACACAGTTTTTACAACCTGTATACTGTCTTATATTTTAAGATGAAGCATTTTCCTACTCATCTACAAAAAATACGTTTAAAAGACATGTAATTGTAATACATTAATTATCATAGTTTCTTATAAATTCTGACACGAATTTAAAGTCTGATCCATAGTAATTGTGATACTCCAGTTAATTCTGCCATGAAAGTGAAATGTGTAGTACTTCCTGATTCATCAATAGCAAAACTTCATTCCCTTTAAGTAGTATTTCTTTCTATTCCTCATGAAAAATCCTGAATCTGTTGAAGTTAAAATACTGATGGAAATTAAATTATCCTGTGCATATTTAGCATTAATCACCTAATAAAGACATAAGAGATAAATAAAGAAAAGTGCAAGTCAAAAATGAGATCGTTTCCTTAATGGCAGGAACTTGATTAAATAGGTCAAGAAGTCCTGAAAAATAATTATTACTTCTCTATTTGCGATGATAACCACTTTTAAATGGGACTTTGTTGTCAGGATTCCCTTCAGTTACAAAAAATTAATCACAAATTATCTTATAATTCTTAATTTTTTGCATTTTCCAGGAGAAAAGCACACAGCAAGAATGCTGTTCATAATTTTGAAATCTTCTGTTACAAAATATAATTTCTTAAACTTTCATTGGAATCAAACTGTTTGGGTTAGAAATCAAAGAAAAAATATAACCCCAATATAAACACTGTCATAAGAATATGGTCATTGCTTTATTAAACTCTTTGCCACAGATATAAGTTGTCAGAGAATTATAAAATTTCATATTCTTCCCTTCACAAAACAACTTATTAATACATCAAGAGATTCATTTACTATAATAATCTATTTCAATTATTCTTTCTTTTTCCTAGGTACGGTCTGGCTTGTGTGTGAAAGACAAATTGCACACGCCTCAGTCTTATTCATTAGAATTTACTCTAAAGGAAAGGGCTAAAATGAATTTATTTTAAGTGAATGCATATTTGCAGAATAAAGTTCCAAAGCTGTATGTCCTTCACACTAAGAGATGAAAGAGAGTTCTGTCTCAGTGTCTACTTGCACATATCTATTTATATGTCTAAAATTATACACAGACACTGTAGGCTCTGTGCTTAAATGAAACCAGGGCTCATAATCTGTTGCTTTTCAGTCTCCAGTAAATCATCTTGAAATGCTTTGTCTGAAAATCTTCCACACAAAAAAAATCTGTAAGCCACAATGTAAATGATGTTAAAAATTTTTCAATAAGAAGGTTTGAAATGAAAGCCATTGTTTCAAAATGTTAATTCAAAGTGGATACATTAGCTTTAAATAACATGTTCATTTCCATTGAAACTTTGTTCTGATATTCCCAAAGATTTTTTTTCTATGTCTTTTTAATATTTAAAAACTTTTCACTTGCTGTCAAAGAAAACTAATTTCAAGATGTCAGCAATTCCTACAGAGAAAGCATTTCTGACTCCAAAGAAAGCTGGAGTCTTTCAATGTTTTCTGCACCAAAACCAGCAGAATTCTGCCTTATATTTTATAGATATCCAAAAAACCCAGTCACTAGAAGAACAACAGAACAAAACTCATGAACAATGTGATGCACGTGTGTTCAAAAGAAACAGGATAGCATAAAACTGAATACATTTCCATGTAATTACTCTCAAAACCTTACAGAGCAGGATTTGACTCTTGTCTGAAGAAATTTGGCTTTTTTTTTTTTTTTTAATCAGCAGTAGTCCTTAAATTTAGGTCTGAATTTCCATATTCTAATTTAATCAAATGCTACTTTTTTATCTACGTGTAGTCTTCCACAACACTGACTGCTAAGTGCCCCCACCCTCCAACAATCCAAATAGCTTGATTTTACCCTTCTCTAGGGAAAACTCAAGGACAGGCAATAGTGCAAAGAACAGGTAATTACTGAACTTGATTGTGCTTTGAGTTTATTCCTCTTTAAATAGTACAAGTTCCACACTTGGCTGAAAAATGGTTCTCTGAAATGGTCTTGCTGATCTAAAAATTACTAGATGGATATTTAGCTGGTACAATTTCAGAAGAATTATGTCAGTTCCCCACTGTAAAGTCCCATCACCATCATGCAACTCCTTGACAGATTGCTCTCAGCAGTGCTTAATAAGGAAGTAGTCAGAAATCAATGATAGCACAAAAAATGTTCAGACAGTTTATGTAATGATAGCGAGAAATGCCATATAATATATGTAAGGGTTATCAGTCATAATTTACTAAATGCAATGAGAGAGATATGAGTGTAGTTATTTTCAGAAGTCGCACAGAAGTAGAGGTAGCAAGTTATATATGCTTAGAGTATAAAACTTTAAGGTCACTAACTTTTCCTTTGTAGTAATCTTCTGTTAAGTCTAAATGAGGATTTGTAATTGTAAGCTTGGATAAAGTCAACATTTACCGTTAGATTACAGAGAAATACTGCTGTATTTTGGATAAGGCTGTCATGCAAGTCATGACAAAGAAGCTTTTTTAAAACTATGATTATCACCTAGACTTATCTAGACTTATCACCTCTGCACAATTAAGATTTAAAAGTCCAATCACAAAAGCCAGGTCAAACAAGTCAAAAACAGCCCCAAAGGTTTCTGATAGCTAATCCTTTGTATTACTCCCGTTCAAATGCCTGGTATCTCTTTATGCCTTTCCACATCTGAATGCAGTTAGGAAATTTAAGTCAATGACATACACAGTGAGGATCTGCACTACACAGAGTACAGCCTGTCTGAATACCATTCCCTTTGTCCTATGCCTTTATCTGAAGAGTCAGCTTCCTCAGTTGGCACGAAGAGCTCTAGAGAGCACATCAGATTTCACGCAACTTCACGGTGGAGAGGGGCCAGGAGGTCAGGGGGTTAACATCTGCTATAAATACCCACAGGACTTCTTGGCCTGAACTGCAGAATGTGATTGCTTTATGTCTCCACAGCGCACTGGGCTGTTTCACACCATGCCTTACTGCATGACATAATGCAGAGCGGAGAGTCAAATACATAAAAGGAATAATGCACGTGGATTTTCTCACTACAGAAACATGCTGTGGAAGCCTGCACATATGAGAAATGAGTATTTCAAACCAGCAGAATCTTAAAGCAAACTGAGTTCCAGTTCTTATTCAGCTCTTCAGTCAGGTCTGGATTATACACTAGGATAGTGAATTTATTAAGGGATATATAGAGATATGATCTAAAGCAACAGACTGCAAAAAAAATGCACCGAAAGATCAATTTTTGATTTGGGCATTGAGGTCATAGCCTGCTCCTATTCCATTAAAGAATGTTTTTTTTACTGAGTTCAGTGGAGCAAAAGTAAGACTAACATTTACTTCTAAATGGATGCTCAAGTGGCAGCCTTTGCAGCACTTTGAACAGTTATTGGAGAGTGGCAGATCACTGAAAGGCTCTGACCTCCACTGCAAGCAACTGTCAGCACAGCAAGAGTTGAAAGCTTTTTCACGTCTTTCTCACATATTTGGTAAATGCTACATAGGAAACCAACTTTAATATTTCCCATACATGGATTTTTATTTGGGGATTTCATCTAAACAAAACATGAGATGCTTACAAAAATAGTTGAAAGCTGGGTTAAACTATTTACACTGATCACTAATTGTCTGTCCATCAACTTTGAAAAACTATGAGGAAGCTGCAACAATTATGTTGGAAGAACAAGGTAGATAGGACAGAGAATCCTGAAGAGAAGATCAGAACAGGATGAGACCATCTAGAACAGTGTGAAGACAGAGTATATAACATCAGATAACTCAAGGTCCGACTTTGGTCTCACACTGATATATCATTATAATAAACTCAGTTGCACATGTTATAGTCTCAGAATTTACAACTAAACAAAGTAATTGTTGAAAAACATGGGGTGGTGGTTGTTAAAGATCGCAGACAGTCCACATCATTCTAAATACATGTTAGTTGTTAAATCCTGTTTTGTTCTGATTTGTAATCTCAGCCTTTACATAAAACAGAATTTCAAAATGAGATTGTTTTGGTTTTGCAAATGTATTCTTCCTTCTCTTTCCTACAGTACATTGGCAAAATCCATGGTAGGCATTAACAATGATTTTACCCATAGCTTTAAACTAGATTGGAGCTTTCCCATTTCAGCATGTCTCGCCACTGCTATCCAGGAAAGGGAGAGGAATAAAGAGTCTGGTATTCACATAATGTGAGAATGGGATTCAAAAAGACACTATAAAAAGCTAACATCTTCTGAGATGTAAAAAACAATGTCTTTTGCTGCCTGTAGAGAGATAAGTCAAAATTCTTGATACAACAAATTCTTCATGCTTTAATGAAAAGGGGTGTATTTTATGGCTGAGGGGAAATCACTTATAAAAATACTTCAAGTCTGTATATTTCAGTAATGGGTTACTACCTACTGCGAGGTAGCAAGCTTGTTTATTGCAGCAGCTTCTGAGCCTTGCTATCTGATGTATTACAACCAAAACCATATTCTTTAACATTCTTGATTAAAGATTTAGTCCTTTTACAGTGCATTTCTAGTAAAGGCAATATTCAGTGGCATCATTTCCAGACAATATAGTTCTTACAGTATGACTTACATCTCATTAGCCACAGAAGTTCAACAATAATAATCAAAGACAACCTTTGTAGTTCCAACAGTGAGATGTTCTCATTCATTTCTTCAATTCATGTAATTGCATGGGTTATAGAGGCATTAATGGTCTCTGCTTTAAGAGAATAGAGATAAAAAGCTTACATATCCTTTATATAGTTCTAGCTTGGAAATAATTTCACTGTCTTCAGGAAAAGTATAACTGTCAGGAGAATCAGGCCTAATATATGTATGAGATAATGTAAATAATGCTGGACTAATAAAAGTAGTGTCTAAAAATTCACTATGGTTATACAGAACTGGTGAAAAAATGAAAAAATTGTCATTGCTAAAGGAGAAGTTAAATTGTACCTAAGACTATTAATAACATATCACATGTGCAGTGTCTACATTATTTTAGTTATATAAGCATCCTCCTCCACCTAAGGCATTTGCTTTTTGTGATATAGTGCTAATTCTTTCCTGTCAGCATGGTGAGTTTTTAAAAAGAGTACATCTAATGGGTGGAACAGAGTAATGTATATCAAGAGTGTGACATACAGCAACTGTGCCACCCACCCACTTTGTGATCTCTCACCACCCCTTTACAGTGCCTTAGCTTCACTGTCCAGAAAATGAGATAATAGAATTATAGAACGGTTTGGGTTGGAAGGGACCTTAAAGATCATATAGTTCCTGCCACGGGCAGGGATACCTGCCACTAGGTCAGGTTGCTCAAAGCCTCATCCAAGCTGGCCTTGAACACTTCCAGGGAATACTTCATTTGCAAATCAGTTGTAGAGACTTGGCTGTAAGGAGAGACAACATAGTGAACAAATGCTCTTGTTATGTAGAATTAAATTCAGGGACCATTTTGAGAGTCTTATCAGTTCCACAGAATGTCCCCATAAGACAGTGAGAGGATAAATCACAAACTGCAACAGCCTTTCAAAATGCAACAGTCGTCCATATATATAAACACATGTTAATATATAAACATATATATGTTAATGTATAAACATATATAAACACATGTTAATTTATACACCGTAAGAGCTTTCCAATATAAGTCCAAGAAATGTAAATTATATGTGAATGTACCAATTAGAAGTGGGTAGCCAGTTTTATGGCATTCTAATCCACCAACTCATTTTATATATGACATAAAAACTATTTCACAAATAGTCTAGACAGCTTTTTATTGTGTGAGGTTCAAATGAATTTTAAATACAGTCTAAGTTCTCTCTTTGGAGCCAATGACATTAGCTACTATTAAAATGTTTCATTCCACATGCTGAAGGAGCAGAAAGGAAGGTTTGTAGGAAGATAAGTATCTATCAAACTGATCTTTTAATTGTACTTAGAATTCGTTGTATTACTATTGTTATGATAAGATATCAAAAGCATTAGATGGACTTCTTAAAAATTATGCAAAGAGAAATAAATTATGTACAATCGTGTTAGAACCAGCAACAGAAAAGTTTGGTTGAATATCTAAAAGGAGGTTTTCCAAGCGAGTTTTTCCTTCTTTAATAGTATCATCGAGCTTATTTTCATCAGATCCCTATTTTCATCCACTTTTACAGAAACAGGCACTATTGTTCCACAGACAAAATGGGCCACTTTCTGTAATTCATCAAATAGAGGAAAACTCTTCTTTTACTGTTACAACCCCTGGGAGATTGCACTGAAAAGCATTCCATCATAATTTCTAACAAAAAGCTTCTTTGAAGTACAGTAAGTAAATATTTAGGCAGCTCAGTAGATGGGACTCAAGTTTCATTCCATTTCCTAACATGACTACTTACCAATATTATCTTCAGTTCAAACTTGACTTGCAGAACCTATAAATGCTTTATGTTAGTTTGCTTCTAAAGATACATTGTTTTTCCCATATGAGCAAATCATATTTGTTCTTGTATTAGAGCAATATCATGATCTTCCTTCACATTTTCAGAGGGAAGACAGACAACTTGTTAAGGATCTCTGAAAAATTAAGATTCTTCTTTAATAAAGGTCTCTTGAGTTTGATACGGTATTTTAAGAAAGCCTAACGTAGCAACTAAGGGAGAAAATCATTAAGCCCTGACTCTGTCTATACGCAGAATTCACAGAATCACAGAATCATCTAGGTTGGAAAGGACCTTGAAGATCATCTAGTCCAACCGTTAACCTAGCCCTGACAGTTTCTAACAAATTCCTTTTGTGTAAGAGTAAAAAAACCCAACAATAACAAAAAAAAACCCAGCAAATGCTTCACTCTGATTCTATTACACTGTTATAACAGTGCTGAGGCTTAAGTTTGAAATGAAAAACTTATGAGTCTGACTCACACACTACTCTACACTTGATTCTCATGCATTTTCCAATGATGTTCACTGCAAGTACTCAACACTGCTGTGACTATCTTGGGATCTCACCTGCAAAATTTGTTCTGACAAAGAGCATCTATCTAATGTGTTGCTGTGTAACCAAGAGAAATATGAAGTTAAGACTGCTACAGAACACCAGCATGGGGATACTATAATTTAATCTAACTTTTCTTTCAACATTTTAACCTGTTGCAGAATTTAAATACAGGAAAGAATGACGATAAATATTGATAAAAAAAATCATAGGAGAACCTTTTCCTTTAGGAAAGATCAAAGCAAATGTAACAGTATTTGAAGATAATCAAAAAGTGGCAGATACAAATTAGGAGAAAATACTGACTTCTTTTTTCAGAGCTGCATCTGAACAAAACCAAAAAAGCCTAGAAAAATTATTTGAATGACAGTTCAACTGCTATGAGATGCAACCCCGCAGCTGAAAACAAGGTTTGAATTTTTTATGATTTTTACTTTTTAGTCACAATGAATTAATGAAACAAGTAATGATCTTAAGCTACACAGGAAACTGAATATACTCAGTTAAATTATAAGCAAGCTTGTAGCATCCTCTTTGCCTGAGGCAACAGAAATGATGGATGATAGTCTGAGGAATACTCTTTGCATTCTGGACTACTAAATAAGTAATCTCATTAATCTTCTTGCAGCTTTTACCTTTTACTTCTGCTTTAGCTACATAAAACCTGAGAATTCTGGATGTTTTTTACTTGAATCTTTGATATTGCATAACACCACTTGGATGCAATGGGAGTTAAGACAATTACAAAGGGACTGTGCAATGTTAGGTCTACTATTTCAACAAGCAGTTTTAGTGCACAGTAAAAGGATAAAAATACAGTATTTAATCAAACAAAACCTAAATACCCTTAGAGATGAACCATTTCAAGTTCTGTGCTGTGCTTTATAAAAAAATTCTGAAAACAGAGAACCAAGAGAAAACATCTGGTATGACAAAACAAAATGGGAAGCAAGACAGAGCAAATGATGGAGTTCAGCTCTTTACCACATTCGGTGGAACCAACACTGGGCAGGCTAAGGTAACTAATACTTCTATTGAGCACTTTTATTCTGAAATTCAATACTTCTAGAAATTAAGAAAGCTCAGTCTTGAAGACCACCAACAGGAAGAGACTTCGCTGAACTAGCAGCCACAATTGTCATCAGCTAAAATCCACTCCTAATCCTGAAAGCCAGTTAGTTTTCCTGCATAAATGATCTCACAAGCTACAGATCTTCATGATAATTTATATTTCGAAGCACACAGCAAATTTGATAGACACAAGAGACTTTACCAAACAGGTTCAGGCTAAGATGTCAAATGGTTCCTTTTAATTAGGAATGAGGGAAAAGCCAACGACACCTTGAAGTACAGTAGAAGCCTCACTGTGAAGATATATTATTGAGAGTTTTTGGAGGCAGCAGTGATGAGCTGCACAGAAGCCCATAGATTTTTACATTCAGAGTCCCAACTGCCTACCTATACAGTAATCACAGCAGATGGATAATGTGCTGTGTTCAGTTTTTTTAATAAACATGTCAAACATTAAACATCCTGTTCACAGATGTACTATAATAAAATGTCTTTGCTGTGATTTGAAGTTATGCTGCCTCAAAAAACCCTACAGTTTTTACTTCAGAGAAAGAATCCAACTGCTGCACACACCTTAACCATGACTCGTTTTTCACCTTACCTACATAACTCTAGAGGAACAATTTTAACCCCAACTATGTTGGCCAAGACTTTAGCTGTCAAGTATAAGCCAGAATATGATGATAAGAGCTATGAGATGCTGTGTGATTGGAGGTACTTTGCCTTAGAACAGCCATTTTGCATATCTTCTATTTGTGGTCTTTGGAGACCTTACAGAATTTTTAGTAGATTCTTTACGTTTCTAATCTACACATGGAAAATTGTGTTGGAATTCATTGAGCTTCAATGGCATTCTTCACATTTATGCACTTACACACTTATACACATACACACATTGCAAACAGCACTCTCAACATTAAAAAACAAGACCTGAGGGAAATATTCTCAACAAATTAAGACTGAGGCAAACATTTAATCTTGAATTAAGCAGAAGGTCAGATTAAATCCTACAAGCATTTTTATCTCAAAATTCAACATTTCATTTTATTCTTTGTTAACTCAGAACAGACTTTGCACAGATGTAGCAAGGATATGAGCTATGGGCTTGTCCACCAAAAGAGCACAACTCCCCGCAAAAGTGCATGTCCTTCAGGCACCAGGGTTCCCTGACACACACATAGCCCTCTCAAAACTGAATTACTTCCCCTCATTCTCCTTTCAGTTCTTCTAAAAGAAGCTTTCCATTTTCTTCCTTTGTTTACATTAGAAATAAATATGCGGTTATGTAAAAATTTTTAAAAAGCTACTTAGGGTTTCTGCTCCCCTATTGGCAGTGCTGGCAGTGAAGACACAAACTCTCCAAAGCCAGCCATTTGCAGCGTTTCATCAAAAGTACTGTTTTCCTTAGCAACACGCTCCAAAATATCCTGGAGTCCTTCACTCTGCGTGTCCTTGGTAGAGCATCTTGCTAATGTGGAAGTGCACAGGCCATCAGACACCCATGGCCTTTTTACTTAACAATGCCTTATGGGTTGGATTTTTGGGGGTTATATTCTAAATGCAAAATAATTGGTTTATTGGCTGAATGTGCAATATCTGGTCAAAAGAAATTTAGCACAAGATTTCAGGTTTCTGATGTATTTCTGGTGAAAAGGTGATTGCAGCATGCAAGTTATGGTCACAGGTCCCAGATATCTCGCTGCTTTAAGCAGTGTTCAGAAAGCAAAAGTAGTTGAGACCATCTATGTAATGAGGAAATACAACCACAATAAAAAAACCCCCTCAAGTTCAAAGAAAGGCAGGGCCACAGCAGACCCTTTAAAATCAGTAGAAAGTGACTCATTCAATTTAACAGGCACTTTTGCCTCAATGCTGCCTGTGATAAACGGATCTTTTCTGATGGCTGATACATGCCCAGGTTTGTGTTGAAATGTGCAATATATATGTATGCACATAATTAAATAGAATTTAGTATCTTCTGCTGCTCATGCTCCCAGGCAAGGCAACAATAGTATACAATTTCAAAACTAAGTATGACAGGTTGAGGAATAGATACTTATTTGCCCAAAAGGTAGAAATACCTGTTCAGAAAATCATTTGAGTCATGACGGAACATCAGAACACAACAAAAAAACATGGATACCAATCCATTTACAAGCTTCCTTTTTTTCTTCAGAGTTGTTGGGGCCAGGTGGTGACCAGTCTTACTTACTCTAATGACTTACAGCTTCTCTTCAAATAGAGATCATTTGCCTGTGCTTACATACAAGATTGCTCCATCAAACCAGATACAATGTCTTGTTTTAAAATACTACAGCATTTAGGAGGACAGCAGACCATGTGTCAGACATGAAAAAATATGGAATTGTTCAGAAAAGAGAGGGATTTTCCTGTTCCCTTCTATTCTTCAAGTTCTTTGGGTCCTGACACATTACATTTTAAGAGAAGCTGTTGGTGGTTTCCTACTGCAGATTAGCATCTGTGGGTAGCCCGACATTCACCAGACCTGAAAACACAGGCAGTTGGAGATCCATAGCATGTGTCTTCCTCACCCAAGATCACAAGTAAGAACAGAAGGAGGGCCACCCACAAATCTCCCCTTCAGTCTGCACTTCAGTCCTGATGTGACTGATAATTGATCATTGCAGTATCTGGTGACAGAAGAAAGAGGAACAGGAAACAAATCTTTCTAGAGAACATGTCTTTTTTTTTTTTTTTTTTTTTCTCACAAGGACTTTAATTTCTCCACAGTATATATGAGGAAAAAAACAAAGTTACCTTGCACATTCACATGTAAATTGATCCTCATCTGAATCTAAAAAAGGGGTTGATTTTGTGGGGTAAGAAGTGCTGCAAAGAGCTGAAATATTCATGATCAGCCCACTAATTTCTTCTATTTCTTTTAAGGGTTCATCTGTCAAGTAGATTCACAGTAAAGAATCTCAAAGTTCATTAGAAAAAAAAGTATTTGTATACTCTGCAAAGAAGAAAAGTTTGAAATTGACCTCACCGTAACTGAAAGATTCAGAACTCAGAAGATAAAATAACACACAATTAGGCATGCACATAATGATTTTGAAAGCCAACTGCACAATTTTATCATATGGAGAGCAGATAACAGAGAGGAAGAAGGCCTTGTACCATTTGAGGGAAGTGATGTTTGGCTGTGCAAGTTCTGCAGATATAAATATCTTTATCTCTTCCCCTTCTGATAGGAATATCTCCTTGCGGTTAGGCAACCAAGTCAGCTCTTTTCCAGAGCTTCTGTAACACTGTATTTATATATAGGTTAATTTATACACTTGTAAAGACTTCTGCAAACATTTTTCTTCTATTTGACATAATTTATTCCTGAATTAACAAGAAAATCTGGTAAAAAGACAATATGTTGTTTGTTCTTAGCATGATCTTTGCCACTGCAGCAGGTTATAGATATAGAAAAATGTAATATTTTAGGGAAAAAATTGAGTGGAAACTTCCTTAAATTAATATCTCAGTATAGCTTAATCTCTTTATAAAGGTAGAGAATCTTTGCAATCTGTTTTTTTGTTTGTTTCAGGTGAGTTCAATCTCACCCTTATTCACTTTCCATGTGAATTAAGTAGTCAATGTGCAACTACTGAAATTATTTTATCTAATTCCACGTAGAGCATGGACATATTTAAACTCAAAAGTGAAAGGGAAGATGCTGGAAAGTATGAAAATAGCTAAAGCTTCACTCTATTAAAGGTAAAAGCAGAAGTAAAATGTCTGGAGATTACAATGAAAAGTCTCTACCCATCTTCAGTTTTCTAACCACTATCAACACCACATTATAACCAATCAACAGTTTAGTTTCAAGCCAAGGACTAATATATGTGGTACTTTAGTTGCTATTGTCACGTACTGGGCATTTTTCAAATAGAAATCAAGTTTATTTGTTTCAAGAAACCATCTATTGACCATTTTTATCTTCATATTCCCTCTCAACTAGATCTTTTTCTTATGCTCTCTAGAAAATGCAATAATGTTACACCAAATGAGCTAATTTCACACCCACTAGGTAGAATGGGCTTAATTCTACTCTCATTACCAGTAAGTCAAAGCTATTCTATTGCACAGTGGGAGCTCAGGCTTCATCGTGTAATACTGTCTGTCCCTGAAGAAAGAATGATGAAATATTCCAGAGATCACTGCATGTTCCTCATCTTAGATTAAGAAATATGTGCAAAAAATCAGAAACTTTATCTCTTCTTTTGCCACTGGAGGACAGCCACTGGTGCTGTACCGTCATTGCAAGATGCAGATCCAAAATGGTCCCATTTAACTCAATCAAATTTTCAGCTGAATGCAGGACAAGAAAAAGTCCTTTGAAAAGTTGCTTATTTCTTGGTTTCTAAACCATTCTGCTGGATCTCAGGCAGCTCCTCTTGTTTGTCTGGCTTTTTTTTTCTATGTATCTTTATCATAGATGGCACCTGACAGCTAGAATTTGAATAAATTTCTAGTAAAACTGGAATGTCTAGTAGTAGGAAAGGCTACTTCTCAGACCACAGTTTTTCAGATTTGTACACAGTTGGTAATTCAGTAAATTCTTTATCAAGGCCTTCATCACCAAGGTATGAAGAGGAGCTGGGTGACAAGCTTCCACCTCATTCACTAACCTTTTGTGTAAACCTCAGCTTTAACAGGCAAGACCAGAAGCATTGCTGAGGAGATGGATGAAAGAGGAAAGTTCTGGGGGAAACCACAGCAGTTACTGCTTCTGTAACAAATTAGAGCCAATGCATTGTCAAATGAGATTTAACAGGCTTGATTCTTCTTTATCAAACATGAAATGAACTAACTAAGTGTGGAATTACGACAAGGCAAGAGTAAAGTTGTTAAAATGAACAGGATGAAAAGCAAAACATGAATGACCAAAGCAAAGAATGGGAAATAATGAGAGCAAGGAAAAAGCTGTGAAGAATGAGGTACAGAAAGCAGACAAGAAGGGGTAATATGTCAGGCACAGTGTGGGAAGGACAAGATGAGAGAAATGACAGAAGAGAGGAGAGGAGGTCTAGCCACTGACCCAAAGCAAATTTCTTCAAAGCTGAAAAAGAACATTTCGTTTATATATATATCCGCCCTTCAGAAAACAAAACAAGTGGGGTATCAAGCAAAGGACAGAGATGCTGGGGAAGGAAAGCAATGTAACATGAGGCTTGAAATTAAAAAGGGAAAAGAAAATGGGAATAACTTTTAAATTTTAAAGTGCAAACAGGTTACCTATGATTAGAAAGTGAAAATCATGAAATGAACAAAAAAGAATGTATGCAAATTAACGGAGGACAGACACAGTCGTCATCAATTTGCTGTTGCTGCAATTAGCTCAGGTATTCCCTGAAACAGAATGGTCAGAAGCCAGAAGGCTATATCCTGGGAAAAGATTGCTCTATGTTTACCTTAATGTTATATCTCTAAACATTATATAATGCTCAGTACAACATACAGCATTTTATTCTCTCTAATGCTCTGTATCAGCAACAAACTTGAAGTCCACTGATAGCTTGTGCTTTCCTAGTAATTAGAAGCTCTCTATTAAAACCAGCTATCAGATGTAAGAGTCTAGATTTTACTACTTCAGAGGCAGATTTGCTTCCAATAATGTTTTCAGAACTTGAGTTGCTTTTTTGTGTATGCTCCATATCTCCTCTCCAGAACTTATAGGTTTAAAAATCTCCAAGATACATAAAACTACTATAATAATTTTTACTTATACATTCCCATTGTAATCTCAGTTATATCTATTCCAAATTTTAACAAAATGGCATAGCAACATATTAAAATTTTGTAGTGGCTAAAGTTTGGAATTCAATCATAATTCATACATAAAACACATAGTAGACTTTACAGAGGACACTAATTAGCCTCTTCTCATTAGTTCCTAAAGCTTCCCATCATTGCTCTCAAATTCTTTCAAATTTTTTGTCTTCACAATATAGCAAGACACATCCTCCTTCCCCTAATGTTCCCCCATACTAAAGGTCAGCATTAACATGGAATTTCAAGCACTGTGGAAATAAGTTTGAAATATGTAGGTGGAAGCTCAGTTACTTGCACTGCGTTGTGGATCTCTATTACAAATTCTGCTCTATCTCCTCATTTGTAATTCCCATTGAAACTTCATCTGCTACTATCAAAGCTGCTGGCTGTCTAAGGTTTTCACTGCTGTTCTTCATCCTTTCCTTCCTTCCCATGCTTATTAAGTTATCAGCACCCAAATGCACTCAGTTGGGCAAAACACAGAGAGGTCAGCACAGTGTACCACCTCTTCGATCATCAAAATGGGTCCAGAAGAAGACTAAAATAATGAATAACACTTATGAGGGCACATTGCACTGGTTTAACTATCTCTGTGCATTTTACAGAAGTAAAGAAACCTACAGACTAGTAACCATAAATTTTGAAAGATACTGACTTTGAAATAAAATTCATTTCAGGCAGGAACAATTTATACCCATTAGACAGATCACCCAGTTTGCACCAAAAGCATTACATTCAGAAGAGCTATGGGAAGCTCTGGGTGACTTTCATCTTGTGGAAAATATTTGCATTTCCAACATTTTTCTTTTTGAGTCAGAATGGGTAATTTCTGTAGCAAAGATATGCTTTCTCAATCCCAGGACAAGAAATAATCATAACTCACTGTAAAATATACAGACACAGACAACAATTGTAATCAGCAAATGGTGATCCAGAGAAACCTATTGTTACTCATTTACACAATCATGGTACAGCACAAATTGTTATTGAAGCACTAAGTTTTGTCAACCAACACCAGGCTGCCTCTTTGCAAATTAGTTTGTGTGAGAGTTCTAGATGTGGCAGGCACAAATTATGCAAAAGAGTTTGCAATGATGAGAAAAGGATTTGATTACTAATGTTTAAATAAGGATCCCCTGAGCTGTCTCTCTTCTGTAGGAATGGTGTTAAATATTTGGCAAGAGGATGACATGTCCTGCATAATTTAAACCATTCCATTTTACTGGGCACACAACATACATATGCCTGAAATTCATTAGTTCCCATGCACGGCATTAAATATACATGTAAGATGAGCTACTGCTGTGTCCATCAATCTCTCCTCTCCTTCTTACTTACTTTATCTTTTTATTATTGACTTGGCTTTTACTCCAGGTAACATATCAGCACTTTTGTTTTGTGTATTTGCGAAGGAAGAAGCCTCAAAAGCTCAGTATTTGATCTCTTCTTATGTCTGTCTTCAGTGCTGTCACGTCAGTGGAAAGCCCAGTTCATGACTCCAAAGACAGCTTCCATCCCTCCCTGCCTGGCTGCAACTTATCAGCTTCTGGTCTGAGCTTATTTTATTTATTGAGAGTCATGAGGGAGCAAGAAGATGACAGGATGTAAAAGGAGACGCAACGAACAGGAAAGTTCAGTATCTATTTAACAAAGACATACAACGCCACTGTGCAGCGACAGCCTCTCCTTGCCTCAAATAGGAGCAAGCAGTTAAAACAGAGAGAAACTTCAGCTGATTGAGTCGTTTTAGGCCTTTTATGAAAGAGTGATGAATATTACTTTTGATGCTTGCTGGAGGGGCTTAGATATAACTAGATGTGTGGAATGCCTGCTTCCAAAATGTAAACAAGTGTTGCTGCTATCTGCTTTCCACAGCTATGATAATTTGCTCTGACTCCAACACCACTCAAGAAAATGGTAGCCACTACTTAATGTTTTCAAATTATCATCAAGAAAGTTTATAATTCTTTTTTTTGTCATGTCAAGCTTCCCAAGTTTTTACATAAAGTTTTATAGCAGATATGTCTCGTCTGATCATCCTAGTAATCTATTTTTTATTTCAAAACTGAAAAGTTCAGTAGTCAAGTTTTCCCCGGAAAAGAGAACAAAATTTTCAGTGAAAGATGAGTATAAATGAGGAATTAATGTATAGTTAACATAAATTGCTGTCAAGCATAAAAGACAAGACAGGTAAAAGCACAAGGTATAGAAAAGCAAACAATAAGGTCTAGCATCACTGGAGACATGTCAATGGAAGTTGATGTTTGTATCAGTCACTGTCTCTAGGACAGAGACAGTACAACAGAGTCCTTTCCCACTGCAGACTGGCATTACCATATTTGTCTATAGGGATGCCTTACAAACACTAAGTACATTCAAAATACACATTAATATCTGCTTTAAGATTAAATAACCAATTTGCAAAGACTGCTGTCCAAAACACGTTACATTAACAGAGCACAGCCCTGTAATATGGCAGCAAATGTCAGAGTACATTCTCACACAGTTTATAACCCACCTCTGCACTCCTCAGTAGAGAAGAAAGCCAGAAAATATAAAATATACTGCAAGAATTAGAAACCAGAAGGCACTGATAAATAGGTCTTTTTTTTTTTTTTTTTATCATAATTATTAGGAATATTGCCACTACTGGAGTAACAAATCCAGTGAGAAAATGAGTGAAAAATGTCACAGGAGGATGTGAAAATTGAAGACTGGTCACTACTGTTAAGATGCAAAGTAGTATTTCAGCCACCATGCTCGGGTGCTGGAAAACCTTTTAGTTCAAGCCACCTATTAAAATAGCAATAGTCTAATGGGACAGGACCCAAAGACTTGTAGAGAATTATAGCAGTGTCACAGAAACAAAACATAAAATATAGCTCATCTCCTAACTGCCAGCTTGAAGGTATCCCTTCTCTATATTTTATCATCATCTTCAAAAAAATTTTGCTTAAGGTAGCTGAACTGGAAAATTAGGTTCACATGTCAGACAAGATGATGAAAAAAATACCTAAAAGGTGTCAGGAAATGTACAAGTAGATTTTATTGTGCAAAGAGTTTCTGACAAACTTGTTGAGGTAACAGCAGAGGTTTCTTTTATCCTTCCCCAGGACCTGCTGTTGTGCAAGGGGGAAGAAAGACTCTCGAGTCCACCATCATGTTAACAAGCAAAACAACTGGCTTCCCAAATGTGTCCTTTGCAGCAGGACTAGAAAAACTCACGCACAATGGCAGCATACTGGTGTTAAGAACTAGAAACCACTGCTAAAGCTTGTATGCAATAAACTTCTAATAACAGTCCAGGCATTAATGAGTAAATCATAATAAAATATTTGGATCTGCACTGTTCAAAATTAATTGTATGGTCTTACCCTTCAGGGTGTGAGAGCAAGTGCTTAGTGCACGCATGTGCATGTGTGTGCATGCTTGTAGGATAGGATTCAAATTGTCTGAAGATAGGGATCCAGTGTGATTTTGTGGAGTATCTGAGACATCTGCACATAGCCAACAGTTAAGATGCAAGGTCTGCAAGCAGACCTCTGCTCTTCTGGGTCATCAGCAGATCCTATGAGATACAGTGCAGAACAAAAAAAGGCACTAGTTACCTATCTTTCAGTGACTAAATCACTATGTGTATCACTATATTTAGTACTGAGAAAAGTACTAGGACAATAAAAGTTCAAAGGATTATCACAGAGAAAATTTTAATCCCACACCTACTCAACACAAACATGTTGTCCTGCTTTAACTGAAGCAGGCCTATGCACCACTGAAGTGATGTGAAAATTAAATACTATGTTCCAGATAAGTGAACTCTGCGTTTATGATGAACACAAAGTACACAACAGTCTGCATTAACTGAGACATAACCGTATGGGTTTTCTTAGGATATACCTATATTGATTCAATTTGTAAACCACAAGTCAGAAACACATTCACTATTCTAAATTCATGTGATGGACACACTGATGACTGCTTTTGATGAATTTAATTAACACAATGAAAGAAAGAATAATATATAGCTATCACCATACTTCTATGGTTTATTGTTACTTCTCACCGAGCAACTGAAAAAATAACATATTGTAGTCCTGGGTTATTGCATAGGGCGTTAAAAAATAAGACTTCACTCCACATAAGCACTTAACAACATGCTGTATCTTGATTCTAAAGATTTAGCCTAACTTAAAGTACTTATTATTTTTATTTTCTTGCATTTTTTTCATTTATTTGTGGGTACTGAATGTGTCTAGATGTTTTGTGGGGCTACAAACATTTAGCAATAGCTTTATGCAGCACATACCTTACGCTACCAAAGACTAAAGAGCAATTCTTTGAAATAAATGTCCAATTCCCGCTTTGGATCAGAGTATCAAGGCTCAGCCAAAAGCAGAACACAGACTCCTCAGAGAAGTCCAAGCTCATATTCTTTGGAAAGAAGCCTTTTTAAGCATCATGAGCCATTCAGAAAACTGAGTTAGAGCCTCAGCAAATGCAGATCAATTTCGCAACAGTCAGTACTATGGCATCTGCAGGTCTGGCATAATATGTGCAAACCAGCCGATATTTGATATTAAGATGACCATTTCCCTCAAGGTTTTCTAAGGAATTCCTTGCTTTTCAAATTGTACTTGCTACTAGAAGTTGCAAATAGATGTGTGAGAAATAGTTCTTACCTTTGTGGCAAAAAATTCCTCATGCTGTAACACTTTCGCCTTTTCTTTTCTTTTGAAAATATTTACCCACAATTTACCTAACTTCAGTATTTTGTAAAAAATTATTTACAGTTTGGGAAAAGAACACAACTCTTAATTATGACTGAATACCTAGAAAAACAAGGTCGAAATCACAAAATCAGCAAGGTAAAACTTCTTGTATAAATTATTCTCTATGTATCATTCTGTAAAGGATTCCATTCCCATCAGATCAAAGGTATCCGATTCCCAAATGTGTTTGAAGATAGTGGTTAGATAGTTGCCTAGAAAGGCATCTGTATGGTTGGAGGATTTTGAACAGGGAATCCTCAATGAGGAGAGGTGGATGATGAATACTTGCTTCTTGCCTGAGACTTGGTCTTCTGTTCTTGATTTTCTACTACCCTTACTGTTTCTGCTCAGACATTCGTTCTGTGCTACACCTCAGATAAAGAGGAATCTGTCTCCAATACTTCCAGGGTGCTGCAATATGCAGGTTAAAGAGAGTACCTATTGAAGGCTCACATGTCATGAGCCTTCCAAAAGTCCCCATGTCATGGGAAACATGATATTTTGAAGAGGTGAGAAAGTAGTTGAAAGAGGGCTGGAGTCTGCAGATGGAGACCTCTTAGCTTTGTTGCAGGGCAGCTGCATTATGTGGCCCTGGAAAGTAGAAGTACTGGACAGGTCTGAGACACTGTATTTTTTTTGACCTCAGGAAAAATATCAGATACTGATACATACTGAAAAGGAGAAAAATCTCCATTATTTATCTAGAGAGAGCACTACTAAACCCATACATGAGGCTATTGTGTAACTAAAGAGAAAAAATCCCACTGGTATTTCCCTCAACATATGAAAAGCTGAACACTCCTCTGCAGAGCTAGACTGTCAAATTTGAAAATTAAATTCTAACACTACTTGTCTTCAAGTGTGGACTTCCCCTCATTACTAATTTTTATTTAACCCGAAAAATGTCCATCATTCTTTTTGATAATTGCTGGAGATGGGTGAAAAATGTAAGATCGTTTTCTGAACAATCAGATATAACCTGAATTCTGCATCCTGTGCTTACAGTCCTAAAATCTGGCATCTCTACAGTTACAGAGAGGATGCTGATTAATAATAAGTTTTCAGGAGCTACACCGAGTAAGTTGTTTTGTCCAGACTTGTCTATTGCCTGTAATAAGCTCAGTTCTACAAAAATCAAGTCATTACTGGAACTCCAGGAGTCAGGAGTACTGTGACAGACTGCTAATTAATTTTGCCTCTGAAACTGTCAGTAATAATTGGATCAGGGAGTGACACATGCATTGAAAAGCAAATGTATCCCTGTGAAGCTGTTTGGCCTAAGAAATTTCTTAATATATTAATAGGAATTGGTTTTATTTTGGGAAGGCAGGATAACTCAAGCATTCATGCCCTTTTTTAGACAAAACAGAGGCTCTTTTTAACAACTTGTTTTTTCCACTGCCACCTAAGAAAAGGTTTTTACATTTGATGGCCTATCTGAATTGTATCAAAAAGTGATATTCATGATTATAAAAGCCATTCCTTTTGGAAAAACACACTACCACTCCAAGCATCAAAATGAAGGTAACAGAAGGGAAAAAAGTAAGAAAGCTGTGGAGAGAAAAAGATGGGAAATGAAAAAGAAATCGATCAAACAAGGTATCAGTAGTTACTTTCTGTATGAGAAAGCCTATTCAATTATCGGTCCTTCAGAAGCAAACTGAGAAACTTAAAGTACCATCTATTTATTGGCTATTATGAATGAGACTATATGTTCTATTTTCATCATGATAGCACCCACAAGTTTTAGTAAATACAAGGTCTCATTGTTTAGATGCAATACATATAATAAAAAGCATCCTCAGGTCTCGTTTCCCTTCCTCTACCCTAGTCAAAAAGGAAAAAGAAGTTATGGAAGAACACTGGCTCAGGGAAATGGAAAAAATCCCACAGTGCAAGTTTTCAGCTGAAAGCAAAGCCCTGCCTTTCCCAAACACAACCTTATTCACGCAAATTCACAAGAGGCCTTCAAGATGAAAAATTAGTAGGTCTTCGGGTCACTTTGTAGTAGAACAAACCCTATCTTGTTCACGACCATGCATAGATGATGTCCACCCCTGGATATCCTCCCACACACCCCTCCTATTTCTGTATTTCGCTCAGCACCATCCTGCTGGGCTCATCCACAATTGCACAGCTCTCAAAGAGGGTTAACACACCTTGCAAAAAATACGATAAATTTAGCAGCTCCAAGAAACCTAGTATATGGTAGTTTCAGCAAGCTAACTGTACTGCAGAAGAGCCCTAATTTCATTTTATCTCTAATGCACATAGCTCAGCACTGCTTTTTTGTACGGTTGACCCAGCAGAGCCTAATACGAACTTTGCTTTAGGGAGGCTCTGTAACTGTAAACAGGGATCCTCAATGTGCACTCTTAGCTATTAACCTCTTCTGACTGACAGGATTGGCTTCTCTAATAGAAATCTATTTGAAATCTATGCCTATTATAGCCTTAATTTCCTAGCAGACATCATGACCAGTTATCAGGAAAGCACAGCTTTCAAAAATTACTGGGGACTCCCATATTAGCCACCAGTTCATGTGTGGGTAATGGACATAATAAAAGGGGGAAAAAGATTAGCTGTCTCATATGACCCAACAGCACATTTGAACTCAAGGCCATCTGACCTTTCATCCTATGCCAGATTCGTAGCCTTCAGGCCAGGACACAAAGCCACATCCACTACAAGCCCCAAACAGCCTGCATGACACTTTTTAATGTTTCAATAATGCAGAACACAGACCTTTCAGGGAACTTGTCTCTGATCAGCACAGCAGTTCTGAGCCCCACAACTCTGTTCATTTGCCATATGCAAAAATACCTTTGGTATCCAAGGGCAAGAGAAAAGGAAGATCAAAGTCAAGCCCCACTACATAGATCCCAGAAGAGAATTTGTCATAATCCTGTGTTCTATCTTTTACCTTGAAGCACAGAGCAAATGAGAAAGGAAAGAAAATTATGGCTTAATAGTGTATGCAATGAGCAATCAGAAGGAACTCATCCAATAAATTTTTCCAGATATTGTATAACTTTTTGGAAGACACAGTTAACCCTCCTTGATACATTCTGCTCATTTGAGACATAATATTTAATTACTTCTTAAAGCCTTGATGGCAATCCATTCTGACAGCTTTGTACCCAGAAGGAGAGTTTCCCTCATGCTCATCCATAAAGTCACCACACAGTTCTGAAACCTCTTGCTGGCATACACAAAAGCAGAAGAAATATTTGGGGAGTAATGGGATCGGCATGCCTGATACTCTCCATTCTTTCCCAGATCTGTACACTGTGTTTTGTTGAGTAAACAAACATAGCATTTACTCTTTGTATATCTGAACTCCAGCTCAAGAAGAAAGTTTGCTGCAACACATGATCAACCACAATTATGATGCCCAAACAGTCCAAGTTATGGTGTAAGCTTCAATGTCATTGAAGTATTGCTGACTTGCATTGTATTTTAGGAGAAGAAAGAAAGAAAATTTAAAAAGAAGGGGAGTACAACACCTGAATTTGAAGAGTCTAGATATTTTTGTGCATGCTTTATTCCTCTTAAACACCTCTGTCAATGCTAGAAATCTTTGAAGAGATGTATTTTCCATCATAAATCCTTTTAAACGTAAAAAATACAGCACAAAGTACAGAATTGCCATTTATGGGAGCAAAGAGTAAACTAGTCTGGAACTGTCAAATCACTGCATCAGAAAAGCTGTTGAGTAAGGTAGCAAAGCATTATTTTTTCCTGTTTTCCATTGCTTAAGCTTCTACTAGGTTTGTACTTAAAAGTATGCTGAAAAGAGATGTGAGAATTGCATTCTGCATTTTAACTATGACTGTCTTTCCACCCAAGCAAAAAAATATTAGATTAAATTTATTAAAATGATAGGCAAAAAGTACAGCATTCTTTCTGCAATAGGTCAACCACAAAAGTGAAAACATTTTAAAGCAAGTTGTTATAACGACTAGTACCGTGTTATCTGAGCAAGCTAATATGACAAAAATGATGAAATCAAGTTATTCATTTAAAAGATTAAAAGGTTGCAAGTATGACACCGAATATGCCTGTAATGGTCTGGGGTTAATTAGACTGAAGGAAACATCTTGGGCTCTCCATTGTGCTTGAGCTGACCACAGGCAGCAAAGAGTCTCATTAAAGGAGATGGGCATGCCAGCTGGACAAATAGGGTTTGTATAATGCTTAGGCTGATGGCAATTTTAAGACAGAAGAGTTTAGAAATAAAAGAATTTGCTTTGGAAATTTTGAGGCCAGAAGATACTTGCTATTTTAAGACATGGCACTTTATTCCTTTAAAAGTAAGTTGATTTTGTCTGTGTGTATCAAACATTTGTGTTTTCTCCTATACTAATAATAAAAATTTCCAAATTGATACCGTTTAAATAAACTATAATAATTTCAGTTTAATATGATTTAATGATAAAAGTGCGAATAATAGATAAATGTGTATTTACCAACTACATTTACATATTTAAACAAAAGTACTATTTCTAATACTACAATTTCACATCGCATTTCCATGCATCAAGCTCCAGTCAGAAAAATGAGTAACCTTTCAGTTATAACAAAACTGGCTGAAAGGTCACCTTTTCCCCAAACTATGGCTAAATAGATTTAATCTCCTCAGTCTAGTAATACAGCCAGAACAAAGTGTTTATGATCAGTCCAATTAAAATGGTAATTTCAGGGGGACTGGCAGCTCTCCTAAACTGTAAAGAGTTCTAGTTTACTTGAAATCCCATGACACAAGGTAACAAGATGGGATGTTTGCTGTTTTGTCACCATGGTAATTTTCCATGATGTTACATTGGAAGACTTGCACAAATATAACTGCAGATAACATGCAAAAGAAAGAGTTAAAATATTTAATTTTAATGTAATTATCACATCCCACTGAAAATAGATGACTAAGATAAAAAGATCATTGCAGTATAGACCAGTGAGAGCACTGTATTAATCACAAGGAGCTCTGATTCAAAGCTATTCTGCTTGCCAAAGTGAGTGTCGTCTTGGGTCAAACAAGATCACCCAGCCCCTTAGAACAAGCCATTGGAATTACATCATTATTTTTTGCTCTTGCAGGGTTTGATAGTGTAGCAGACCCTGAAGCAAAGCTTTGCTTCTAGTTGCAATTATATAAACTTCACATTTTTTACCAAAAGTCCTCCTGAATGGTTTTGTGATAAGCCATAAGCATAACCGGTAAGCAATTGTTGTTACAGAGTTCTATTAATAGATATTTCTTTTTTTTTTAAAAAAAAAAAAAAAAAAAAAAAAGAAAGAAAAGAAAAAAATAAAGAAAATGCTATTCACATTCAGCACTGATGCACGGGGCATTTTAAGGGATATTTAAAGGAAACTGTCAACTTGAAATTTTATTTCGTTCTGATTACTTCAGACATATCCAGAAGCTAACCAAAAGGATGAAGATCTTGGGTTTATTACCATTGCCTCCTCTCCTCAAACCCTCTCTATATGGCTGGTGAATCTACTTTGTAAATTTGACTGTCTCTGCTCAGTTTTGTTGATGGCAAACACCTTGTCATTGAGTGCTCTGAGGCTGAACACTTACACAGACGCTTTCCCTGTCTATGCAGAAAGCAGCAGAGCAATGTAGGAGTTCATAGAGATCACAATCAAGAAACAAACAGGCATGTACTCAAGAAAAAGTTAAGTTAGTAAATGTTATCTTGCTTGTTATTGTTGTTCAAGGTCTACCAGAAAGACCTTTCAAAAGAAGTGTTACTAAATGAGTGGAAAAGCCTCCCAAATGACACTAAGAATTTTTCAACAATATCTTCTTCTAAGTAATACATGATGTTTAGAGGTTACTGCATTTGGACTTCAGTGAACTACAGAAGTAACTGATTTTGCACTTTATCCTGAAGGTAGTCAAATGACACAACTGCAAATTCATGAACATCATTTTAAAAGTCAAATCTCTGTCTTGCTTACACTGCACTCTCTGCTGAGACTGAAGCCTGACTAGATGTACCTGTCTCAGCCTTCACCTAAGTAGATGAGAGCAGTACAGCTGCAGGAAAAAAAAAGCTCAGTCTGGACTGCAAAACCCTTCTGAAAATCAAAGCAAATATTTAGATTGCTGGCTTGCACTGAAATCAGCACTGCTATGGCTAAGAGTGCCCAAGCCAACGCAATGTGATTATGCACTAAAAGCTCTCAGCAGTATAGTGTTCACATACCATTGGTCTTGATATATCTAGAAGCATAGTGACTGCAGAGCTCACTCAATCAGGGGGAAAAAAATTAAGAAAATGTAAAGAAATCTGTGCCAATTTACTGAGTGAAGATATATGCAGCCAGCATAGCAAGAAAATCACAGAACCTTACCTTTCTAATGGCACCAAATATAGAGGTAGTAAAAAAAGGCTTTTATTTGCTGTTAAAGCTCTTAGAAATCTAACCAAGCAGTTAGTGATGTAAAAGTAGAAGTCCCAAAACTAACGGAAGTTACTGCCTAAATCCTTTGTTAAATTCAGTAGGTCTTAAGTAGGCTCTGGCAAGTGACACATCATAGTTCACAAATCCTTTATCTGCTTTAGTGATGACCTGCTTGAACGTTCAATTGTCAGAGACATTGGGTATGCTCTTGAGTTAAAGGCATACAAATTGGACCCCAAGTGATACACAAAGTAGAACAAAGGAAATAATTACTGTCCTGGTAATATATGAAGTCTTTAGTTTAGGGCAGACCCATCAGCAATACAGCTCCTAAAACCACTACTCAGCTTTCAGCAGTCATTTGGCTCAAAGGGCCTCCAAAAGGACTCCAGTGTAAGAAACAAACCTGCTTCTGACTCTTAGCACCATTATTTTTTAAGATACAGGTGCTGGAGAAACTGAAAAAAACCCACAACAACGTTGACAGAATATACACCAAAGAATGGACAACTGCAAAAGGAACAGAGGAAAAGTATGAAAAGGAAAAATGAACTCACTGTGTCTTCACGAAGTCTGAAATATTCTGAAAGTAACAGTGTAGGCATATTCTTATTTAAACATACCCCAAGTAGCAGATCTACATTCAGCATCTGTTCAAGCAATGACAAGAATGGAGCATTGAAGATAAGACTGTCTGGGGGACAGAAACCAGAAGACAGTGTTTGTTTTGGCACTGAAATTCGGGACATTGTGTGGCTAAAGAAACTCAATGTGTTGATGTGACATTTTATTGTGTATATATATATATATATATATATAAAAGTAACCCCCACCTCCAACTCTCAAAGCAATTAAATGACCCCAAAAATATTTCTGCACCTCTATGTTCCTTCATTACAACAGGATCTGCTGCTGTTTCTATTAATACAACTCCTGTATGCTGGTAAGAACACATGGGCTAGCTTCTAATCAGCTGAAAAATTACAGGAGGAAGCAAGATATTCTTAGGCAGATTATAAAATTAAAAATCTCATGTGGGAAGTTGTTTTTAAAGTATTTTTTCTTCCAAAGAAAAAAATTACCCTCTCTTCTGTGTAGCGGGAAAGATACAGCTGTAGTTAAAAGCAGGAAGTTAAGAATATCTCAGGGTTTAGACAGGAATTTTTTTTTTTTGGCATTTAAAGAATTTTCTCTTTCTTTCTTTCTTTCTGACAGCAGGCTTCTTTGCCAATTTTATTCTAGAGTTTATAATTCCCTGAGTTACCATACTTTCAAGTGCTGTGCTGGGTATATGGATAATTAATCTTGTGGCTATTTGGACTCAAGTATTGATAAAGCTTTGACTGTTTTGAAGTACCCTCCATTTCTTATACTGATACATCTTTGCAGACCTTTGTTGAAGTGCAACATTTTCCATACAGAATCAGAGAGTTTGAAAATGTAATTTCTGAGATTATTCCATGTTAGAAAAATCACGTAAACATGATTATCGTGCCTGCTTTCAGTATTCACCCAGGATTTAGAATGTTTACCAGCTGGAAAACAGGAAAAGACAGAAGTGGAAATGGATTGGAAAAAAACCACTTTATAAGAAAGATTTGCCAGCATTACCCAGAGAGCATCCTCAAATCCCAGGGATCCTCAGGAAAAAAAATTAAAATTCAGGAAAAATATAATAAAAAATTGTTTGATGGGATCATGTGGGTATGGGGGATAAAACCCAACTAGCCAATTTTGATTCAGACCAGAATTCTCAGAAAAAAAAGTGTTACCATTGAGTTGAGGACCAAAGACCACAGCTGGTTCGGCTGACAGACAAGCAGGGGATGAGAAGATGACCCTGAGAAATGAGGAGCCAAGGAAGACAGGCAGAAGGATACACTCCTGGCACCTAAACCTATGGAAGGCAGCTGCCATTCACCACAGAGGTGTGGATCTGACCTTACAACATGAGGACTAAGAAACTGAAGAGAAATTATATGACTTCTTATGGGGTAGGTAGATTTCTACCAATGATATTCAAAGTCATTGATAAAAATTGAAGAATCGGTGCATATCTTTTGTTAACAGCAGGTTCAAACCATCTGCAGGCAAAACATTTGAGTGAAACAACAAATGAAAAATTTCAGGAGCTGCATTTCTGAACCACATATCATTTATAAACAACCTAGCAACATTATTGTTTCAAGGCAGGCAAAAGGAAATCTTTATAAAATATATGGCCAAATACCCAAAAGCTCCTCCAGTTTTACTTCATGCATATGGCCTTTCAGCACTATAATTTATATTTCTACTGCTCACTTGCCCAGATGGGCTTTTATAATATCCTTCTCATAGCTCTCCAGGTGTTGCAGATAAATAAAACACTTTATTTCAGGGAGGTGAGAATAGAGTAGGTACCAGTGAAAGTTGCCAATACATGTATTTTAGCAAAAACCATTACAAAAATGTATTGCAATATGATTATTAAGTATGTCAAGTGATTCTGTGTATTATTCAAATGTCATGCATGACAAGTAAACCACAAATACTACTTTCAGTAAACTACTGAAATCAACAGTTGACTGCAGTTATCAATTCTGTCACTGTGTCAAATTCAGTAAGGAAACTTATGGAGTATTAGCATCAGAACAACAATTTGTCCACCTTGCCCTATGAGATATACTGTGCCACTAATATTAACCAGAACCAAAAAAAAAACCCTGCAAAAGATTCTGTGAATTTCTACATGAGTAAATGGCCATCCCTTCACAGAGATTCAGGAAGCAGGAGAGAGTCTAAGTTTGTTGCATGAATTATTTGTTGCAAACTATTTATGACCTCTAGTCTAGAGTGTATTAATTATTCACACAACATGTTCAGAATGAAAAAGGATGGAATATATGAGAAGTGAACCTGAATCCTCAGCAGTCTCACACAAAGTGGACTCTGTCCACAATCATGAATTCTCCCGGATTACTGGAAGAATATTAAACACTTCCATCTTATTATTTGAGACAAAACACACTTTTAATGTAGAGGCTATTCTAATTACTTGAATGTACTTCTTTAGATATGACACTGGTTTTGTCCACAAAGGCTCAAATCTACAGAAATTATTTCAGTTGCCTAAATCTCCTTGTACATATGCCCCAAATGACTAAACGGGTTGGTGCTTTTCAAGTTCTTTAGCCCATATGATAGTTAATAAACCCAGTAGTATTATTCAAATCCACATGTCCATACAAACAATTCATTACCATTTTTTAAATTAAAAGGCCTAGTAGTGTATTAGTAGGCAGAAATGCAGATCAGAGAAGCAGCAAAAACATCAGAAGATTCACATAAAGCCTACCACGCATATGGCAATAAAGCCATCTATGGCACTTCCAATCTGTAGACCTCAAATGACTGTAATCTTATCCTGCAAATTCAAGTAGTTGTCAATAAAAGTGTGGATTTGGACAGAAGCACATCTTTTGAAAGGTTTAGTTAAAAATAATAAATTACACAGAACTGTAAACTTGATCAAAAAGTCAAATGTTCAAAAGAAACTCAGAGTGTTCAAAAGTATAGGAAGAAAGCAAAAAGATGAGAATCAGCCTTAATATATATAACAGCATAATTTGCAAAATTTATCTAACATGTACATGCATTTCCATTAGAGACCATAACCAATGCTAACTACCTACAAATTCTCCCCCTCTATCCTTTTGGAAAGAAAAGCCAAAAACTTAAATCTGAAATTAAATTAGGCATATTCTTTCCTAAATAAGCAGCCAAGGTTTGGACAGAAAAAGTCAAAGCTGTGAAATACGGCATTCAGAGGTTGAAACATTAGTAAAGCCAAGGTCACCTGAGAAGTGTTAATCACATACACCATTCAGGTGTCATTCCTGATGTTGCATACCCTTGTCATTTCTGAAATGAGATATATATCTATCAATACACATTTGTAGACATATGCATACACATGGTAATATAAAGTTACCTATGACCTTGGGTCTTAAGGCTAGATTAGATCTAGCCTCAAATTTGCAAAAGGGCAGATTTCATGTCCTAGACCTGTGAGAGCAAGTAGGAAGAGAAACATTGACACAGAGATTAGTATCTGAGGCATCTTCTAAAGGGGAATACCATTATTATTCATATTTCTGCAGTGTGAGAAGTGTGGGGGGAAATGTTTGGGTTTTTGTTTTTATACAGAAGACTAAAAATAAGCCCTTAGCTACATTATAATCCGAAGAGACAAAGGGAAGAAGATGCTATACAAACCACAGAACAGTGACATGTACAAACATGACTAGCATTTAAAAGTTTATGGAATAGGGTTTTTCTTATTGTAGTACGAGAGAACAGATGTCTTTTTTAAAGAAAAATAACACTTTTAAGCAATGCTAATGCTTAACATCAGGCCAAATGAATATGTGTTTGGATATAATGAGTATTCAGTCAATTGTATCATACAATAAAGTGGAGTCTTCTACACTATTATTATCACATTTGCCATTGTACTTTTACATAATATGTAAACACAAAGCGCTGGCTTAAAAGAAACATATTTTTGCTCCATTTAACTAAGCATATTTACCAAGTTTATTGGGTTTTGACCAAATTAAAAATTATCATCATTATATTTCCTCTATTCCAGTGCCAAAAATCACATCACATGACGGTAGCATGTCAGTGTGCTTTAAAATATTACTTTTTTTCTTTGTTTTATTTAGCATTCCTGAAAATAAGTCTGTCCCTGAAGAGTGCTGCTGCGTTTGAAAAGAAATGGTAATTCAAGAAGATTGGAAATGAGTAGATGAATCAGTAAAGGTATCTCCTCACCTCTTTTCCACATATTACACATTTAACATTCCTGAAAGGGGAAAAAAAAAAAAATCCTGTACTTACAGATGTAACACTCCTACTCAGTGGAAGTTTCCTCACAATCTAAAAATGACACTGTAATTAGGCTAGAGCGTTTTCTTAAACAAGGCTGTAATTGAATCCAGATGCCTCTAACATCTACTCCTTTTAAAATATACTTGGATACTGTCTATGATTACAAGCAGGTATCTGGTATTTCTCAACTTGTCACAAAGGACACACAATGAAACTGTGTCTTAATATATTTAATTTTATCACATCAGTTTGCTACTTTCAAGCCATCTTGTATTCTGAAATTATTTCTATCATTTGGCAAGGAGTCTTTATGAACTCAACACCTACAAACTGGCCCATTGTTGAAAATTCTCTCTGATTCAGAGGTCATTTCTTAATTTCTGAGGAGAATGTGAATGGAGAAAGAAATACACTTATGCTTTTAGAACAAGGATACTTCAATCATATCTAGCAAATTAGGAATGACGTGTTTAATTTTTATGGTGCAGTATTGTTCTCACTGAAAGGATGATAACAATATTCAAGCCATCCTAGCTTTGCAAAGTATAAAATAATCTAATGGTTGCCATTTGGCATAGTACTCATTATGACAGTATTCATTCACAGAGAAAAGGCAAGATTTTCCAGAATCATTTAGGAATGTGGCTTCTATTGATACTGTTAAGTGACAACGGTGTTTTCATACTAATCCATATTTATTCCTTTCTCACTCTTTCTTTTAAGGGTCCATATAAGAGAAGGTCACACAATTGAGAACTCCACAATACAGGCATCCATTGTGAGTTTCCTTTTTTTTGTGAAAGGCACTGTTACAAGGAATAAGTGTCTGTGGGCATGCAGAATGACAGCAACACTTCACAGGTGGCCAGACACATCACATACGTGCACATGGCCAGTCCAGCCGGGCACTGAACTTGATATGGTCACTGTATGTATGTGGCATGCTCTCCAGAGCTTCAGGAAATGTTGTGGGTACACTGTTCCAAAAAGCTTGTGCCAGAACCATGCCAGAAATTAAATGATACAGACTAAGACCTGACTGTTGTACATTCATGAATATCTCACACCCAAAGTAATTACTATGTAGAATATGACAACAAAAATTAGAGATTAACTCTGCACCCTCCCAATAAACCTTACAGTAGGAAGTTTTCAAGGAATTATGCTTTAGGCAAGGTCTGTCTGGTGAAGCCAAGAAAAGAGTTTTAACATTTTCTAGATTTCCCTTTCTCTTTTCTAAGTTGCTGTTTCTCCTTGAGACTTTCACAGTCCCAGGGACAGCTTCAGACTCTTCTCCTGTGTTATGTTTATTCAATACAGAAACAGTTGCAGCATTGTGTGACTTATCACAATGAGCCCACAAGACTTGCATGTTAAATATTGACTACCAAATAATCACAACAAGCCATTCACCAGGAAAACAGTGAAACAAGTGGAAAAAAAACCCACTCAAAAACAACTGATAAGCTGTGTGAAAGCATTATCACATCTCAAAGGACCATCCATAAATAGAAAACTAAATTCATCACTTGTTCCCTGAATTAGTGGCTCAGCTCCCAGAGATAAATTAATCAAATTATTCTAGAAAGAAAATAAGAAGGCTCATTTCAAAACTCAGACAGAGGTTCAAGAGACTGTTAGTTACGGATTTCTCATCTTTACCTGGTTTCACAGTAATTTCCTGAGTTAAACTCACTGAAGACAAAGGAAAGACTTTTTCTTATTTAAATTAGCACTGAGACATATTATAAACACATAATATGTAATCTTATGACCAGTTAGCTTCTCATTTCCTTTATATCTTTGTACATCACTGATGCTAATGGTGTTTGAGTGGTATAAAAAAGGTGCTCAGGGAAATGAAGCTGTGGTTTGGAAAACTATTGCTGTGCTGGTGTCGGGGGCTCACTGCTACAGCAGGCATCTAAAGCTGAAGGGAAGATACACATTTGCTCATTAAGCCCCAAATCCATTTAAAGACTCACTAGTACTATGACACACATAGATAATTGAAAAGTTTTAGTATATAGACAAAATGCAATAATAATAATTTTTAAAGTTCAATTTTTACTCTTTCCTCAGAATGTAACTAACCACAATGTCATGTTTACTTGAGCTTGAAAAAAAAAAATCTTAAACCATCCCTTTGTCCAGGAACGACCCCTTTCCCCACTAGTTATGTTCAACCTTCTCATCTAACTGTGGTGGGGTCTGCCTTCAGCAGAGCACAGCTCCTGCATATGGCTAGGTCATAGTGCAGAAACTGTTTTACAGAAAAATGTAGTTTGGCAGGGTGTTTCATTTTTTAACAAGTCACTCCACTGGAGGTTAGGAAACTATACAACACAGTCAAGAAAGAGAAGGAAACTAGAATTATCCTGAGCAGAAATATCACTTTATGGTTATACTGTGTTTCCAACGACACAAGAAAGCATTCAGACAAAAAAAAAAAAAGGACAGAACCAATTCTCTTCAAGTTGCTGCTCATGTAAAGTCATTGATGTGACTGGAGATACCAAAATGTGAAACAACACCATTGTAGGAGAATTGGTCTGGAAGCTGGCAAACTGAAGGAAACCCTGAATGTTTGGTGCATGTTTTAAGGAAATGCACAGTGCCAAAAAGAAGTGTGATTGTGTCAGGTATGTGATTTGTAGTTACAAAAATACAAGTTTTGCCAGAAGCCTCAGAGGCATTTTTGTTGTTACCATTAGAAGGGAATTCACTCTGAAGGTTAAAAAAAAAATTTGTATAAAATAGCAGTCTCCAAAGCAAACCTCACCAGCACTGGACTCCTTTACAGCTTCCTCCCCAAATTTTGTTCTCCCAGATGCATATGTACATGCAATTGCCCCCCATATACTATGTGATGCCAGCCAGCAACTGAGTAGGGAACAAAAGATTGGCTTGTTCCTTCTCTTTCCTCTCTGTGTTGATCTCTTGAATAAACTGTCATTTTATCCAGCAGAGCATACCATCCATGTTGCCCCAAAGGAAGAGACACAGTGTATATCCCCATTTCATGTATATTTGCTAAGTTTCTTACCACAGATTGAGTGGGGCAGCTGGAAGTTTGCGATTCTCTAATCCATCCACCTTAGCTGGTGGCTGCATTTCTCTTCCTGAGGATTAAAAGGACATATTTTGTTCTGTCAAGAAAAAAACTTAGCAATGTACAGCATGTGTGTTGAGTCACATCATAGAGCAGCTTCTGTGTGCTGATGGCTATCCAGTGCCCTGCTCCTGTTGGTGCCTTTGAAAATCTTTTCCAATGAATCCCCTCTTAAGAAATCACTCTGCCAAATATCAGTTGTCTAGAGGAGCTTGGTTTTTAACAAAAGGTCAAACAAAATTGCAATGAAAACTCTAGGGATACTTGCAAAAGGTCACTTAAGACAAAGGGGATTCCCAGCTGAAGTACAGGTTTCACCATAGTGTACGTATATTCTGTAGGCTACTTTTTCAGAGAAAAAAATTTAATTCATCGACCAAATTAATGCTTATAACTTACTGTGCACAATCTCCATACACCCAGTAAACGAAAGTCACATACAACTATGTGATTTGCAGACTGTTACTCAGGCCTCTAAATAAAACACTCTATTCCACAACTGTATTGCTTATGATGGCAAATAAAGTTTCAACGTGATGATACAGAACTGTAGTGGCCTGTTTATAGGAAGCTTTTTAAGACCTGGCCTCAAGAAATATATTTTCAGTTCTATGCTTGTTGAGTTGAATGAGCATTTCACAGTGAATAATTTATTTGATTAATTTAGGGTCATCATTGGTTTACAAAATTTCTTTGTGCTGACTTCTTTGGCCACTTTGTTCATTATTTGAAGTTACAGAACAGATGGTTTGTTCACATACATTTGTGCCTAATGATTGCTCATAAACTCTCTGTCCTGGATAGTGCTTTGAATATTTGCTATGCAGGCTCTGTGACTAGATTTTTAACTCACACAGCACAGGGACTGGATTCCCAACTCACTTGATTTTTGTGTAAACTAACTAAATATTTTCTCAAACCACAAAATATCTTCAAAAAAGTTAGGGTGAAAGGGCCTGATTTAAAACAAAGCTTTCTAAATATACGTGCAACTTTCAATTTCTGAATAGTCTTAACTGAAGCTATGAAAATTCAGACATTTATGTACAGATACTTGACTGGATTGAAACCTGTATACAAAGAGACTGATGAAACTGTCTACCAAGCAAAATGAAACTCAACAATACATTTAGAAAAAGCAAGTAAGTGGAATAAAAGTTGTCCATGAAGTAAGCAAAAACTGACAAAAATTTTATTATTATTGCCAGGAGAGAGTGAGAGCTGGTCCAACAAGATGTTATGGTTTTAAAGGGAACAGTGGCAGCTCTCCTAGATGGGGATGAACCCTTCAAATGAATGGCATCTGTTTAAACCAGGTAAGAATTTGGGCAAATTGGCTGTTGTTGAACCATATACAACATTGCTGTAAAAAAACCTAGCAAGCATGATTCCTCAATAAGTCTGTATAAGACAAACAACAGTGATCCAATCAGGCTTACATTTTACTACTAATGATGTGTTTATAGATATTTACCTCTGCAGCAGTTTCAGAGACTGTATCTTGAATTGCTATTAATGCCTTTCTTCACTGATTAAGAAAGAGTGAAGCTATTGAGATGTAGTTTCCACTCATTTTTATACCAGTGTAACATTGCCATCTACAGGATTTACAGCACAGCAGCTCTCCATTACTTAGAGACTAATTTTACAATCAAGGAATAGAAACCACTGAAGTTGAAAATATAAGTGTCCAAAATTAACCCTGCTTGATCAGCCTGACTAACTGTTATTTTTCAAATTACCCAATAATAGTTTGGCTCACCAACAAAAGCATTCTATTAAACTACTGTCTAGCAAGTTATAAAGCTGAGGGATTTCCTTTAATCTAGTTGAATTATGCATTAGGATGAAAAGAAATAATTATTGAGTACAAGGGTCTTCCGAATTAGTTGCTCATCAGAAATTGACATAAGTTGCATTTTCATACTGTCATAAAAAAATTCCATAATGTTTTATCCTACAGATGATTCAGAGAAGTCTTTCCCAGCATGTCTGTCTTCTCAGCTTTGAAAAAGGAATTACGCAAGACAAATTGTTATTCACCACACTAGACTATGGATATCCTTCACAAGCACTAAATATAATGTCCAGAGAGCTGAAAATGCACATATGCAAGCGCTTAATTTTAGGCAGCTGCTTAATTTTAACTCTGCTGTTTAATCTCTGCCCTAAAGACATAATATTTGTGATTTTCAAGATGGCATCAATCCATTTAGAGATCTTAATCTTCTAGAGTTAACTCTGAAGCTGGTTTCACAACATTTAGCATTCTTCTAATGAAAGAAGATGTTTTCAGGGCTCAAACGCTGTGTTAGCTGACCAAGCACCCCAGCAAACACCAGAAATGGGGGTGATATGTTATTGAGGAGCACTGAATTATGGTTGCTTCAGTGAAATATCTTTTAATGCGACAAGGAAGAAAAACAGAATTAAACAGCGATCAATAAGTACTGGGGAAAAGCTGGAGAGGTCATAGAAGGCAACTTGAATGAAATAATCTAATTGAAAGTGTGATCTTTGATGTCAGAAAAAGTGGTTATTGACTTTAATTCAAGGAAGACAGAATGCTGCAAGACATTTTCATTTCTGAGAATCGAAGAAAAAAGTAAATCAGAGGGGAAAAGAATCAGCAGCAATAAAACAGAAAGATATCTCAAATTTGAGATGGGCACTTTCTGTGTATGCAGAAGTGTCATAATCTTCAACACTAGTGCACTAAAATGGCACTCTAGTTGTTGGGAACCACTAGATGGATTTTGCCTCCTTGATTTATACCTAGGGGAAAAAGAACCTACAGCCAGTTACTCCAAAAAAAAAAAAATAAAAAAAAAAATCACATTGACTCAAGCTCAACATATGTTCATTTTTCAGTTCAGTGGCCAAACTAGAAAATCAATTATTTTCACAACTCTATCTAGACATTCTTAGTCCAGGAGACACATTTCTGGAGCAGAATGGGGAAGAAGGGGCAATTTTGCTACATGCAGAGGCACATTCAGATTTCAGGTTTCTCTTCTGGCAGCTTCACACTGGTCTAGTTGAGACAAACAGATGACAAAAAAAGCCGATTTATTTCTATTTCAAAACTGGCAGTCTCCCATACATAAGGATAGTAATAAGGCTGTTAGCAGGGGGTTGTCAGCATTAAGATATTAAGACCATTAAGAGACTTTCCAGATTGAGCTGATGTCAGTTAATACTTGAAGCCAGCGGCTGAGCTGTGAACAGACAGCATTTGCAACAATGCTGAAGATGTTGAGGAGGGCACAAATTTATACGTTAACTTGCGACATGGTTTGCCCCATTTGACTCTGTATTGTTGCAAGCAGCTGGTATAGCACTATAGGTTTCAGAGAATGCTGTAGAAGAAACTCTTATCTCTGCTATGTCCAAGAATTGACAGACATGTTCAGAAAATACCCCTCTGCAGTGTGGAGTCCTGGGAGCTACAGCAGTGATGAGATTTGTCACTACAGTAGCTTTGACCAGGATACTGTCAGTAACTGCCTTACTACTCTACACAAAAAGAAGCAAGTGGCTATCTGGACATGAATCCTTAGATAACCATGGTTGTAGCCTAGGTCATATCTAGAGGATATATGGTGGTGGCAGTAGTGTCCTCACCTGGAGAGGCTCTGCTGGTACTAAATTAATAGTAGAAAAATAATAATAAATTAGTGTCTTGAGAATGCTCATTAATTCTTTTCAGGAGCATTTTATTGCCCTGCCTAAAAACTCAAGCCCTTATTACCAGGAAAGTTGATAGAAAAGAAATTTTAATTTCAGGTTTGTGTTGATTAAAATATTTACAATTTACATCTGCTTAAGAATCACCAGTTGTCTAAAAATCATTTGTGAATGAACTTACATCTCAGAGTATATTTCTTGCAGATGATATATCTCAGAATCTTAAAATTATTTGCAGAAGAAAAACAATTTTTAAATTATTAAATTTGCCATTGTATGTCATTGTTTCATTTTTGTAACACTTTTCATTATGCTATAGAAACAGTAATATTATATTAAAGAGGGGCTAAAAGCCTCTAGGCTCTAGTTTGCACTGTTGTAAGCACTTAAAAATACAAACTCAAAGATGGCCACCTCCTCTGTCTCATCAAAATCTCCCAATTGTGCCCTTATGGACATTCATGCTCAACTGATGCTCAGGGGAACACACTCAACATCACACTGGTGACTACAGGAATGCCCAGGAGAGTGTCCAGAAGTCTACCTTCACACCTTCCCCAAGCTACCTTCCCTCTTTTGTGAGCTTTAGAAATTTTTCCAATTTTAATTTTTAAAAGGCTACCAAAAGACCATACTTTCACACATTCTAGATACCAAGATGCTTTACAAAAGTTAAGGCAGCTATAAAGTCAACAAATATAATACAGAGTGGGGGGAAATTCAGAGCTATTTAAAAAAGGCAACAAAGATATTTACACCTTCAATTCCCTAAGGAAATTCATAAGGTGGAAAGATGACCAGAGGTCAGGGCCAGTGATTGGCACCGGGGTGGTGAGGGCTCCCACATGAGATATGGCAGGTCTGTGAGGTTAGGAAGGGGTTGCTGACATGAGCCTGGAAAAAGAGATGAGGGAGAGACCTTGGAAGCAACATTTAGGGGGTTAGGCAGGAGCACACATCCATTCCATATTTTAAAATGACATACACCAGGAAGGCAGGGTACCTACAGCATCAACTCAGTAGATGTCTTGAAAAATGAGGCTGATCCTTGTGTGGACTGCTTACTGTGCCGTGGTGTGTACTGCTCATTGCACAGGCCAGCTTTCCTCTACACCGTGTCATCTCCAGCTCCCTGCCAGCTTCCAGTCACTTGGTCAACAGCAAAGGTGGCTCCAGACTCCTGTTGCCCCTGCTTGTTTGGCGCTCTGGATTTATTTTGCGCAGTCTTTCCGGTACGCAATGTCCTAAGCACTAGCTACACATCACCAGTTCAATCCAGCATGTAAAGGGGTGCAACTTTTTACCCAAATCTGGCTTCTCTATTACTTTATTATCTACCAAGCAGATATACCAAGTTCCTCATTAAAAGTATCTGTCCTGTTGAGGCCGACTGCCATGATTTAGTATAGACTGGATCTTGTAAAGTCCATGGAGCTCATGCAATTCCGGTGAATTAGAGGCAGTGAGATGTCCTTGCCAATCTATTGCTGCCTCTGCCCTGATCCCAATTCAATTGCTTGTAAGTCACAACGGGGAAGCAGAATAATGATGCTCTGACCACTGTAACCTTGGGCAGTTAGGCTGGAATGTGGTAAAATTACAGTAGTCAAGGCTGTGATAAATGCCTGTTCTTGAATAGGCAATGAATAACAGTGCATTACAATTGTAAAATATATGATATTTTACAATTTATATTTTACATAAAATATGAACTTCTACTGGGCCTTTGGGAAAACTTTCAAAAGCTTGGTTAGCATTCATACTGCTAATCCCAGAGATGGATTGGACACCATTAAATAGAACAAAAATGTTACTGAATAAATAGTTAAGGCTAATGGCTTTCTATGCCAGAGAGGAAATAAATTATCTAACATGAGATGTTGTATTAGCCATATCACAGATTTGTTAAATAAAATAGGGGACTCAAAAATCTGGTTTAGGAAAATGATGTAGTATCTAACTGCATTCTTGAAAAGAAAGAGAGGCTAATTAAAAGGGGGAGGGGGCAGGGAATAAACATGATTACTGGCATCAAAGACACCCTCAGATGATGAGCAAAAGGGCAGTCCTAAACAGAAACCCCAGGGAGCCTAAAAGCAGTGAGCCAAATGAAACCTTTTTTTAGTGCCTGTGGGGAGCAGAACCTGCTCTGTAACAGATGGTCCTTGTCTGCCTTCTGACATCTTTAGCAGGATTAATCTGAGGCAAGTTTGTGCTCAACTTTCCTTTATTCTCTGCCTGAGGACCACAACACAACCACATGTAAACAGCTTCGTTTGAAATAAAGGTTCATCCACACATATGTCCAGGTACACTTTTGGAGCCAGCACAAAAGAACCTATCCTGGCATGGTTAAAATATTTGATTTACACCCATTCAGAGACATTACAGTTTGATAAAAATAGTGATGACTAATTCTCATGCTGGCTGTTTGAATATTCACAGCTACTACATGGTCCTACCTTGTCATAAGTGAAGAAGATGAAGTCCTATCACAGACTAAAACTCCAGCAGCAGATGGGACAGTCCACTGTGTATGACTACTGGTGGAAGGACGAGGCTACAACCAAACCCCATGTATGGCAGTTTAAAACAATGCATGTTCTTCATTTTGGAATGTTTATCCATTTTTCTTTGATAGCAATACATTGCACAACTGTGCAGTCTGCTGTCTAATCAATATCAGTTCTCTACAAACTTTAGTCCCCTTAGCAGCCTTTCAGGTGCGCGATTTCACAATTTTAAGTGTTGGAAGTGTGATTCCAGAGACAAAAAGAGCCATTGTTTCTTTGTGCCAGACAAGAAGAGCTATACTCAGCCTTAGGCAGGTCTTGCAAGGAAAATTTCCAGAGTTCTCACTCTAATCCATCTCCTTCACAACACAGCAACATCTACATTTACAGAACTAATAGTCTGAGTGGCTTGCCAGGGTACTTGGAAATGCGATTTGAACTCATCCTGTGGAACAAACCGTCCTGAGTCACTGCTACAGGTCACTATGCCACACATCAGACCCCACCTGTATTCCCTTTCTCTGCTGCAAATTGCAATCAGTTAGAAATTATTCTGAGGTCATATTTCATATTTACAATTTCCTGTCCTGCCTCTGAGCTAGTTGAGAAGTTAATGTAACTCCTACCTCCCTCCTGCTTGGTGAGAGTTTCAAATCTACGGCTAATGAAAGCTCTTAATACTGTGTTACAGCTACCTCATACTCAACAGCAGCTGCACATACCAGATATCTCAATTAAAGATTCTCATATTTTAATTTCTGAAAACTAACAACTAACTCTCTTCTTGAATAAAAGACCATGAAAAACTGAGCTCTTAGACGGCCTCATTAATCCTTGCTGTAACTTGACGCACTTCACATTACATCAGGAAATACACCTGACCTCCTATGACATTATCCGGTACCAAAGTGACTATGAAGGATCACAGCCTTGCTGTGCCAGCCATTTATGTTATGCTATGAAAAGCCCTTCAATTTCCATGTGTACTCATCTCAATACAGGGGCGATGTCAAGGGCTAAATTTCCAATATGCCAGAGCTCTAAGTTGACCAGCTCTATAATATAATATGCATGAAGGTCAGAAGCAGCTGTCACCTCAGATGTGTATTTTGCACAGAGTTATTTTCTTAGCCAAGAAGAAATTCACTAGAGTATGTTACTAAACTGAGAAAAATAACATGAGAGTATGGGAAGAGGCCATGTAAAAAATGAGACAATCAGGCCAGAAACCCCAGTTCATTTTGACTGTATTGGCATGCTTGATCCAACTTCTAAAACAGCCTTAACAGAGAAGCATTTTTCCTGTTTGAATTGCATTAAGAAGTGGAATTAGCTTTATAAATATAGATCAGTTAAGTATAATGCAATATTTATGCCACGGTATCTGATTTTTTTCCCCTTTAGGATTCCATTTAAAAGGGAAATAACAAGGAAATTTAGCACTCTCAGAAAGAGAGTGGGTTTACAATTTATGCTAATTAATTTTCAAATTTTCATATTGACACAAAATTAAACCCTGCATTTTATTTGATTGCAGCAAGGGAGGAAAAAAAAAAAAAAGCAGATTAAACCAAATAGATCTTTTTCTGCAACAGATAATGCTGTAAAGACAATTTCTATTTTTTACCAAACATGTTAATTCTCATTCATTCATTCTTCTACTGCCCAGCATGCAGGCCACTGTACCCAAACCAGTCCTTACCCCCTATCGCAATTTCCCAGACACAAGGGCAAAGGTGTAAGCAAGAAAAATAGTTCAATTTATTTGAAGCCATGAAAGGCTCCAATCAAGATCAAGAAGCCATTATTCTAGGCACTATATAAAAAAACCAATAGCCCATCCCTGACCTAAAAAGAGGTTCAAAATTTTCCATTAAATTAAATAACATCATTCAAAGTTGGAAGAAAAAAATTCTATTGCTAGCAAATGTAGGAAAAAAAAAATGCAACACCATTCTTTTAATAAAAAGGTTAGCTGGAATTTCAAAAAAACCTACCAGTTGGCTAATTTCATATATATTCATTGAAGAGTCTGTGCCAAACTCATCATTGTTCTAACTTACTGGGCTTCACTGGTGCTACATCAAAAAGAAAACCATGTCCACTGAGGTCTATTTTATATTGGAATTATTCATCAAGGATCTGCAAGACTGACCTGAAATTTTCTTCGAACTTCAGCTGAATCAAACTCTTTTTGGTGTTCAAACAGATTTGTTTTTCTCTTCCCTTTTCCCGCACATATGTTCTGTCTCATTTGGGCAATAGTGAAAGGTTCTACACTGCTAGAACTGATATGCGGTATTATGTCATTGATTATTTTAGAGAGGCAGAAAAAAGAGGAAGAGCAGCAACTCCTCTTCACTGGCCAACTCAGGCTCTGTCAGCTTTGTCCCTTTCCTCAAAATATTTACTCTTCTTTGCTATATTTTAATTATTCGGTCAGGTTTTTTTGTATTGTTAATAGAATTTGCCCATTGTATTGATTAGCTTACTTAGTTCAGCTGGATTCACAGTGTAAATAAGATTTCTTTTCAATTTAAAAATCCCTTTGCTCCAATGACTTCATTTTAGGTTTTTTCCCCCTAATTTTAATAGAAGCAGCAGCACTAATTACCTGCCCTTATGTCAGTGTTTCCTCAGCAGCATCCTCCAGTATTGAATTGCTGGTTTCCTTACTGTTATTGTCATTAGCACTGAAGTACTCTTATAAGGAAAATTTCATTCAGCCAGCCTGAGGTTCTTTCTTCTGCAACAGAAAAAGAATAATTTCTCAGTTAGAATCAGGATGTTGTCTATCCTTAATGAGACAGCAGCATGATTAGAAATGGAGATATTTTCCATTTCCCACCCACATTCATTTTAATCCACATTTCACTAAGTAAATGCATGCTTGTCCTGAGATGCATGTTGTGCCTATTCACACACCAAAAAAAAAAAAAAAAAAAAAAAAAAAAAGGTGAATTCTTTATCTCAGGTTTGCAGCTTTCTCAAACATCATAAAATCCTAATTCAGTTTTCCTTATTTTAATGGGTTTTCCCAGTACAGTTTTCAGGCAGAAATGGAAGCTAGATTGATTCATGTCTGGCAATAGCATGATGCCATAGTCCTCAACTAAACATGCTGTGTCTGAACTATACTGTGCAAAGATATCTACAATATTAGCAAAAAGGAGAGGATTATATTTTAAAGTATGATAGCAAATCCCTCAGTTTAAAATCTATCTCCCATATCATATCTCAGCATAAGAATAAACTGATTTTTTTTTGATTTACCAGGATAGCTGTTTAAGAATTTTATTTGATTAAGATAGAAAGCAACTCTACTTCACTGCTTTTCTATTTTAAATATTTGCTTTAGTCACTGTGTTGCCTTACATCTTTCCCTTTAGTTAAGTCATCTTGAATGTTTACAGATAGTTGATTGCTAATCCTTATACAATCTTATTTTTAAAATAGCTGCCAAATTACTCAGGACAGGAATGTTATTAAATATAACTGGCACCAATTTATTACTGAGGAGGGCAATTTTAGAAAATTTAGTCAAAAAGGGAAAGACTAAGTCTTCCTCCAGGGAAAGGTGACACACTGAAGAAGGTGACACAAAGGATAGAGACATGTAAGGAGGTGAGAGGCAAGGTAATCATACCTATTGGAGAATGAGGATGACAAATTCAGATGGCATAAAACAACACAGGAGTTCTGTTTTCTCCTATATAAAACACTGGAGACAATAAACTCGGGAAAATGTACTGCAGAGGCATTAATCAGGAAAGACAGCCTAAATGGCCAAATTGAAATACCCTTGAGCTTTTGGGGGGAACTGAAACCTAATGTAAACCCAAGCAGATGTGTGCTAAAGGTTGCCAAGAGCCAGTGAGCTCAGTGATTCACTCAGTGCCAGCTTGGGGTGGCTTAGGCTGAGATCGTGTGGCTCAGCTAAACCAGGACTTTCTTCCAGCTGCCTCATAAAGCCCATCCTAGGAGGTTAACTTCATGCTCTTCTCTGGCCTACCAGGCAAAGTCTTGCATGGTTTGAAATCTTATCACAGAGGTACAGAGACACTTGTCCAAGATCTGTGTGTCATCCCCACTGTTGTTTAACACACTGCAGCTGAATGCACTGAAACAATGGCAAATGTCAATGATAAAACCCAGAAATTATTTGTTAGCATGCAGGTAAATGCCTTCATCTGAATACGTATACAGAATTTATGATTAGTGACAAAATTCTTCAGAATTCTTGATTACCAGCCTGTTAATGATGCCGTATGAAAAGCGCACATGGAGCATTCTCTGTCAGCATGGGAGAAAAAGGGTTAATTCAAATTAATTTCTGAAGGAGTTTAGCTGAATTGCATTAAATTGTTATTCAGACATTTGTATTAAGAATTAAAAATGCCTTGATTCAATTTTCTTTACCTATTTTCCAAAGCGATTTAAGTTAAAATCAAATTAAAGACATTTTATTTCTGAATACGAACATATGCACAGAATTTAACACAGTTTAACTAAATCTCCTTATAAGTGACTGATGCAGAGAAGGAATCCTTGACAATTGTCAGTTTCCAGAAGAAAATAAGACAACTTTCTCTAACAACACTTCATTATTTCAGATAGTTAAAATCTATCTTGTGCACTTAAGGAGGGATAGGAGGGAAGTAGAAATATATATGCCATAATAACATTATATAATGTCATCCAATACCAGAGGCAGACATTGGACTATTTAGTCTCATTCCATATGGCAAGACAAATGTTCTCCAAGTTTATTATTAATAGCACTGTGACAACACTGTGACTCAGCATCAGAAATCATTATTTTAAATATCTTCCACCAGAACTGCCTTGGCACAAGGGTTTTTTCCACAGAAGGTCGGTCCTGACTAAAACCTTCTACCCAGTGCTGTGATTAGCATGGAGATGCAACAGCCTAGTAATCCATTTCCACATTAAAATAAATGTGTGCCCTAACCTTCGAAGAGTTGATATAGCATTTTGAATTATAGATCAAAGAGAAAAATTTAATGGATAAATGTTAAAATCATTAAAGTAGCTTTTCACTGCAAATAAAGAGTGAATGACTCATCCCAAGTCACCTATCAGATGTATCAGTTCAGGTTTTTCCTCCCAAAGTATGCATAAATCTCTTCAGTCTTATCTCTTGTCATCTTCTTGTCAAAAGAAATTTCGCATCCTTTTCCCCCATCATTACTCCCCCTGGCTCTGAAAACATTCCACTTTAAAATTTTATCACAGAGGGTTTTTTTTCCCCTTCTAGGTTTTGTGGAGGGTTATGCTATGAAATGCACAGAAGAAGAAAATTCTCTTTTTATTTTTTTTAGAAGCCTTAATATAGTTAGTAAAAAATCATAGAATGACTGAACAACCTTGATATTTTCCCTCTCTGAATCTACCTTCATTTCATTTCCAAAGTCCAACTGAAGCTGCAGAGTTTGATGGGCATTTTCCCTCATTAGAGTGTATGTGACATTCTCAGAGGAGAAAATAGATGGATCTGCCACCCAGGCAGACTCCCAGTGACTACTTCCTTGTGACATCCCTTTCTCAGCCTTGAACACCTCCTTCATTAGTTCACAACAACTACAGCTAGTACCTAAAGTCTGTAAAAAAAAAAAAAAAAAAAAAAAAAAAACCAACAAATGACAACCATCCATTTTAAAAGACTTGATAGTTTCAGTTACTTTCTATGTGTTTCTCCACCTATTTTTTTGCATAAGGTAACACACATTTCTGCAGTAAACAGGTTGGTGGGGAGATCAAGAGTAACTTAACTTTATAAATGCACATAAGTAGGAGCTGGTAGCATAAGGAAGATCCTCTGTGTTTATTAGAGCAGGCATATGACACGTGCATAAGACATATAAATGCAACCAACAGCTTCTCTTCAGTACCTGTAGTTGTTAAATCCCATTGGAAGATTATTTCCTACTGCAGATATGTATGATATATGCAGGCGTATGAACTCCAGCAGGTGGGATGTACTCTCCTCACGACTACATCCATATATAAGGAGCCAGTACTTTTATTGGACAAGGTGACAGAGAGGTGGAATGAGCCTCTTCTACTTTATTTCAGAAGAAACTGAGTTTTAGGGGATGAGACCTGGGTAAAATATTGCCTTTCATCTGCAATTTTTATAGTGTTAGGGAAGAAATAACATAATAATTTTGCTCATAATAGTATCCTAATAGCCACATGAAGATGGACTTTAACGTGGCATTCTATAACGTTTTTCACCCTTCATTCTGCAGCTTCAATGATCATTTAACACTGTTTTGTAGGATTAATTTTTTTTTTTTTTTGATTTTTGGAAGTAACTCTTAAAAGGGGATGAGACACAAACTTTCCTTTTAGATTTCACAGATACTTGCCAGACAAAAGAAACAATGAACCTTGTTCCCTTGAGCTCACTCAAAATTTTGGAAGAACCCTTTTGTGCCTCACTTTTCATGCCTCTGCCTTTTCCTGGTTTCATTTCCTCTCCTAAGGATTTTCAACCCTATCTCAAATTCCATTGTCAAATAATATTAATTCCCAAATTCACACCCTATTTATTTCTATTCCACCTCTAACTGTCTTCACATCCCAACCACCATCCCAGGGTGTTATCTAAACCCAGTTTCTGCCCACAGCCCCAACCTAATCCCTTGTTTCCCTCTTTGGCTCTGCCTCTTCCAAGTTTCCTCTCCTGTACCCAAGCCTTTACCAGGTCAGTGCCTGTCTTCTTGCCCTTTGCCTCCTCATTTTCACTCTTTACCCCTTAATCTCTCATCAGATCTCAGTGCAACTCCAAAGAATTGGCTTCTCACTTCTCCCTCTCCCTTCACTCCAGCATGAGATCACCTCTGTATCCACTCCTGCCCGAGAGCTCCCTGGCTCCCATGCTCCTTTTTCCTCTGCCCTCAGACCCATCCCTTTGAATTTCAGTGAGATGACTCCTTTCCATGTTACCTGTCCTGTGGGATGGAAGGAGAGGAATCCCATTTTGATTGCATTTTGTCACTGGGTAAAAGCAGCACAGGAGGCTTTATTGTTTTTCTATTTTTCTTGAATTTTTCTCACTGATTTTCAGACAATTTTAGGAGTAGGCGTATTGTACATCATAAGCACACAAAAGCTTCTGGCTGTAACCCAGCAGAAACCTCCTACGTTTCACAGGTGGTTTGTGAGCTGCAGATGGAGAACTTCTGTGTATAAAACCTTAAAAAAAAAAAAAAAAAAAAAAAATCCAGCCTTATTCATCCTTTAATTACACTTGGTTTCACCACTTCCTCAATTCTCTGCCTTTCTGAACATTGCAGAATTGCATTCAACTTAAAGAAAGGTTTTAAAACACAGTAAGCTCTCTTATTGTGTAACAATATTCTCACTGCTACCAAACTATTTATTTCATTAACTTCCATCTTTCCTATTCTTCTTTGTGCTGTTGCAGAGACTTGGTCCTCAGCTGGCAATAGTCACACACACCAAATATTGCCCGAAGGGGCTTCTGCAAAGAGAAACGTAGTTTGCCAGTGACAGATCAGAAGAGCAAAGGAAATTGTATGAATGAAGCAGCACATCTTCAACAGCTTAATCAGACACCAACTCAGCAATTTCACAACACAATTTTGCAATGATTTTCACAAGCCACTAAGCTCCCAGTTTTCACTGACCAGGCTGAATTTTTCCTGAACATGGCTGTTCCTCAAGGAACACTTCTTTAACAAACAAGTCCCCTTGCAATACCAGTTTTAAGCTTTTGATCCTGATGCCCAGTGGGCTTCTCTGCCAGATTCTTCCTTCCAAATAGTGCATTAAAGTAAGAGCTGCTGAAAAGCACAAAATCTATCATCTAGTGAACCACGGTATCACTGCCTGCAGCACCAATTAAATAAATAAAGTGTACTCCTCACTGTACTGGGGAAGAGCATGACTGAGGTTTACAAAGTCATGAACACCATTATGTGAATGCAGAACCTTTATTCACCAAACCCCCCAACAGTAGAATGAGAAACACTCAAACTAGCATGAGATATGCAGACAAAAGCCAGTACTTTTTTACACGTCTGGTAGTGAACTACTGGAATTTGTTGACACCAGCTTATCAGAGCAGACAGTAACAGCAGGTTTAAAAATTGATTAGGTGAGTTCATGGACAGTAAGTCCAAAACCAGATGCTAAAAAGAGCATCCTTGACCCAACAATTGTGGATATTAAGGACATACGAAGGGAATGGGCTGAAGAAAATGGCCAGGCTTACATGTTCACTTCAAATAATAGCTTTTGTTGCCTCCACTGAAGCTGGATACTGAGCTACATCAACCCCCAGGATACATGATCCGGCAGGCACCAAGGTTCTTATTGGGCAGTTCAATATCAAAGACAAATGGAGAATCTGGAGGGAGACAAGAGAGGGCATTTTATCTGTACAAGTAAAGCTGGAATAATGGTCTAAATATTCGAAGAATAGCTATTTGCCCTCCTTTGCGGCCAGCATACATTTCAGTAATGAGAGAATTATTACAAAGAACTTTGTTCTGACATAGTTTTACGGCTCAGTTCTGCAATTCAACAACGCACAGAGAGTTGAGGCAAGCACTCAAGGTTTGAGCTGTGACCCTGCAAGCTTTCCATGCCTCACTTGTCACTGCACAGCAGGCAACAGTGATACTACTGCTGTGCTCAGAGGTTATGAGCCCTGGTCGTCTTCACTCTCCAATGTAAATCAGAGATAACTTCCGTGATAGACAATGGACTTATGCTGCTCTAAAGAGTGATGGGACTAGAATCAGGTCCTTAATGTTTATTTGTAAAAGTAGGTGGAAGTTATTCATGAATAGCTGTTGTTTCATGGATAAGCCCTGCTGAAGCTGGAGGTGATTTACTCTTTCCCATTAGGAATATTTCTCAGATTCATTACTTACCATGACACATTCTGGCTATTAAGTTACAGTATGCCTAGAAGACAGTGTCTCAAGACTTACCTAACCATTTCTTAAGATCTACTTTTTCTAGTAAAAAATGTAATATCTTTTCCACTTCCCAGAATAAACTAAGCATTTTATCAAAAAAAAAAAAAAAAAAAAAAAAAGGCAAAAAATAGCTCAGTGTTTTTCCAGTCAGCTCATCTTCAACAAGGACTGGTTTCAGCCAAAATTAAAGGTAAGAAGAAAAGGCCATTTATCTTTAAACTGAGTTTTCAAAGTTGCTTCTAATCAACTGAGAACTTTGTATTACCTAAAAAAAAGAGCTAAGATGAAAGGAGAATAAAAATGTATTTCAAGTCCTATTGCTTTTGTTAGTTTTCATCAGACTTAAATACTTAAACTCTCAAAAGAACATAAAATAGTGAAAACAGTATGCATGACAGATTGAAAAATGCACCTATTGTAATTATTTCATAATTAAGCCCTGATGTGTAGCATTTAGAAAGAGTCAATCTACCAGGTTGAAAGCTGACTCTACAAACACAAAGTTGGAATTGCGAGATTTTACTGTTAGTGAAGGAGAAATGAGAATAGGATACAAAAATTTTATCTATCTGTACCTTGGACATTTCTCCTTGATGATAGCCTATGCCCCAAGAGCTTAGAGAAACAGATATGCAACTAATAGAAAGATAACTGCACACAGGTGCTTGTTTCTTTTGTTTCAAGGGCCAGCAGCATTCTAAGACTGCTTGCAAGTGTACCGCTTACTACTTACTACTGGACCAGTATCTGCATCTGTATCATTCCATGCTTCCTAGATAACAAGTAAAAATTGGGTATGGTCTGTGCATCTTACAAGGAAATGAAAAGAATAACATGGTCATTTAACCTGACCCCCTTCCATGCAGCTGTAACCTCTCATTAAGCAGCAACCATGAACAGACTAGCTAAGTTTTGAACTGTCACTGTGTCCATGTTACTTAAGAGGTTGCAAATTTGCTGACTGATCCCAGCCTTCTTCACTGTTGATAAATAGAAATTTTTAACAAAAACAAGTCCAGAGGGAGCTTTATCCCACTAAGGATAAAGCATAACACCCATGCAAGGATCTAGAAGTTACCATCAGCTATCGTTGAGAGGTAACTCAAAACCGGTGTCCAATAAAGTTCAAAACAAAATACACAACAGTAATAGCACAGCTTATATCTTCATAAAACTCTAGAGCTGGAGATCTCAAGTGGAGAAGTTTAAAGTACCCATTTTTGCATATTTTGTATATGCCATCTTAAAAAAAAAATCCATCATCAGTAACTGTCTGGGATACTGACTTGATATTCTTTTTACTTATATTAGCAGAAAGTAAATTTAAATTGTATAAAGGGAGATATGAAATTTAGACCCACCAGGTTCTCCACCCAGAGGCCATAGATTTAAATAGTCTGATATACAAACAGAGAGCAAGTTAATTTTGTATCCTCTTTATATACATGAAATAATTGATACAATGAGAATCTCAGCAAACTGACCTGGTTTTGAAAAGTTTAGTTATTTCAGTTACACAAAGAGCTCATCTGGGCCCTCTATACAGGGTAAATTCCCTTATAATGCAAAAATAGGGCTAAAATTATTTTCAATACAATTCTAATTTGTCTTACCACACAAAAATAGCATGCAGCACAATTAATATGTATAAAACATAAACCCATTAATGGACTGCATGTAGGTGAGCTAAAGGAAGTGAACCAAGATGATCTTAAATCTTCTTATATGCTTTTTGCTGATACCATGACAGCTAGGAATTAAACATGCAAGGAACTTTTATTGAACTGTCCAGATCCTGTTTATATTCAATCAAAGTAGTCCACTTTATCATGCTGTTCTTGACATTGCTGCAAAATAGATAACAGCTAAATCAGAGATTGTCAAACTGAAGTAACTGTCAGGAATTAAATGGTATTGCTGAATAAAAGCCATAATTGAAATGCACAAAAACCCCTCTAAAACAATGTGGGAAAGTTGAGATGACATTGCAGAGACATCAAAAGTCCCTGATACAGCAATAGAATTGAGCAGATTGTTTGGGCAAAATGTCATCATTTGAGCTTTCTTGTGCCTTATTACACACAGACATCATCTGGGACTCTGCAGAGAAGTGAATTACTATTTACAGCATTTTGACCTTGAACATCACAGTTGCATTAATACAGTCCATTCAGTGGAACAGACAGATAGTTACGAGGTCAGTGAAAATGTATAACAGATTTTTGTATTCAAAGATGAAAAAACAACAACAAAAAATTAATGACTTGTATAGATCCTAAAAGGAAGCATCTGTTCATAAAACACCTGGACTAACAAAGGGCAATCTTTTCTACATAACAGTTAAGATGCAATATATTATTGATCAAACATTGTAAGAGGTTTAGTACCCTTTCAGAGCTCTCATGATACTCTAATTATGTGATGTAAATTAGAATCTCTAAAACCTGTAAGTTTCTTGAAGATGAAATTTAGTCACCCTCAAGCATGCCTTATTAACTAAGTGACAAAGAATTGTAAGCAGGAGTTTAAAATTCAGTCTTCATCCAAAAGAAACCAATTTGAGAATTTCAAGTACTCCACTAACAGCAAGAGACTAGCAGTATATAGCCTGATTATTTCACATCCCAAAGCTTTTTTCACCCTACATTTATAGTGACATCTGCAAATGCTAATAGAGTTCTCTCTAAGATGGGGATCATTAAGTCAAAGTACTCAAGCACAATGGGCAATGAAAGATTGAATTTGTTCGTGCTCATAACAATTGACAATGATGCTAATATACATGAGTACTTCACTGAATTTGTGCAGCATATTCAACATCTGGAGACTCTTCCCTGGATTTCTATGCAATCAGTATAAAACTTTAAATAAATACTTAGTAACATACACATTTCAAACACATATCTGTAACCTGCTTTTCATTGTCTGGAATTGCCCATAAAGAACTTGGGGAAGAAGAGAATACTGATTAGTTTTCTTACTATGGGCAGTCAAAAACCCAGTACAGTGAAGTCTGCCTTTCCTATATGTCCCCGCCTGTCCCTAGCACCAACATGTCCATTTGAGACTTGATTCAACACTGTTAACATCAGTGAGAGCTTGCTACTGATTTCTGACGAGTTCAAGAGCTCATTCCTTGAAGTATTTTCATTAGGGAGGTGAGAACTAATGAGGAGAAAAACCTCCTCTTTTGGCGTTTAGTCACACTCAAATGAAAAGCATCGAAGGCTTTCAAGTGGAGAATAAGAGCGAAGGTTCATCCAGTACCCTAGGTCTGATAGCAGCCTGCAGCAGATACTTGGGGAACCAGCTAAGTCCAGTGCACCATTACATCTGTTCACACCAGGATACAGCACCCTGAATCAAGAAAATACATAGAAGGTTTGAGAAGCATAACTCATTGTATGTTAATTCTATTAACAAAATGAAAAATAACACTGCAAAAGGACTACCAAAAGCCTTCCTGTTAAAACAAAGCTCTTCTATCCATCTTGAGATCCAAAAGACACAGACTGCTGGATTTTCCTCCATCCTGAGGAAAATATATCCTTGACTATAGATACAAATACTATTCTGAATGTCCCTCACACCTATTTGCCTTCAAAGGCAAAACTAAAACCAAAACCAGATCGAACTGCAAGGTTGCCTGTCAAATTCTCTTTTGAGCTAGAGGTCATCATTTGTTTACATATCTACACACATGGAACTGATCATTTTCTTGCACAATCACATTATATTTATTTCAAAAAAGGAGCTTTTTCATGAATTTGCATCTTGAATATTTTACTGAGTGTGATTGCATATGCTCACTCACATGCACAGGAAATTTTGGGATATACAGTGTTATGCATAAAGCTGAGTATAAAGAGGGGATGTTGTAGTCCTCTTCTTTGCAACATCTATTTGTATTGCTTGCAGTAAGTAATATGAGTATAATCCAAAATATTTACTGAAGAAAAGTGCTGAGTTATACCTCTCATAATAATTTTCTTTCTTTAAAATCTGAATATCATTTGCACTGATTTAAATTATTTTAAAAAGATTGAATCAGTGCAAATCACATAAAACACTGGTTTATGGTTTACCTTTGTATAAAGACACTCATGTTTTTGTTTGCTTTTCAAATCACAGAATATAAAAGTTGGGGGTTTCTTTAATAAAGGATTTCTTTATCAGCCTTTCATACCCTTACATCATTTGTCAATCAGAAAAAACTGCAGTAGAATTAGACACCTCAAAAGACATAGGACAGTTTTTATGGCATATGGTAACAGACTTGAGTCTGTTAAGAACAAATAATATTATAACCTACTTCATCATGATTTTTCATGGGTTGTGAAATTATGCATTTCAATTCAGTGAAAATTTGCTGGATTGAACCATTTCTTAATTCCATTTCTGCTCCATATATTCTTGTCTTTAAAGATCAGCAGTTATTCTTTTCACAATGTGATGGATGTTGCACTGGATTCTACAATCCAACTACATCTGTTCTCTCATTTTCTAGATATTATATTAATTGTATTTCACAGCATGAACTTACAATCAAGATCCCAAATATTGCTTCATGATAAATAGCACAGATAAGAAAAGGTCCAGTGCCAATGTTATTTTCGTGATGCTGGCATATCTCCTGAGCAATGCCTCTTACTCCTCACCACTGCATTTCATAATAAACACTACCTCAGTTTCAAAAAATTTTAGGCACCACTGTAACATTCAGTTGGAAAGTAATTTTTACAAGTATTTAAATATACTTCATGGTTTTTTCCTTCAGCAACTCTTTCTACAAATCAATATTACTCTCCCCTTCCTTGAACATTTACAGAACCAGGAGTTCATCCTGTCAATACTTGCACTGGTGAGCAAGTTTAGTTATCTTTCTGCCCCATTATATTCAGTAGGACTACACATATATAGTGAAATTCTGGCAAGACTCATAGCCTTGATATATCAACTCAGCTCTTCACTGAAATACAACCATCTCTGGGGTAAAGCATGATAAATATTCAACAGCACAGGGAAACACTACACTGCAGATTTAAGGCTCAATCTGGCAAATACTTACACAAGAGTATATTTTCTTCACACTGCTAAAGAAAAATACTTATATACATAAACGTATTCATAGGCATGAGATTGCAGAGTACGGGACCCAAGAGAGGAAGGAGAATGGAGGAGGAGGAGAGAGCCTTTTCAATGCACTCCAGGGTCTTCAGAGCATATTGAATCTCTTGCCAAAACACAGAGAGGCCACAAGGTGATCAACGTGGCAACAGCTGGAACCAAAACTATTCATGAATGACCTGTACCAGGAATAGGGACACCAGCCCAGCACTACCAATGTCCAGTGAACCAGAGAATCTGACTGAGCACTGTTCATGGCAAACCGGGCTGTTGAAACGTCTGTGCATTAAGATGGAAGATAACAGACAGGAGTAAAAGACCTTTTGTGACATAGAGTTGCAGGATCTATCTCGACAACATTCCCCTTTGTCATGTTTTAACCCCAGCGGACAAATAAGCACCAAGCAGCTGCTTGCTCACTCCTCCCGCTTCCCAGTGGGATGGGAAGGAGAATTGGAAAAAAATTAAAACTTGTAGGTTGAGATAAGAATGGTTTAATAACTAAAATATAGTCATAATAAAATAATAATTAAAATTTAATAATAATAATAATTGTAATTGTAATTAAAAGGAATAAAATAAAAGAGAGATAAATAAAACCCAAGAAAAGACAAGTGATGCACAATGTTATTGCTCACCATCTGCTGACTGATGCCTGAGCAGCAATTCCCCCCACAGCCAACCCCCCCCCCAGTTTATATAGTGGACATGACATTCTATGGTATGGAATATCCCTTTGGCTAGTTCAGGTCAGCTGTCCAGCTCCTTGTGCACCTGCTCGCTGGCAGAGTATAGAAAGCTGAAAAATCCTTAACTTGGGTTAAGCGCTACTTAGCAACAGCTAAAACATCACTGTGTTATCAACATTATTCTCCCACTAAATCCAAAACACTGCACTGTACCAGCTACTAGGAAGAAAATTAACTCTCTCCCAGACAAAACCAGGAAAAAAACAGGACAAAACCTTTCGGTCTTACCTCTCTCTCAAAAGTTGGTAAAATTTTACAAATAATACCGAAGTGCCTGATGCTCTGCTCACACACGTTTGCACAAATCAGATAATATTCTGTGTGTGTAATGGCTCATCTTTGGACATCTGATCAAGTATATTTCCCATTTTTCCATGGGTGACTGTAATTTCTTCTCCAATAGGGCTTCATTTCAACACTACAAAAAGGTGCCAGTCAAAACACCTATCTGTCACAGCTTCCTGGAGAAATGTTTCCCTATTTCACTCTTCATAAAGGTCTGCAATAAAGAGATACCTGTAAGCCATCCTTTCAAAAACTGTATTTTCCTTTTAATAATTCATACAGAACCAGAATGACAGGAAATGGGTAATGGATTCCTTTTTTAATCACCTAGACTTAATTCAGCCTTTTCAGTGCATAGAAATGGAGAATTTTTCACTCTCTCCCATATGTGGTTTATTGAAGCATCTGGGGAAACTCGTTGACACAGAAAAGGTAGATGTATAATATTTTATGACCATATATTAGATACTCATTGCACTACTTGCACAGGCAAATATTCAGCAATAACAGGCTGTAGTAATTTGAACCAGTCTGAAAAGGCTGCTTCTGTTTTATACTTACAGGCAGTGATGCCCTCTACCATTAACAACAATTTTATCTAAAATCATAATGTCTCAGCCACAGTAGTTCTAATTTATTCTCTAGAGGGGTTTTTTTTTTGGTTGGTTGGTTGGGTTTGTTTTGGTTTTTTTAATGTGGGAAGTTGGGGTTCTCATTTCTGTCTTGTTTGAGACAACTTTTTCCATAAAGGGAAAATTATTTCACATAGTTGAAGCTTTAAAGAAAGTAGATGTTGATTCAAATTGTCTTTTCAACACGCACCAATTGAGAAACCATCATTTTTCTGCTGATGGGAGCCACTTGATCCTCTGGCAAACTAAGAATAAAAGACAGCTGATATTTCCAAAGCTGCATGGAGGATTTAGGCATACAATTTCCATTTTACTCTTGATGTATCTGATGATACAGACATGTGAATAGGTAACAACCTACAGCAAACTGCAGCATAGCATATGCTTAGCTATGAGCAGGCCTTGTACTGAAACATATCTATTTGTAAGAACGCAGGAATTTGTAAGACCAAGCAAGTCCTGATTCATTCTGTTGTAAATAACTAGCTAGCAGCATGGTGTTAAATTATTTTGGACTATGTCACATTCTTGGATCTTGAGAAATGCAAGGCTACTACTAGGCAATGTTATTTCGATTCCTTGAAAGAGAAAAACATGGATGCTTTCTTTACTTCATATATAGTTATACTCAAACTTTTATCACATTTTGCTTGGAATCTAAAAGGAAGCAGCAAAAATCAACATATGACCAAAAGGCCAGCTCATGATATTTATGTCACTCGTCCTCAGTAATGACTAGGACACCTTGTCATAACTGTCTAACAGTTAAATGGTAAGATGGAGGACACAGTGGGGACAGAATACCTACCTCAGAGATAAATCGCACACTATGTTGGGTATGGCTTTCACAACCCATAAAGTGGTATATGCATTCATTCTCTACAGCCACACAGCTTTGCACAGCCCTTTTGCTTTAGTTAAATTCTTAACAAATTAAATTTCTCACTTTATATCTAAGAAATTTTTCTGCACTTGTCAAATTGACTTCAGTAGTGGTTGATAAACCATCACAGAGATTTATTAGAGAAGCTAGAAACCATATTCATAGGAATGCCTCACTTCTTGCCTTTTTGTGTCTTTTTTCTATTATTGTTTTCCTCTAAAGTTTTTGATTTTCTGCACCTATCCTCTTCTGTTGTAATTATTTTTTTTTCATTTCTCTTGTCTAAAATTCTTCTCCTGACCACCAACTCCTTAATAATTCCACTAATCATTTATATCACTACAGAAGGTTTCTAGGACAGCTCCCACCTCCATTTTTTTGGCTGTGTAAAGAAAATGAAACAATTAAATTGCAAGAGAGCCAAGACTTTGAAAAGGGCAAGTGAAGGAGGAGACCTCAAAAGATCATACAAACTTTCCATTCATGATCTAATATCTGGACAAGTTCAAATTGAATAAAACCTCTGAACTTTTAGACATTTATGCATTGCGTGCATTGAATTTGTTCTTTCTATATTTTCAAGCACTTTGAAAAATATTAGGAACATTTTCCATTTTAAAAATGAATGTGCAATTCAGCTTGGTTTTTATAATACTAAGAAACTGGGTTAATGAGCATTTCCCCTAAAATTGTCTAATGTGTTTCTTCAGCCAACATTCTTCAGATATATTAGAATCACCTGTCATTAGAGTGACAGTACTTGCATTATGAATAATGGGTATATAGGAAAATCTAGCTCCCAAAAATGTTTGAAACTTGCTCAATAACTCTTAGATCTCTTGGGGCTCAACTTACCTTTATTTTTGTGTGTAACTACCTAAGCCATTTGGGCCATTTATTTGGACTTCCTTTTGAGAAGAATGAATATTAAAAACTAATTGTGCCTCCTTAGGATATAAATATTCACTTTTGGAAGTAAACAATATAAAAGACAAACCCCAAATTGTTTAAGATATATGTTATGTAGTGCAACCCATTCAATAAAGGGGCTATCATCTGTTTCTAACAGGTTTTGCCAAAGAAAATACTTGGTTAGATAGAATAGTCACTTGTCAGCACATTTTCAAATGAACAGTAATTCAGACTTCTATTGTCCCTTTGGTTCCAGTTGATCCAAGGGCTTCATGGGATTAAATTAAATACAAACTCTCCAAAGGTCACAAATTATTGGTCCAAGATAGCCCAAATTAATCAATGTATAAAGATCTCTCAGTACACTGAGAGAGACCTAATATTCCTGAGCTGTTAAATTTCAGGACAGCATCATGGGTAAGGGTGCAGCTTCTGACAGGGTGCTTGAAAGAGTGGAGATAGAGATTTTCGGCCACCCACATGCCAAGGGAGTGAGAAAACTATCTGGTGGCATGTCACTCCTATCACAGCTTTCAGCAGAGTTATGGTACCTCTGCAGCTTCTTTAGATTTTCTGTTGATATTGGATGGTGAAGAGAAGTTTGGGGAGAGGTATTATATACAGGTACCAAAAAAAAAGAAACACTTCTACTATCCTTACACATTGAAAGATACAAGTCACTAAAAGAATCGCTATGCTAAAACTTAAGGAAAAGAGGTTACAGGTTATGTAAATACTTGCATCTCTAAGTGCAAATCCTAGACAATGTTCATTAGTGAGCAGTTATCCCATATGCATCCCATGCTTGGCCCTATGCTCTCAAAACATTCACTGTAAGGTTATGACCCTATTAAATGCTACGGGTAGACTACATTGGTGAGGCAGTGTCATCCCTGCTGCTCATGTAGATACAAGGATAGTAGCAATTAAACTGCAATTAAACACGTGTGCCTTATTTTATTCAAAGTCTGAAGGATATGTTATACCAGGGTATGTTGTATCTGTGCCAAGAGGCCTTTGCTGCTTTGATATACTCCCATATGTGTTTTTCTTGTAAAGTGCTCCTTGTTAGACCAGTTTTTAAAAAAAGAATAGTGGGAAACAATGAGGTGGATCTGAGGCAATTATAACTCTCTAACTAATGATAGGTTTTATCTTTGTATTTTCTGGGTAAACAATTTTCCTCACACTAGGAAGGAGTGGAATAATCTGCCAGGAACACACTTCTGTAGAACAGGGCTACACTGAGAATTTTTTTTTTTTTTAAATATAATCCTTTATTTTTTAGGTATTACATCTATGTGTTCAAGATTGCACCTGCAGGATGAATCTTCATATGATTCCACCACACTCCAGGAACCTTTACTTCCTTCTACTGTGCCACATAAGAATTTAAATAACATCCACTGCTTTCACCTAATACATTTTTGTTAGCTGAAGAAGCAGAAAATATTTTTAGCAAATAAGTTCAACTTATGTAGGTTAAACTCCTACTCTTCAGATAAAGCCATGTAAAGGTTTGCCATATGGCATATACAGAAGGGTACCATAGCTTCCCATTTCACATGATTGTACCCTTTTCTTGTTGGAAATTTTGTCCAAGTAACATTTCAGGACTACTTTCCATGTGTAGCTCATGTCTGCAAGTATTCTGAATCCTGCTACTCTGTTTATGTATAATACTTTCATCCAAAAAAATCACAAACAAAAATCATAATTACATCTCTAAGGGGCATATTGAGATGTCACATAAAATCTCAGCATTAAAATTTAGCCTCTTACCTGAACTTAAATCAGTTTCTGTCTACATTGCCTGACACGTGCAAAATGAAACAGTTTCTAATTGTAGTGTAATTGTATTTCCTAGGAGGGAGAGTTTGCACCTTACGTATTCATTTCCAAGAAGGAATTGTTCAGATGGACAAGAGGGTAATATAAAGGAGGAGTGGAGGGAACTACTCTCTGCAGGTGCCTCCTTTCAAGGAAGGAGGGGTAGGCAAACTTGTCAGTGGTAACTGCTTTCCAGTGATGAAGAACAATATTGGTAATTGATGGTGACAGAAGCACAGGAATCCCATAAACAGCTGCTGTGGCAACTCTTTGGCCTCATCAGTTTGTGATCCAGCCCTGGCACTATATTCTTTCTGCCTCATGATGGAACAAAGAGAAGCACCAAAGCCACACATCTTACAGAAAATGTCCTCAAAAGTCTTCAAACAGATAAGAAATTTAAAAAGATACAAGTCCAAGTTTACCATTCTATTACCCATCTCATGTTCACTATTTTGGCTTTCTGTACAGCAGCCTAGACTTCCAGAATTAATTAACTATCAATCTCTATTCTGGAACTTGATATGGTAATTCAGTCTTAGCTGTTCCTACATAAAATCTATGGGATTGATGAGTATACTTGCATCATTTTTCCACCCATATTTATTCTCAAAAATTCATTTACACATTAAAAAGCCTCTTTCTTTGTGTCTTTGCCACTTCTGTGTCATGGTATAATAGCCTATTTCTTGTGCTACAATTGATTACACTATATAGAATAAGGAGAGAAAGTTGAAAGCCTCTGATAATGGGACTACTTGTCTACAAACAGGTTCATAGGAAGTCCATCATCTAAACACTAGATATTCTCATTTTCTAGCTGAAGCCGGATTCATCCTTATATTATAGTGAGAGGAAAAATATGATGTGAATGGAACCTGTAGTCTAATTAAATGAATATATTAAAAGTTTTTGGTTTTGACAGGTAAGAAGTAGCTGTCATTCTTTTCAGCACTTTGTGAATTAAGCTGCTGTCCCTCATTATCCCAAAAGATTATTATTGCTCTGTTTCTTGTGAGTGCAGTGAGCTAGAACAGCAGAGATAATAGGTTATTATAGGAAAATTTGGCTTTGACATTTATATGATAAATTTGAAGTCAATTAGAGGAAAAATACTCCATTAGATAAAGTGAGCATACCAATTACTGCACTGAAGAGCTATTGCTAATAGTATAATTGAAATTTATAGAGTGGTGGTCCCAGCACTGTAGAATCAGATTGTATAAGTGATGGCAATAACAGGCATGTAAACATTTTAGTTCCTAGCAATTTGCAGGCTGAGGATGGAGGGATTTCTTTTATTAGGAATCTACTTCCATCCAGATGTTAAATATCCACTCCAGAATTACCAGGAAAGGGCTTATGTGAGACACTTAACTTTCTCCATAAGTTCTAACAAAAGAAAAGAAATAGTCCTTTTTAGTAAAACATATGTGCATTTTCATGGAAAGGAAGTACATGTATAAGTAACAATTAAGAGAGAGTAAAAATAAAATTTTTCCCAATGGGGGAAATGTTTTAGTGTAGACAATTAATCAAATGTATAACTTAGTATGAACACAGAGTTACAGGAGAAACTTAGAAAAATATTTTCGTAAAATTTAGGTAGAGATGTGGCAAAAAGGGAAGGGTTTATGTCTTAAATATTAGACTATGAAATAGCCTTGTGAAGGAACTACATAAAATTCAATTTATAGCAGTTCAAAACTAGATGGAGAGACATGCTGGAAGACAAATACTACAGAAAATTATGTTAGACTAGATCAAAAGGTCAGGTTAGCAGGAATTGGATTCAAAAGTTGCCATTCATGCTTTTAAAAATTCTGGATTTTCTAAAGCTTTAAGAGAAACACAACAGTCAGGAAAACAGTATAAACAGGCAATGTACTGCAATCACTACTTATGATGTGCTATTTTTCTTTTTGTTTCCTTGTGCTCATATCCGACTGTTCTTTCTTGTCTTACCTCCTCTCAGACCTTCCCTCCACACTGATGGAGGACCCAGCACGCCGCGGTTGCAGGGCAGCAACTCTTGCTGGAATCACATCAAAGGGTGATGAAAGAGGCAGGTGCTCAGCCGGGGAGCCAGAGGCGTGCTGGACACTGCGTCCTGATGAAACAGAAATTCACACTTCTCCTGAGAGTCACTGGGAACACAAAGGCAGGTCTGTGGTTTTGTGGCAACACCTAGCAAGCGTTATGGTGCAAAGGCCAAGAGGAGCTCTGCTCTTGCTCCCCCAAGCCTCTGCATGTTCAGCCCTAATTCAGCTGTGGAGCAAAAGCTAAAATAGGAACCAGTGCTGTGGCAGGGCACAGCTATGGGAAATGAGAAATACCAGCAGGAGGCCTGAAGGGAAGTGTACACAGCGCATATTTTTAAATTCTGTTGCCATCAAGTTAGACTACCAAAGCTATGTTTTGACACAAATGGGACCCACATTTCAAATATACTGATCATCTCCACTGACTTGGATGGAATTTGGGTGTTCACATCCCCAGAAGGTCAGTTCACTATGTGCCAAAATGGCTCTTAGCCTTGGACATTTTGGCTATGGAGTATTAACCTGAAAAAATTTGGTGCACATGCAGAGTTGGATCAGTAACACCGTGTTGGGCTCTGGTGAAATCTAAATGAGTCTGCTCTGTTTTCACCCACTACATACGAGAAACAAACGGCCACAGGTTTACTCTGGGGTAAGCAGCAGAACCCATAAACCTGATTCCCTACAGATTTGTGCCTTTTCTCCTCTGATCCCCACACTCTCTATTAGCAGCAACTAGTCCTTCCCCTTCACACCTCTGCCCCCAGGTGTGAACTCTGCAAGTAAGAAGCAATCTCTGCTGAAACCAGTCTGGAGGCAAACACACTTCCCAGCAAACGACTCCCACAGAACAAGTGTACAGAGCTGGAGTTCAGCCTGCCTTTTCCTCAGGGACTAATCTGAGTCTCTCAGTCTGATGCCAATTTTTGCAATTAGCTTGTGAGAATATAATTTACTTTCTATCTCTATTTCAAAAGTTACCAGCTGGTAACTGGAGAGGAAAAAATCCCAACAATCACATATGTATTGTTTCTTTCAGGAACTAGTTAAAAATAAATTTAAGAGACACTATTTTTCACTAATGTAGATAAAATAAAATAGCAGATCTATATTATGGGAGCACAAATATGTGCTGAGGATAAGGTTGCTTCATTGCTTCCATTATGAACTCCATTCCCTGAGCTGTCATTACTTCTTCACTGAAATTTTGCTGCCTACTGAGATTTCTGCAGTTGGAAATAAGGGAAGCAATACTGCCTGCATGACTTACTGCAGGGGAAGGGATGAGACAGCTGCCTAAATCATTTCCGGCTGGCCTGCTAATTCCTTCTTTACTTATCCCACTTATGGGACCCCATGTCACGCTTGCAGCTATTGCAGCCCAAATAGTAGTAGTATCATTGACATTTCTTCTTCATTTTCAAAAGCTGACTGTACACGCTTTCAGATACAAAATATTACCAGTTATTTAGCTCTAAACACAAAACCCATTACTTCCAAAATGGTCTTTCACAAATCCAACTGTTAGTCCTCCTCAATCAAGTTTCTTCTCAATTCAGCCTATCAAAAGAAATTTTCCAATTTCTCTTCTGTGAACATCACTTCCCCACTCCCATTCTACCAAGTGCAATCAGACATTCACGGGGCTCCCCTCTGTACCCTGCCAGTCTTGACGACTGATTCACATGTCCCTGAGAAAAAGTCATTCCTTCTCACTAACAATTCTTACCTCTTCAGCCTCTGTCAGGGACACAACTGTTAGAGAACAAAATCACTAACATCATCTGGGTGATCTGGAGTTTCCTTATGTATCACCAATGGCTACATCTAAGTTATGGAAAATTTCCAAGGAACTGCTCTAAAATGATTGTGCCATGTTACCTGGAATGTCAGCTGATAAGTTATTACGAGACATTTTTTTGTCTGCTTCTTTCAATAGTACTCTGCAGTCATTAACGCATTAGTTCAAAGCATGCACATATGCACACAGAACTATACTTTTATTTCTGGTTTACGTTTAATGAATGAAGCGTGCTGAAGTGGTACTGGAATTCAACCTATCCAAATAGCTTGTTCTAAGGATGCTAGTCTGGGCTTCAGTCCCTTATGCTTAATGTTACACAAGGGACTACTTGTAGAAATACAATGAAGATTGCCTCTTAATTGTGACTTATTTTCCTTTCATGTACCACACTGCCATTCAAGAATGCTAGTGTGGTTCCTTCTCTCATTTCCCTCCACTTAACTCATAATATGCAACTAAAATTTCACAAGATTAAAAGGTTTTTAACACACCAGCTTTTATTTGCCTTTTTGTTCTTTGTTTTAAAAGCTTAGTGTTTCTCGATGAAATTCATCCTGTGAGCGGGGAAGATGCCTAAAGAATGGGAAGATTTTTAAAAGCTCCAGAGCTGCAACTGGAACTAGAGGGGAATTTTATTTATGCTAAATATTGCTGACTCCATTTGGTCTTTTAGCCAAGGCTGATCTAACTCAGTTCACTACTTCTAGGCCTCCTGCCAAAGTAGAGCTTGCTTTTGTTTAACATGCTTAGTGTATTTTTATTATCGCATTGATACTGTATCCTTAGCCCTACTGGGGAGCTTTATTTCAGTACCAGCTTGTTATTTCCTATGATCTGCTGAAAGTGGAAACCAGTTATTTTTCGCTTAACCATATGGGATAGTAAAATGAAAGGACAGCTTGCTCTTTCCTTGCTCCACAGACATTGCTACAGCAGTTGAATAACCAGTTTCAGGGTCAAAAGAACTGGGCATTTGATAATTTATTGGCAAATGCCTTGGTTGACCAGCAAAATTATTTTTGGCTACAAGCTCATGTTACCAAATAACACAAACAGTGTATCCCCAATTCTCTTTCCTTTGCTGTAAACCAGGAACAACAAAAGTAAAGGCAGCAGATTAGCACAAAAAGTGACACCTGAATCAAGGTCTATTTTCATCACAGTAAAATGAGAATGAACCCGTCTGTCCCATTTTATCTCAGTTCAAATGAATCAAGTTAAAATTTAACCAATTCTTTAAAATCACATAAATTTTTCAGGCAGCATCCTCTCCATTTTACTTTCCCTTCCTCAAATATCAATTCTAAACAACATATGCCAGATAAGTACATTGAATAAGATACGCAATTACCTTCTATTCAGAGCTACTCCTTGTATGCAAGCACCCTAGACATCTTTAGACTAAAATTATAAACTAGTATTGATGAAAAAATTTACTTTAGCTTTTACGTTTGCACTCAAGGATGGATCAAAATAATCTCTAATGGTCAGGTTTCAAAAGAAGTTGGTGTGAGAGCTCCCGCTGGGAACAATGATAGCAACTAAACATGCAGCTCTTTCAGAAATGCAGTCTGATGATAGCCAGCATTGTGTATCATTCAGAACAGTATATTTTCTTCTTTTTGCCTCCTTTAAAACTACATAAGCCTGTGTTTACTAGCTGCTTAACAGCTTCCTCTCAATGTACTGTGTTGTCTTCCAGCCAACATCCATGTAATCATTAGATGAATTACCCAAGCATAGAAATGACTATAGAACAGATGCTCCTTCTTGAAAAAAAAAAAAAAAAAAAAAAAGGAGAGAAAAACACATTCCTACAATAACGTAATACACTTTCTTTGTATATCTGTTATTTTTGTAAATACTGCTGGAACAATAAACTTGCATTTGCAGCGCACCTTTTTCTTAAAAGAAGCAAAAGAAGCCTTTTTAAAAGGTATTGAAATCTATTTCTCTCATGGCTAATACCTAGCATAGAAGAGGTCAAAATAGGGAACATTCAGATTGTACATAAAGAAAATAGGAATAGTAAACATTTTTAAAGTGTTTGAGGTACTTAGGAGTTTATGGCCCCATTTTCAATGCACCTTCAGCTGTATGATTCCAAAGGGACTGATGAGCGATAGGAATCTACATCCTGCTGGTCCTACATGACAACTGGACATTTATAGTTATTATTTTTTTACAATTTAAATTTTCATGCCAAGTCCAGTTTGCAATAATCATTGCTGATGAGAAAGCTGTGTTTAATTTGCTTTGAAGATGACAATGACATCAGGCCATTGTAGAACACTTACCAACAAAAACAAGCACCGCCCCAGTCATTTCCATTCCCTGCACCTCCTTTTGGTTGTTTTGGGGAAATCTCCCCACTTGCTGTTCCTAAAATGTTTTCCTCAAAACATGTAGTGTTTAACATCTGGGGACTTCATGTTTCTCCCCATTCTACATGATCCATGTAAAGCAGCAATCACCAAAAGCAAAGAAATCCCCCCCCCCCATCTGTTTTTATTTCTTTTTCCATCTGTTCTTGATGGGTGCACTATTGTAGACATTAAATGCTGATATTAGCTGTTAAATCTTGCTGAAATTATTTCAATGGCATGTAATTCACAGTTCACATTTTTAGAGGTTATGTTCTTGCTCAAGCAAAATACTCACTGAAGCTGGTTGGTTTTTACCCCGAAAGATTACTAGGATCCGGCTGCAAGTGGCTTCCAACAACACACTGTAATTTTGTTTCATTTTCACTTTTTGCAAAGTGCTTTTAAAAAGTCAGTTTAACAAGAAATTTCATTGTCTAATGGGCCGTGACTGTTCGTGATAGGATTTCATTTTAAATTCAGTTCATTATGCTGTCATTAGGGAAGATATGACTTGTCTTATTGCATCTTATCATTTACCAGGATTTTTATGTCCATTATTAGTTTGGATTTTCAAAGTAAGATATTCACTCAGAACCTGATTAAATGCACAGCATAAGTCAAAGAGGAAGATGGATTACCTTATGGCAAAAAACAACCAACTGAATCTCAACAAATCTGGTCATTTTCCAGCTCTGCCCCATTCTTACTTCAGATATGTTGTTTTACCCTTTGTGGTAAAGCTTCTTGTCAAATGCAGACAAATACTGCATCAGTCCCACCTTTTAGCCAAGCATTTGAGATTGTAAATTCTTCAGGGCAAAGTCTCTCATCCTGCACCACATGCAACATGCACTGTGGTAGAGATGCAACCTTGTTGAGCCCCTCGATGCTGTTCTAACTCAGAAAGGTCAACTGCAATGACCAGGTTTGTATACATTTACAATTTGGTCATGTTCACTCTTTACCTGCTCTTCACAGATCATTCACTTAAGCATTGCTCTTCTATTAGAATGCTAGAAAAGATGAAATTTTAGCTTTATGGACTGCCTTTGTTTCCTATGGCAGCCATCACTTTAGCCTCTGGCCATCCTTTCCTATTGAGACCACTGCAGTATCAAGGCGAACTGCACTTCTTCTAAGCAAGCAAAGGCTCCTTTAAAATAACTGGCTACTGTCACAGTGTCAAGGCAACCAACGGTGTTTCAAAAATACATTAAGTCTCAAGAGAAGAAGAAATTAAACAACTTTTTACATTGCACTATTTTTAGAACAGAGAGGCAGCTAGAGGCAGTTTACTTAGATTTATAGTTGTGCTCAAACCACAAAAAATAAATAACATGAATGAACAATTTGGGAAAGATGTTTTACAAATCTTTAACTCTCATTTTGTCAGCAATGTCCTTTTAAAGCTGATCAATGTGTATTCTGTTGTGGCTGGAAATGCAGCTCATTCACTCATCTTTTGGATAAGATTTCAAAAGCCATGAGACATTAAAGGCTCTATGATCTCTCTTTTAACAGGACAGTATAACAGAAAAATTTATCCATCTCCCAATAGCTCTGCCAGCACTCTTCAAGGTGAAGGTGGGCAGATGATGTCTTGACAAAAGTAAATTCATCCCCAAATGGTAATTTACTACAGCTAGCTAAAACTACTTGCAAAATCTCGTCAAAACGAAAACTAATTTCGTCAGAAAAAGTGGATTTTTTTCAAAATACTTCAAAATTAGATTTTTCAGCTTTTCATTTTTAACTGGCATTTTTCTTTTTAAAATGGCTCTTTTTTTAATATTTAAACAAAACTAAACCAAACCGCCATGAAATTAAAGTATTTTAATTTGCATTGAACAAATTGTTTCAGGTTAACCAAAGCAAAGTTTTTCCAATCCTGGTCACTACTTCTCCACTCATTGCAAAACTAAAAAATATCAATGATAGCCAACTTGCTTGTAATTGAGTTTTTTCCCCTTCAGCCTTCATTTTGGCCAAAACACTGAAAAAAACCACATTTGCCAAGCTCTATTCAAACACAAAGGATACGGCTGAGTGCTCTGGAAACCTCTTTAGGACTCTGGAAGATGAGAAGTGTTTCAGTACATTTGTTTGTACATGCTGTAATAGAGTTTGTGGACACCACATTTCAGTACCACATATGTTTGGGATACTCAAGGATGTTCTCCAGGCAGTCGTTCAAGCTTGTTGTGGCTTTTAAAGTATGGGAGGCTTTTTTTTTTTTTTTCGTCAGGTTTTCATGTATTAGGATTGAAATATCAGAGCTAGACAAGATGGAGATTTGTTCAATACTGAACTCTTTCAAAAAAAACTGATCCACATTTCTTAGATGATAAGCTGATGCAGCAGAAATATTCAGCATGCTAGCAGCTTCAAATGCCATCTCGCAGGAAATGGCAGATCACATCAGTATGCACTTTTAGATCTATTACAGCAATATCAGCAGTCCTTGATTTCTCAAAATGGTGTTATTTGTGCAGGTAGAGCAAACTGTCACAATTTGACAGGTTTAGATTATTTCACAGGGCACAACCCACTGCAAGGCACAGACAGTAATTGATTCATTTCTCCCACACACAAGGCTCACCAAACTGCCATCACACGAGCTCAGTGCCTCACTTCCTGCAGAATGAAGCTGGGTTAATGCAAAATTAAAAGTTACCATCTTTGTGCAATCTTTATTCACAAGCCGTAAATATAGAGCAAAGCCCTGCTTATTGTTATAGTTTGCATTTTAAGTGCCTTACTGTTTTATTGCCAATTAAAAAAAAATTTTGGAGAGCTTTAAAATCTAAAAAAAACTATGCTCCTTTATTTCAAAACAATCCTATGTATTGTAATCATGCCACATACTGAGCTAACTCTTCACTTGGAGAATCAGCGGGTCAAGGCCAAGCACAAGCACATACTCAGTACAGTTTTGCCCCTCAGTGATTAATTACAACTTGTGCCTCTCCATTCCTGTCTGGGAGAACGATGCTCCAGGATTTTGTCTGCTAATAAAGATTTTAAAATTTCAGCACAACTTAAGTCTTGTAATAATGATTTTCATTCACATTTTTGCTGCATTTAGATATTGCTAAATCATCAGAGAAAATAAAAAAATCAATAATGGCAAACATATGTGCATACTTGTGCACACGTACCATCCCCTTGTGTGTGCACAGGCCAATGCATAACTGATTTACTAGATTTGCCCAGAATATCTATTATCATTTAAATTATGAGACATAGGCAGGTAATGTTCAGAGATGCCGCTGGCCCTACTCTCAATAACTTCACCTATCGAGGAAAAAGGTTTCATGCAGGATCTTGATCTTCAAGTAAACCATCAAACAAATTTTGATGATCACATTCAAAACTAATGGATCACAGCCCTTTAAAATAACCTTTGAGAAACACAACTGAACAGTTTGCCTTAAGTGATTTTTCTAGTGTGTAGAAAGTGTTGGTTTTCTGCATGGCTGTGTTTGCCTCCTTCACTATCTACAATGAGCCTGGTTTTAATTGTTGCTGTACCTCTGTGACTGCAGCTTCCTCATTGCTTTGGGGTCTGCTTTTGATTTTTAGTGTGAAAGAACAGGAAATCTCCTGGGAAACTGAAAGAAATAGGCCTATCTGGAACAAATTTTATTGACTAATTTTATGAAGAAAATGAAAAGACTAGTCCTCCTAAAGATGCTTTTACTCCAGCATATAATACAGTAAGCAAATGTCATTTCATTTGTCTAGCATGAAGAAAGAAAATCAGAAATGTTTTGCACCTACATTTACAAATCCATAAAATTTGAAAACCAAAGCATTTGAAGATCATTAAAGAAAAAGCCCATACATCTTTAAAAGCAAAATACCAAATTAATCATTTCCAAATGTAAATAAATATGACAAAACCTTTTGCCCACATGGAAAACCTGCACTGTGCCTAACCATGGGACACATTGAATGAGGAGAAGGAGGACAACAGAAGGAAAAATTATTATCTCACAGCTCAACCCTGAAGTGCCACCCCTGAGAATGGAAATCTGCTCCTTCTCTGACCCAGAACTCCTCCGCAATATTTGGCAAGCAATCATCTCACATGGGACCACTCCTGGTTTCCAGCTGCTTGGGCACTTGCTGTCAGATTGGCAGGACTTGCTGAGTGCCATCAGCTGCAGCTGAGATCAATTATAGCTGTGTTTTAAATGCTAAGATGTCTTTTTAAAAAGAAAAGAAAAAACAAAAAATATCTCTACATTTCAGTCTAGAAACCCCAGACTGGGTGACATTTCCTACAATTTTAGAATTTTAGGCTTGACCTTTCCACGCTTCAGTTCCCATGATGTAAAACAGCAATGTCACCTGCTTCTCTAAAAAGTGTTACATGAAGGTAAGTTCATTTATACCTATAAAAGCATTAGAAATAATATGCAAAACACTAGAGAAATACAGTGAATAAGTGAAGTTTTATTCAATGCAGCATTTGGATAGTTAGTAAAAAGTCCATTTTCAAAGCCACATACTGATGTGGGGAGTGGAAAGAAATACTGTGTAAATCCCCATAGAACGACATAAGAGCAAGTGGAGAAGGCAATAATTGACAATTTATCAAAGAACAGAGACAGTGCAAGCAAGGCTTTGACTTGAAGGTTCATGTGCATCCTTAATTCTGAGCTTTCTCATCTGAATGTTTGACTTTTCATAAAACAGTCTTAAAAATACCTTTTGCTTTTAGTATTAAAAAAGCTATTTCAGTTGAGCTGAGTGAAACAAAACAACTTGAGAGTAAAAATACTACATTTTGCATGTCAGAGAAATCCAGCTACTGTGGAGATGATTTATCACCAATTACTATGGAGATGATGTGTCTGAAATTGAGGTCTCTATCAGGGAAAAAATGCTTGTGTCATTAGCAATAATAAACAGAGGACCAAATCCATCAATGGCCACTTGGAGGCACTTCCAACAACACACAAGAGTTTAAATCTTTGATGGCAACAGTTCAGCCTATGATGTTTCTTCAGAAAAAATGCTTAGGCCATGGTCAATATTCTTTAACTGAGCATAAAAGAAATTCTGCAGCTGATTCTTGGTTACATTAGCAGGGCAGGAAGATGACGTGACAGTGAAATACTGGATGCGCCCCACTCCTTCCTGCCTTTCACCCAAGGGAATACTCAGCATGCCATGAGATATGGTTTCCTCTACAGGTCAGACTACTTGCAGTCCAAGTACATTTCCAGTTTCTGTGCTGAATAACAATTACAGCAGTGACTCTCACCCAGGCTTATGGCAAGCACATCACCTAAACCAGTCACACAATAGCACTTGGTGCCCTTGCAGCTTGCATGCTTTTAACATTTGATTTCTCCCAGCAAAAGTTTACTGAAGATGTGCTCCAGCATGTTTGTAACCCCAAACTGTTTATAAAGATCTTGATCTCCTCTTTCCTGATCTCCAACCTAATGTTATTGACTACGCATAAGATACAGCTTTTTCTTTTAGTGGGAACATCCAGAAAAGAATGACAAGTCCCATCACATATCTGACATTTAATCAAACATAAAAGAGCAGGAATACTTCTGCATTTCTACAGTTGCAGGGTGATTTTGCCCTGTCTCTGCACCTCCAAAGCTCTGCACAGCTACACTCTTTCTCTTCATATCTCTGCCACTCTGAAGCCAACAGAGCCCAATCAGAACACGAGTACATCATTGCATGCTGGGCCAACCTAGCACTATGTGGGGGAAAAAAGCATAAATTCCCTTACCATGTCCCAGTAGATCTAAGCCTTCTACCATCCTTTAGAAATAGAGTTAGAGTTGCAGGTGGACAACAAGGGTAAAAAAACTTAAGATACTGGAAAGACAAAAGTGGGTCTGAAGAAAGCAAAAACCACAGATGAAGTATACAGATAAAAACTAAAGATCAACTGCTTTGCAGCCTAGATACTTTTAATCTGCCTATCACAAGATACAATAAATGCAGAATTTCATTGCGCCTCATTTGCAGACCCACTCTTCCTAATGAAAAAGCACTTCTAAAGCAACTCATACATCATGAAAGCCTGAAGTCTTGATGGCTTCTTGCCAGGATAAAGGTAGCTAAATGTGATATGATTTATTACTTTGAAGAAGTGGCTTTTGCCTGCCACACTCATCACATTAAATAATGTTTACCATTGTTGATTCCAGTGAGTGTTTTCACAGTGCGTGGGACCATTACACAATAACTGGCTAAGGATGACAGCAACTGGGACTTAATTATTTCATGAGACACACCAACTTAACATCACTGTCTTTTTTTCAAACCAGAGACTTGACTGAAGCTACTCCTGACTAACATGCACACCGGAGGTTTCCTTCCCACCACTCTGCCTGGCAAATGTAAACAGGCAGGAATTAGTGGTCACAGCTGAACGTTAAACCAAACTTTTCCCTTCCTCTCACACTGGCATGGACACTGCATTGTGCCTTGTGGAGGCCATCCCAAAGCTCATCACCACTGAGTGTAAGAGGCATGAGAGCAAGATGGTTGTTATGTCCACATTGTGCAGGGCAGCTCTCTTCCACTCTCTCTCACAGGCTGTATTTTTAAACTGTTCATTTTGCCAAAGCTCTCATTTGACTTTTTTTTTTTTTTCAGGGAAGTGGCTTAGCCCAGGTAAAAGCAAACTGTCCTTCAAAGCTGTCTATTTTGGTGGGTTTTAGGTTATATTCTCTCTTTCAGTGAGGTACAAACACATAAGCAGTTCCATGTCTTAAGGTGCCTGGTTTTGTCTTCTGGATCCTCACTGACTTCTTCCACTAGCATAGCACAGATTCTACTGGGTTTTTCCAACTATGCTTCTGCTGAGAAGTCAAGCTGCCTAACCACAAACTGCAGAAAGGTTTAGCTATAGACCCATCACTCTATTGAGCAAATATCTTTGGATAAGACAACACAGTGGGTCTCTATGTGCTTGTGTGTTGTTCTTTTTTCTAAATCAATTCATGTCCCTATTCTGGGGTTCAAGAATCCATTTGTTACCATTATTGCAGCAGGTCAATAGGTGCTTCCAGACACTTCTCATCCAATAGACTTTACAATAACATCCATTCCATCCATTCATTCATTCTTCCAAACGTATGCCTAGCATCCAAACCACAAGACACTATTTCTCCCCTCTGATCCAGTTACATTCTGGCTCAAAACTCTGTGCTATTCCTAAATTATCAATTGTATCAATTAGTTATTTGCTAGTGAAGCAACTGTTTTCTTCTTTTCTTTGGGGTTTCTTGGGGTTTTTTTGATCCTAAACACTGTAATGTTCGTTGAACTACTTACCAAAGCTACATGATTTCCATGGTCACTGTTTCATTCCAGCCAACTGGCACCAGAGCAAATTACCAGAATTTGTGCCATATGGGCCATATAGTATGTGGGCCATAAAGTAGTCTTTGCTTCCACGAACATTTTATCACTGTAAAATTTGTGTCGAGCTTTGGTCAAAGTTCCAGAGTGCCGGAAATTTATTTTCTTCTGGAAGAAAACTAAACCATTTGGAGGGATTATTTTCTTTATAGCATGGAATTATTTGTACCAGGAATTTGAAGACATGCAAGAATGGCAACTGACCGAAGGATATGAAAAGACTGGTCAAAGTAGCCAGCCCATAATAGCAAGTCCTATTTCTGGTTCTTTAGAAAGCACACAAACTGATCTGTTACATTTTACTTCAGCTGAATGTCCCTTCCATCCCCTGCTGATAGATATTTTAAGAGCAGCCTTGCTGTGACAGTGTCAGATTTTCTGTACCACACCTACCATACCCATATTTTAATTATCATGTTCCATAGGACATCAGCGTCAAACAAGTTTAAGCAGTTTTTTCCACCACAGTTCTGTGGGTGCACACAGGCACAAACAGTGATGACATCTAATTCATTCACACTATTGTGTGCAATGAGAAACAAAACTCAAGGGGACTCAACATGGAAAGTGAACGCTTTAATTGCAGTCTGAACCCCTCCAAAGAACTGAACGTTCTTAATATAAAAACAGCTCTGACAGAGAAGAGCCATATTGCTATTATATTCAGTGTTAAAATCTGACTGCTACTGCACATTATGGTTTACTATTTAAATCCACTATGCTCAGAAACCTCTTCCTTTCTCATCTGTCTCACTTTTTCACTGAATTACTCCTCTTTCCATTGCCAAAATGCTTTTTGTGTATGTTCTTTTAAACAACAGGATGGGGGGACATCCAAACAGTGTCTGATAATAAGTTCCTTCCTGCATTAATTGTACTTATATTAACTTATTCTTATTTGCAAGGTATATCATATGCTCAATTTCTGATCCAGCATTATGTCCTCATAGTAAATTAAGTCTGATTTTTTAAATGACATCTTTTATCACAAAACACTTCGTACATGGCACACATAGTGTTCCCTTTGCAATAAAAAGAAACATGATTAAAAAGCTGACAATAATTTTCCATTGCAACACTTTTTGGTCACAGCCAAAAAGTTTGCATTCAGAAATAAGCCTCCAGTGCCCACCTCTCCTTCTGTGGCCTAGCTTTTATTTTCCTTCTTTCACCACGATCACAGACTCTCAGAATGCAAACCCACAGGGATTTTCAGTAGGAAAAGACAGTGATGTGTCTCGAGGCACAAGGACTCAGGCTGAAATCCTGAAACACCAGCAGAGCCCTTGCAAATAGCTCTCCTCAGATCCAGACTATGAGCTTTTGGCTGAAAACTGCACTATTCAGTCCCAGATTTTTCATTCCTAGTTTCTATTTTTTTTGACAAAAAAACAATTATGAAGTCCCAATCAACATTAACCCTGTAAAGAATATAAAGTCATTTTGCATTAAAGTTATTGGTAAGATAAAAGATAAACATTGATTAACTCACGGCTTAAATAAGCACTGCCAGTGCTGCCTAGGTTCTGGTTACCCACTGAGCTTCCCCATGTTAGGGTATCACCTGAACAATGATAAAATGTATACAACAGCATAACACTGAAATTCAGTCTCTACTTCAGCTGGGAAGGCACAGTACTGGGGAGAGAAGTAGCTTTGAGCTAAGGAGACCAAAATGCAATTCTTAATTTCTAAGGACTAATTTGAAATATGACAAAAAAAATCCCATCTGATCTGCCAGCCACATTCTCCATACTGCAAAATACAATACTGTTGGATAAATCAAGCCAACACTGAGCACACCGTTAATCCACTTAGTGCCCAGCAGTATCACTATCCAACTCCATGCTTTCAGGTAGCACAAATGAGAGGGATGTGGTAGACAACCTGGCCTACTTATTGCACAAGCTCCAGCCTGCACACCAGCTCACTCACTGTCAAGTCCTTGCTCACAAGTGTGTCAAATAGTCTCTCAGAGTGTCTCAGGTGATGAAAGAGCTCTGGTTTTTTCTCCCTTGGAAAGCACCTTTTTTTTTTCTTCTGGTTCTGGCAACCTTAACATGGGGTTACCCTATATCCTCATTTCAGCCTTGTGTTTCCACTCCTCTCCCACCCATGTCACTGCTGGCTCAAGTGCTGTCCTCTTACATTTCCCTAAGACTCTAGCATTTGTGGAGATATATAAATCAAGCCTCTTCTATTAACTTTCACCCAGTAAAAGTCTCAAGAGAGCCCTGGCTCCTTTTGTGCTGCACGTCTCCATATATATTTGCAAAACTATGGCTTTGTCCTCCTGCAAATCCTTCATGAAATTCCTATCCTACAACACTGCCTGCACCTCCAACTGATCAGGAAACCACCCTGGCGAGGCAGCAGCCCATCCTGCCAGCAGCAACACTTCTGCTTTCCCTTTTATTCCCATTTGTCTTAGACCATGGAATCTTTAGGCACAGGGGATGTTTTCTGTTATGTATTTATAGAAAGCCCAACATAATGACTGCAGTTCCTCTGAGATACCAGGGGCAATCTATATGAACATTTTTATTTTCTTTTCCCTCTCATTTTCAGTTGGTTGTTTGATAGATCCATTATATAAAATGCTTCAAATACCCCCCAGAAGAATACTCCCTTCCACGCACAACTCTGTTTCTTTATTTAAATGACTCAGTTCTGATCTCCACAGGAATAGCAATTTTTGTAAGAAAAAGTAGGAGGGTGAAATCCACCTTTACACCTCCATCCCAGAAGGACCCTGGGCTCCTTTACCAAGCTTTTGCTCATGTTCTCATTGCAGCCTCTGCCAGACATATTATTTGGCCTAATGAAGACAATGAAGTAGTATGTGGTCGCTCTCTGGTCATCACTGTGTGTGACCAATTCCCATCACTTGCAGATCACTTACTGTCCTCTCTCCCCCATCTCCTTCCCAGGAGCAGAGCCCCTGCAGGCAGTTAGGACCACAGACGTGCAGCAGTGATGTGAAGAAATCCTTCTTTCCAGCAGTCATTCCCCTGAGCAGTGTCCTGCAGTTTTACCACTCTGTCTGGCACTCTGGAAGTACTGGATTGAACAGTAAGAACTGAATCAACAACTCCTTGAGGAACCCAGCCCATGTTCAAATCTATTTATGTTTTACCAAGTCATTAGAAGAATCATCTACCCTTTTCTACATGCCACATCCTCACACATGCTGTGCAGTCAACAGTGAAAGGTGAGTCACCAGTGACCCTCCCGTTGTCTTCCCAGCCACAGGGATTACCTGTCCCACTGCATATTGATGGGAATCATAACCTTCTAGATTCAGATATTGATTAACTTGTCACCACACTGTCCAGTATATTCCCAGTACTGCAGATTTGGACCAGCCTTTGTCCATACTTGTGCAATCTGTACAAGTTCTTTGGCAAATAATTAAGCTAAGAAAGATATGCTCACTGAAAAGTCTTCCCTTAAAAGAGCGAGATGGAAAAAATATGAGCAAGTCCACAGGAAATAAAACAGGCATTGTAATTACACTGAAATCATCAGCTCTGAGGCTAGCAACCACTTTCCAATAAGCAAAGCAAAGCAAACATGATGTTTGATTGCATTAACGAAAAGAATAGAATTTAAAGCCACAGGTAACTGAATAAAAAAAAAAAATTGTATCAATTTCTAAGAAACCGTGTCTATCAGTTCAATTATGTTCCTGTGACTAATAAAAGTAATACAAAAAGGAACAAGATGTAGAGCATTCTACCATAGTTCCATGGAGGTAAGAGAAAGGAAGTACTAAGCTAATTTAATAATGCGGTTGTAAAATATCTGGGTCTGGGTCTGTAAAGGGATTACCAGGCTCATAGTGAAGGGAAAGCAAGAAGTCAGCAGGACATTTGAAAGAGGGAAGGGAGCGACATCTTCCTTTCACAGCAGTGGTTTTTGGTTCAATGGGGTGCCACATTCTAAACTAAACTATTATTTGTGACACTCAGTAGGAAACATTTCACATATAAACAATTTTGCTGAGATAAATCTGCCAAAATGTGGTGCACTGATTTGTATTTTTAGCTACAGATAAAATGATGCCCTGGAAACTCAATACTAATTTAATATGTTTATATAAAGAAAAAAAAAAAAAAGCAGTTATTTTGAGGCTGTTGAATTATGCTACTTTTATGTGATGCACATGTTTTAAGCCCATGTTTCACACTCGGCCTACTTGCTTGTCAGAGAGACCAACAGCAGCAAACTTACAAGAAACTATGAACTGCAAGGAACTGGTGATGTGGGTTTTAATAAATTGTGGCAAACAAGACACTCTCACTTGGGACTAAAGTAGCAATGTGAGTACAAAACAGAGCAACTCCATTTCCACTCTGCCAAGTGTCATCACACCTGCAACTCAGTGGGACGGAAAACATTTGGTCAGGGGCTCTATTGCCAAGACAAGCTGAGCCAAGACTAGCATCCTTCCCTTAAAGTTGTGCAGCTTGCTGTCAATTATTAGAAAGCAAAACATGAAAGGGAGGATGTAGGTGCATGCTAGTGTCAAAAAGGTCTTCTGGGGACTAAAATTTCTGAGACATCCAGGGTAGATACCTTTAGTTCATGTAAGTAAAGACATCTCTTAGAACGACAAGCAGACATACAGAAGATTAAACTCCCAATAACGATGCAGACTTTTTCCTTCCTTCCATTTTGCTGTTTGTAAGGATCATTTTATATTGCTTACTCAGAAAACAGTTGAGAAATTATGTGTAATAAATATTTCCTTAAATTGAGCTGGCAGAATCTATTTCTTCTTTTAAAATATATTGTTCCCAGTTTACTTATTACTCTGTGCTGGGACTTGCCTCTTAAAGAGAAATATTGCTTGAGGGACCACTCCTCATTTAAACAAATGCTATTAAGCCAGAGTGTGAAGATAGTATGGAAACTACCGAAAGGCTTCCCTGGCTGCACTAAATCAAAGCTAATGGCTTGAGATAAAGTAAGTGGAGTTGTTCTTCTGTTCTTTGTCAGTATTAATATTTTAAGTTACAGCTCCTCACTAGACTCTCTCTGCTTCTATTCCCCCTTCTTTTGGGCCAGAAATTCCAGAAGGCTTCTCTTACGCACAGCTCACACTTTTATTCCTTGTGTTTGGCCGTTGCTTCCAAACTATCTCAACTGCCTGACATTTACTGAGCTTGGAGTAGTGCTCACACGACATTCAATTTTTCATCTGAATGCCATGTTAATCACAAGCAAGCACCCAGCCAATTGCAAGCACGATTTACCTGGAATATGTCATCTGGTAAATTGATTAGGGCATCATGGAGTGCTAATGCCCTACTTCACAGAGGGTAATAGCATAAGGAATGAAGAGCTTTCAGGAGCTTTTGCTGTTGAACTACAAATTATGTCCTGACCTTTAATTATTTTTTTGCCTTGCAACAAGCATGGTTTCCATCTCCATAGCCCACATCTCTCTCTTGAATGCACCCTGGAGTTAAGTATTCTCATGACTCTTTCGCACTCTCTTTAACTAGAAAAATATCTTCAGAGTTTCTTTCCTGAAAGCATTAGACAGCCTTTTTGGCTGTTTCTGAATAAAGGATTTCTCAAAGACCACAGAAACTTTCCCCCATATATCATAGTTCTTCAACTGTTTCCAATAATGCAATTAGATCTGGGTGAATTTTTTTCAGAAAGCAGTAAAACCATTAGAGAGTGAGGCTTTAGGGGCACAGAAATACTCATAAATTCAGTTCCAGTTTAGGGAACAGATTCTGCCAAATTGAAAGCAAGGAGACATTTTTAGAAAAGTCTGAGCACTAATTTTCATAATTTGTTGGGCACCAAAGTCACCCAGTTTGGCAGCCATCACAAAGCAGTTGCCTATGACTAGCAGCTCTTGGGTGGAGGGGAGGGGGAGAATGGACAACATACACCATGGATGGACAATGGTCAGGAAATGTCTATGGTGTGGCTGAAAAAATAACAGCTTCACATAAATAAGTGTGGAAGGAGGACAAGCCAGGACAGTTTAAGAAAGGCTGGAAAAAAGAGAAGTGTTTATTAGAGAAAGGGTGTTTTCTTTTTTTCCTTAGATAAATTATTTTAAGTAGTTAATGTTGTAGAGAAGTTCCCAAGAGCAAAAACAAGATGAGATGTTTATAGCAGAGACTAAAAGAGTGTATGGAAAAAATCGGAGAGATCAAGGCACACAGCAAGATCAGACCAGTAAAATATGTGAAGAACAACAAGAAATCACTCTAAAGTAACATTAGGAAGACAAGAAAGACCAAAGAAAAAGAATTTGTCAACAATGAAAACTGGAAAGCTATTTACAGAGGGGAGTTCTGCGATTTCAGTGGCTTTTCTGAATCAACCTTTACTTAAAATGTCACCTTGCAAGTAAATGGTCAGCACAATTAGTGGTCTTGAGAAATGAGCAAACTTTCAGACAGACAGGGCCTGATGAACGTTATCAAGGATGCCAAAAGAGCTGGCTGAAGCAATCGAAGAACTATTAGCATTCATCTTTGCGATCCTATAGAGGAGGAATAAGCTACTGTAAGACTGAAAAAAGATCAGCATAGTGTAGTTCTTTAAAGAGAAAAAAAAGGAGTAGCTGGGAGATTTATAAATCAATCAGATTAACTCCAGTTCCCGCAGAAACAAATCAAACCATTTGTCAGAATCAGGAAGATAACAGGGAGATGAGATGCAGTCGGTGGTAGATTTGTTAAGAGGAGAGCATGCCAAAGAAATATATTTTCTTTCTACAGCAGGTAACAAACCTTCTGGAAGTGAGAAACAGTAGATACTATCGATCTCAAAGTAAGGCTTTCAATGCTGTTTCACTCACCAGTCTCAGAAACAAACTAGGGAAAAAATCTTGTTAAAACTTTTTCCTTGTGATAGGTAAGCAGATGGTGACAAGGTGGCTGTGTTCAAAGAGTGATCACCCATGGTACAATCTCAATATGTAAGGATATACTGATGGGAGCTGCAGGGCCTGTCCCGGGTCTCATATTGTTAGCAATATTTTCATTAATTATCAACGTGACAGAATGGGGAGTATGCTATTAAATTTTCAGGTGAGAGGAAGCCTGGAAGGAGCGTGGTCATACCGAATGACATGTCCAGAATTCAAAATTATTTTAAGAAATGGAAAAAATTATCTCTGACATTCAGCCAAGAGATGTACACTGTTCCTTACCTCAAATAGGAATAATCAACTGCTGAATACATTTGGAAATCCTTTAAAGAAATAAAATTAAATTAATCTGAGGGTTGTGGATTAACAGCTGAAGATGAGCTGTGAAAAAGACAAGTACCCTGTTGGAAGGGTTTAACAGGAGGATAGTCTGCAAACCGTACCCCTTAATCCTTCCTCTCAGTACCTTGCCCAGCATTAATAAGGTCTCAGAGCACTATGTCCACATTTGTGTTCTATGGGTACCAACTGATGAAAGGTCAGAGGAAAGCCAGAACAACCAAGAGTTTAGGAAAAATACTCCACAAAGACTGAAGTACATGGGTCTTTTTCTTTTGAAGAAGAGCCTGCTCTGCTGTGGATAGATCCAGAGCTAACAGATTTAAATTGCAGCAAAGCAGATTCATGTTGAATGTTAAAAAACCTCTCCAATGGGAAAAATAAAATACTGAAACAGACTGCCAGGGGAACTTCAGTCTTCATCACTGATGTCTTTAAGGCTGTTAGACAAACTCTGTAAGGAGTAGCACTGATGGAGCTGATCTGCCTTAGGACACAGGTCGCGAACTAATCAACCTGTTCTCCAGATACATTTGCTGCAAACGTATAATCCAGCAGATTTGCTGTCTGAACACACATGCGTGCTATGAGAAGAGGAAAGCAGAACCTTCCTTGCGTCCTCTGAGCTGTGCACTGCAGCCAGTGCAGAAACGCAGGGGCAGGGGCTCCAGCTCAAGGCTGCACCCCCCTTCTCTCACTCACAGGCTGTCACTTTGGGCAGGTTATACTTTGCTCTCTGCTTCTTTCTTCTTTTACCATAACCAAATCTCCTCTTATGTTAATTAGGTAAGACTAATGAAAGGTAACTTTTTTTCAGAAGCTCCTAGCTGATGCCATAACACCGTGGGTTGTCTTCTGGTTGGTGCCTCCAGGTATTATGAAATATAGATAACAGTTATGCCTAAGGCCTTGGGATATTATCTAGACACACTATGTACAGCAGGTGAGGATGCCTCAATATCAGCCCTATCAGCCAAGCAGCAGCTCCTCTGAACACTGAGCACCACACATTCATTTTACGTCTTACACGGGTTTTGTAGATGATAGTCCCTCACTGTATCAGTGAGAGGGCAAATCACCTTCCCCTGCTTTGCACTAGCATCATCTGAAAGACTGTAAAAATCCTACAGAAAAACCAAATCCTCAAGCTTTTTTTTTTTTTTTTTAATGTAAGCAGCACATAAAACAGGACTGACCTGGAAGTAAACCATTTCTCTCTCACACTTTGTTCAAGTACCAATCGCCTCTCCATGTATCTTCTTGCTGTCGTTCCCAAACCCTCATCTGCTGTGATCCTCAGCCTCCTCCTAGGTGGTTGCCACAGCCCAAGGACAACTTTTCTTCTGGGAGATGTGCTTGCTGTTTACTCCAAATTGATAGAAAATGAATGGGTTGGCTGAAAACTAAAGCAAACAAAGGATTATTGGAAAATAACAAAAGAATTTTCAAGAATTCAGAGAATTTGATAATACTGAGAGTCCAGATACTAACAAACCAACCAGAAGAAGCACAAACTCAACGTGTGACCTGAGCTACCAATGTGTGAAGCACACGTGGGGCAGAGGAATTACTCAGTTCTGGCTGGTGTTGAAAGCAACTAAGAACTGCCTAAAACCTTATTCCAAGTCTTGTTATTCCAAGTCTAATATAAATCACTGGAGCAGTAAAGCAGTGTACTAATCCTCCCTTTTATATGAATATGGAACAACTCCTGAAAGCAAAGTCAATGGCACAGATTTATAATGGAGACACTTACTATCCTGTAGTGTAAACATGAGCTAAATAGGGTGAGCATCACTTACAGCCCCATCCTTGCTGGAGACACCAAGTTCCCCACATTCTCTCATGTAGAGCAGATGATGACACCACTTTTCTCCTCTGAGGAAAATTTTTGTCTTTGAAGTATTTTAGGCTTCACTCTCTGCAGGTAGTGCCACGGCAGTGCTGTCCTGGTTGTGGTTTGTGCCAAGGGAGATCTGGTGTGCCTGAAGAAGGCATTTTTTGAATGTGTCCAAACCAGCCTAAGCTTGGAAGCAGAGCAATATAAAGCAGCTTATTTGTGGATCCAAAATTTGCATACGAACAATTAAGCTGAGACGCTGAACCCTTTCTGAGTTCAGAGACATCTATGATTACATGGTTGCTAAAGAGATTTTCAGGAGCTTGAGTGCAAACTTGCATCATTCAAGTCCCAGTTTAAGCTTTTTTGGCTCTACCTAGGAGTGAAAATATCAGATACGTTTTCACAGCTGCAGTTCCACCACATCTAACTCAAATACAGACCATACTGTTTTCGATGTGAGTGCTCCGGCACTAGCACACACTTGAATTCTGCTCCACCAGCTGAGACCCCTCCCCCACGCTGGCATTCCCACATATCCCTCACAGTTACAGAAAACTTAAAACTTCACTGCATACCTATTGAAACCAACAATATATCTAAATGAAGTGTGTCATAGCTTGACACTACCTAGCGTTAAGGAACTTATTTTCACAGACACGTATCTCTGTGAAATCGCACCACCAGGCTCAGCTGTGCATCATGAACCTTTGCTGCCTCAGCTATCAGAGGCTCTTCTTGATTTACTGTTGGAAGCTTGAGGATTTGGAGCACAAAACATCAGCTGCTGCCACAGCAAAACTCAAAATGTCAGGGAGCAAACAATATGACCAATGGCAGCAAAATTACATGATATTTATGATTTGCTGTGCAAAGCAGTAATTCTAACCAAGCATGAGCACTCCTACTTTCTTTTATGGTCTAATCTATACATTCTTGTGCATGAACACCAAGTCAGTAACTAAAAGGTATGTGAAAACAATGACCGTGTATTTGGCTTCATATGAAGAAATCTTTTTTTTTTTTTTTTAATCCGAGTCTCCAGCTTGGGAATTTAGCTGTGAGAAAAAGCTTTTAAGAGAAGCAACTTCTCAAGACAATAAAGTTAATACACTATTGTGCTGCCTTCTGTTGCTAACTGGAAGACCAGCTCAAAAGGCAGAAAATGCAGTGCTTCAGCGGATAGTGCATTGGAAATGATTCCACATTTACCCTATTCACGTTTAAGGGAAGGCCTTCACACGTATTTGAAAGAGCCCAAAAGAGAAATCCTGTCAGAGAAAACACAGGACTGTAAGCAACACTGAAAGTTGTCCTAAAGCTTTAAAAGAAAATCATTGCCCCAAAACAATATTCTTCTTCCTAACAGGTTTAAGGGAAATGTCATTATTTTATTAAAGTGATCCATCTGTTCCTTCAGGATTGGTTCTGTGGCAGTGCTCGGGATTCAAGATGATGTTATGAGGTGCAGCTTCCAATATAAACCTAAAAGAAAATAGCCACCAAAAATATTTCTTCAGCTGTCTCTGAAAGATGTGGTCAGACATTATCATACAGAGGATACTACCAGCTTTAATATCACTGTCTCCAGCCTGGTGGAAGGGTGCATCTGTCTGTGCAAACAGGATACACCAAGACACACAGCTGAGAAAAAATTGAAAAATACTTCAGAGAAGTTACAGAAAAGCATCAAATACAATACCAGACACGCTTTTGGCAATTTCTCACCTTTTATAGCACACAAGTCTCAAGAATCTTAGATGGTAAAAACAGAGCTTTGGCATAAAACAAACCCACCAGTGTCTTCTCTGGGCCAGATTTCAAAGGAGCTTTCTTCACCATAGCATTGCATGCGCCTAGACCACTTGTGAGATCTGTCCCTGAGTGTAAGGCTTATATGCAAGATGGGCTCTTCTCCAGACCCTGTCTAAAGCACAGGAGCATGCTGTCCTGACCTCAGTCATGTCAGTCAAGATTGGCTACAGGTCGCATGATAATGCTTACTAGACTCTGCACCATACTGCTAAAGGAAAAAACTACTTCAACTCTTTTAATCCAATAAAACTATTTGCACCGGTACAAAATTCCTGTGTTAGAACGGAAAATCAAGCTTATGAGTCAAATTCTTATATAGCTAAATTTAGGTGGGGTATAGAAATTAATATTCACTGAGAATCTGGCCTGAAGATGGGTATATAATCAGCCTCTGAAGAGCACCATATGTTCAGTCAAACATTTTGCATCTCCTTTTCAGAATCTTTAACTTGACACTGAAATCAGAATTAAAAGAGGTGCAACCAGTGCATGTGGCATGCAGGACAGTGCATACCTGCACCCCACAAGCCAGCCTGCAGGTTAAACAAGCATCATTTTACTGGTCCCAGGAATGATTAATCAGACAGGTCTTCCCTCTAGTTTGGCTTCTTACAAATGGCCTGAGTAAGCCAGTGCTAAATAAAGCACACTTGGCAGCTATGACAGCCCTTTCCTCCTTCAGCACAAGAAAGCAGGACGAGGGAGGCTTAATGAATTTAACTATACCTTTCCATGCAAAATGCTGAGCTTCTATGTGTGGACCCTCCCTGCTTTAGATGTCTCCTTCTCCTCCATGCCACAATTCCCAGAGGCCTTTCGGTGGTCTTTCCAAGTCTTAATATCAGAATAGCAGTTATCTTTTTACACCTGAAGGATAATGCTATAAATAGGGACTTCGGCTTAGAGGAAATGAAATGTGAGTCTTATGTGTGCAAAAGAGATGGGCTTTTGTTTGATAAGATGCACATTGCACTTAGCATTGTTAGTGAGCAATTATTTTAGAGGCTCCAGCAACCTCATTTATCCTCAGATGACACAGCTCAGTCAAGTGTTCAGTGCTAGGCTTACATTTAATAGCAGGATTTTAATTTCCTCCTTCCAACCTGTTGTCAGTGCTAAAAGCAAGAAGCCCCATAATCTTCCTTAGGAGAAGATATGCCACAACACGCTCCTTCCCACCAGGGAGTTTACAAGTGCCAAACCCCAGCACTCTGCTTGTGGTACCACAACCAAGACGTAGTTACCCTTGTTACCAAACTGGCCTCACTTAGACCAGAGTGATCCCCATCCAACCAGCACATTGCTCTCTATATTGGGTTTCCAAGACCCTCTCTGTTGCAGATGACTTGCGCAGTTTTGGGCCAGTCATTTAGGATGATGAGCACATGTAGCACATCTATAAAATAACAAGAATAATACCCTTTTACACAGGACATTTATCCTCCTAAAATACTCAAAATTATAAGCTGATCTAGTGAACTAAAAAGGGTCCCAGTTAAACAGATTAATTTCATTTTCAACAGTCTCTTGATTGGGGGCCAATTACAGTGAAATGTTAAAGAGCAAGAATTACCTTTTAGTTAAGATTTTCTCTCTGTAATATCTTTATTATCTATGATATTTGTTACATAGCAAATCACTACCTTTCTTATTCTGAGATGTAATTAGTTTCTGATATTAAAATCAATCACATCAGTGCATATTCCTGCCCCGTGCTCTGCTGTTCCTCATTGCTTCCTGGAGCATGGCTGTCTATAAACAGTCATTTCCTTCTCCTTGTGGCCTTCAAGATAAGAACTACTTTAAATGTTGAAAACTTCAGTTTACTTACAAACAAAGGTTTCTGCACCAACATGAGTGAGTTTGCCATACTGCTCAAATCCCCTAATCCCATCTCATGAGACTTGTGTGACTTTTATCATCTCAGAAGTGCCAATCTAATGCACCTAAAACTGGCAGACACTTGCACTTCTGCCTGCTGGCATCCCCCTCCCACGGGAACCATGTGAAACAATGTCTGGTGGTAGACAGGGTTTAATAGAACATCCTCGGTGAACGGCAGTGTACTTAGGGTGACATTTGGCCCTTGGACTTTCCCACTGCAAACTGACACTTCAGCTTGATTTATTTTGCCATCCTTCTATTTCCCTCCTGGTCACAAGCACTTGTTTGGTTTTACCAGCAAATGAGTGTTTGGCCTTTGATTTTACTGGGGACTGGAAATTCAGTGCTTGCCCTGACGGCTCAGCTTTGTCACCCAAGTATTCAGAGAATATTAACCTTTTCCAACTCTCCTGCAAGCAAATCTTACCTGGGATCTTGGCAGTAGAAAAGCTATGATTTGATTAATACTAAGCATGGGGTGGCTATGGAAGGAGCATTTCTTGTAAGGAAAATCAGCTCTTTCTTGTCAGTAAATGAATGCTAATATTCTTCCCCTATTAAGGCAGACTCCTGCTTTAAAACTTTTATGTCTTCCATATATCATGTTTTTGGAAGAAAGTTTTGCTATTTAAATAGCTGCCAGAGTGTTACAGGCTTATATGATTGCAATTTACAGTACTTCATAAATCAGCAGACCTCAGATGCATTGGACAGATGAGGCTTTAAATTGACATCCTGTCTTTTTATGAACATTAAAAGACTTGATCTCATGACATATTTACACAGAAGTATCCCTGCTGCCTTGGCCAAATTGTTCCTAAAGTATAAAGTACTTTACATAAACGAACATAATGACGACAACCTGAAGCTTTGTACATTAAATTATCTATGTGTTACAGCTAGTCCAGAGGGTACAGCTAGCTGAAGACCAGAAGAGATCTCTGCAGTGCCTGTTGCTCCCACATCAAAATGGCAGAAATTTGTCCTTTAAATAAGAATCACATGCAGGAATCCCTTGGGCATAGGTGACCTTGGAGACTGGACAAAATATATCCATCTTCACTTAAACAAGAGCTTGTAGAAGTCTAGGGAATCTTATGGACAGGACCAACTTCCAAATCAACACATCTTGGCGAGGCACTATTGCAGTCACTATTGCAGACAAGTCAAAAAAACGACATGCCTGAGTTATACTTTCCTCTCAGATCTCTCACCTAGACAAAAGAAATCTCATCTTCATTGATGTCCTGGGTGGGATTTTTCCATTGCCTCCAACAGACTGTCAGGACCACCAGCCTTGCTGAGGTGCCATTCTGTTCCCACACAGCCAGTCCGGAATCAGTACTGATGTTATTTACTTACAGTCAAACTGGAAAATTATGGTAGTAGAGCTTCCCTCCAGAGTGGCTAAAGATAGAGTGAAAAGGAACATGTAGAAGTGTTCAGCTGAAAGAAGCTGAAGGGTCTAGTACCTCTGACTTGAGAGTAAAGACATCAGAAGCAGTGAATATGCCCCAGAAATAAAACACTGTCACTGAAAAACAGCTTCTTATTTTTACCCAAAATGTTTCAAATAATCAGGCTTAGTCTCCATATGAGGATGATTTCTTTATACTTCTGGAACACCTATATGGAGTGATATATGTTATGAGAGTTGACCTTGGATGCTGGGGAACCTCAATTCAAGTTTAGTCAGCTTTTCCATCCTGGGTTATTTCGAATGAAGATGAAGCAGTACAACTGTAAGGACCCCCCAGCAAAAGGAACAAAGTGACTTACATGATCGAAACACAGCAGGACCCAACACGTCTTAGCTATCTCCAAGGGCCAACTATATGTGTTCTTTTTCTTAGTTACTTGGATCTTCCTGCATCTCTCTGCAATTGAAAAGTGCCTTTTCTGCCTCTAGCTGACAGGATAACCTGTGCAAGGATCCCAGGCAATTGGAAATACACAACCCTCTGAAGCTTCAAAGACTGCATTTCAGTGCAGAGACATAAAGCAGACCTGGATGTCATCAACCAAATGTCTAGTAGAGTAAGCGGGCTTTCTTGTAAATCTTACTATTTTGAGAACATAGCTTTAGTCAATGCTCTGGCCCAAATCTTTCAAATACATACACACACAAGTAATTTCATCTAGCTATGGAGCTCTGATGAAGAAAATGTGATTACTCATATACATACAGCAGTGGAGTTATATACTAGCTATTTTAAGAAATACATGTTTTGGAAAAGACAAGAGAGTGACAGCCATGGACAGACTCCCTTGAATTAGAGTACATTGTGAAGTTCACGGACACAGTAACATCCCTTCAGGAGCAGTTTATTACATGCAATTGCTGTGAGTTAGATCTTTTCAGGCTTTTGCCTCAAAGTTGCTTTTTTGGGCAGCTCTCTTTGCATAGCCAGAGACTAAATGTTTACAGTCTGGGATTACCTCAGGAGAAAAATAATTTTGATTCCCTTGGCATTCAATTCACCCACAAATCTATCTGATACATTTCAAGTAGAGATCAGAGTTGAACTTCCTTCTCCAAGTGATAGAGGAGCCAACAAGGAGAGGTGCTATGCTGGTCCTTGGTCTCACCAACAAGAAGGGGAATGTGAAACTCAAGGGCAGACTTGGCTGCAGTGACCATGAAATGGTGGATTTCAAGATCCTTAGGGCAGCAAGGAGGGCACACAAGCTCAATACCCTGGGCTTCAGGAAAGCAGACTTTGGTCTCTTCAGGGATCTGCTTGGCAGAGTACCACGGGATAAAGCCCTGGAAGGAAGAGGGGCCCAAGAAAGCTGGTTAATATTTAAGGATCACCTCCTCCAACCTCAGGAGTAATGCATCCTGACAAAGGGAAGTCAAGTAAGAATGCCAGGAAGACGACATGGATGAACAAGAAGTTCCTGGACAAACTCAAACACAAAAAGGAAGCCTATGGATGATGGAAGAAAAGACAGGTATCCTGGGAGGAATACAGAGAAACTGTATGAGCAGCCAGGGATTGGATTAGGAAGGCCAAAGCCCTGATAGTATTAAATCTGGCCAGGGACATGAAGGGCAACAAGAAAAGCTTCTATAGGTACGTCATTGATAAAAGTAAGACTAGGGAAAATGTGGGCCCTCTCTGGAAGGAAACAGGAGACCTAGTTACCCAGGATATGGAGAAGGCTGAGATACTCAACAACTTTTTTGCCTCATTCTTCACCAGCAAGGGCTCCAGCCACACTGCCCAAGACGCAGAAAGCAAAGGCAGGACTGGGAGAATGAAGAACTGCCCACTGTAGAAGATCAGGTTCAAGACCATCTAGGGAACATGAAGGTGCACAAGTCCATGGGAACCTCATGAGATGCATCCGGAGGTCCTGAGGGAACTGGGTGATGAAGTGGCTAAGCCACTATCCATCATATTTGAGAAGTCGTGGCAGTGTGGTGAAGTTCCCGCTGACTGGAGAAGAGGAAATATAACCCCCATTTTTAAAAAGGAAAAAAAGGAGGACCCGGGGAACTACAAGGCAAGATCATGGAGCAGATCCTCCTGGTAAATAGGCTAGGGTACATGGAAAATAAGGAGGTCATTGGTGACAGCCAACATGGCTTCACTAAGGGCAAATCGTGTCTGACAAATCTGGTGGCCTTCTACAATGGGGTTACAGCATTGGTGGATAAGGGAAGAGCAACTGACATCATCTACCTGGACTTGTGCAAAGCATTTGATGCTGTCCCGCATGACATCCTGGTCTAAATTGGAGATACATGGATTTGATGGATGGACCACTCGGTGGATAAGGAATTGGCTGGATGGTCGCACTCAGAGTTGCAGTCAATAGCTTGATGTCCAAGTGGAGAGCAGTGACGAGTGGCATTCCTCAGGGGTGGGTGTTGAGACCAGTGCTGTTTAACATCTTTGTCGGTGACATTGACAGTGGGATTGAATGCACCCTCAGCAAGTTTGCCGACAACACTAGGCTGTGTGGTGCAGTTGACACACTGGAGAGAAGGGATCCATCCAGAGGGAACTGGACAGGCTGGAGAGGTGGGCCCATGCGAACCTCATGGAGTTCAACAAGGCCAAGTGCAAGGTCCTGCACAGGAGTCAAGGCAATCCCAAGCACAAATACAGGCTGGGCGAAGAGTGGATTGAAAGCAGCCCTGAGGAGAAGGACTTGGGAGTAGTAGTAGATGAAAAAACAACTATGAGCCATCAATGTGCGCATGCAGCCGAGAAAGCCAACTGTGTCCTGGGCTGCAACAAGAGAAGTGTGGCCAGCAGGTCGAGGAAGGCAATTCTCCCCTTCTACTCCTCTCTTGTGAGGCCCCACCTGCAGTGCTGTGTCCAGTTCTGGGTCCCCCAATATAAGAAGGATATGGACATGCTTGAGCGGGTCTAGAGAAGGCCACGAAGATGATCAGGGGGCTGGAGCACCTCCCCTGTGCGAACTGGCTGAGACAGTTGGGGTTGTTCAGACTGGAGACCTTATAGCGGCCTTCCAGTACTTAAAGGGGGCTACAGGAAAGCTGGGGAAGGACTCTTTATCAGGCGTATAGTGATAGAATTAGGGGTAATGGTTTTAAACTGAAAGAGGGGAGATTTAGATTAGATATAAGGAAGAAATTCTTTACTGTGCAGGTGGTGTGACAGTGGCACAGGTTGTCCATAGAAGCTGTCACTGCCCCCTCCCTGAAAGGGTTCAAGGCCAGGTTGGACAGGGCTTTGAGCAACTGGTCTAGTGGAAGGTGTGTCTGCCTGTGGCAGGGGGGTTGGAACTAGATGATCTTTAAGGTCCCTTCCAACCCAAACCATTCTATGCTTCCATGATTTATATACTATTACCTAGCTGGGCTGGCCATCTTTTAATCACTACGTATCTCCCAGCGAAGCCAGAGACACGTATTTCAGAGCTTCTTTCCAATCAGAGGGCAACAGTCCACTTCTCATCATGAAAAAAAATGAGCAAATAAGCCAGAAAGAAATCATCACATCATTGGAAACAACCCAAGAAGGTAGACATTGCCTTAAATGATGCGACTTATATTGGCTGTCTGTGAAACAATACCAAAGAAATTATTTGGTTATTAAAAAGCACCAAGGAAAAGCAACCACCGTCTGGACTTAATTGCTGGCTCAAATCAAAAAAACATTCACGCAGATCCCTTATTACTCATCCACACACTCTAAAAGATGAAAGAACAAAACTAATCAACTATAATAATAAATTCTAGCTTGCTCCTGGTAAGCCTCACTCACTTTTTTAGTTATACTTCCCCAGTTAAAAACATATTGCTTAAAGAAATCATATCCTCCCTCTTCCCTCCTGCCAACAAGCACTGTTAACAGAAGATGTGTAAAGTATTACAGCTATCATTATTGTCCTTCTATGAGCCAGCCATCCTGAATTGCTTCCCTTCCCTACAGCAACAGAGCTGAATGGTTACAGCCAAGAGAGGAGCAAAGAGCAAACTCTGCTATTAGTTACGCTAGTGCAAATGCCAGCAGAAGCTGTGCCTGTCGTTAACATCAGTGGAGTTATTGTTACGACCAATTCGTCTCATGGTTGGGGTGTGGGTTCATTTTTCTAAGCACCGTGGAAAAAACAACACCTGCTCACAGCCTCTTCACTGACCATGATTTGGAAAAGTTGTGGATCACGATATGCCTCAGTCTCAAAACATCGCTGAATTATGGATTCAGGCACAGAGATGCTGGAATACATTAGGTACCCAAACACACAATGAGAAGGAGACTCTTAAATATGAATGGATTTAGCTTCCCCTCTCTCCAGTCAGGCAGGTACATCTGCATTGCCTCCACTACACAGGGAAATTATGGTGTAGACAAAATAGGACAATGATTTCAAAGGTATTTTTGACACTTCAGTCTGGGTCTGCCCTAACTAGTCTCAGGCACTTGATTGAGGCTCTTAAATAGTAGCTATTTGGAAAACCAAACCCCTTCTGTAGACACCCATCTCCCTCTGTTGACCACAACACTCCTGACCGCACTCACCTCTGTTACATGAGAATTTCATCCCCAACAATGCGGTCACATCCTAACTACCCAGAGCTCAGCCAAGTGGCTGTGCCAGGACTGAACGGGAGCCAGGTCTGGTCCTGCTCCCAGCCACCTGCCCGCTGAAGGGCTCTGCCCCTGCAAGCAGTCCTACCCAAACACCCCGCCTGCCAAAGCAATGCGCATTTTCTGTCCCTGCTGCTCATTTACACGTGGCAACAGGCTATGCAGCAAAATGGCTCACATCATGTTTCATCCATTTGCCACTCAATGAATATAACAACTGCATTCACATAATTAAGTAATCTCCAGATAGGGCATTAAATGTATAAACTTTAAATGCTGTATTACAGTCCCAGACATACCTATGTCATCGCGTTCTTGCTCAAGTCTCCAGAAGACCCTTTTCACAAAATTAAACTCAGTAGAGGTGTGAAAGGACCTTTCTTTCCTATAAATATGAGTTCAGGCAGCAAGCATGAGAAAATATAATAAATAGCATAACAAACATGCACCATAAGAAACTGTATAATCAGTGCAAACCCTGTGGATATTTTGGATAATTCAGTAGCACAGGGGTAGCAAGAAGAATAGAAAAAAGTAGGAGTACCAGTACAGTTTCTCCTGATCCTGATATGGAAATTTAGCAGGGCGGTCAGTGCACATGCTTTTTGTATTTAGCACTAATTAGCAAGGTTAATCCAATATCTGTCGTGATCTTCCCAACTGCTGTGAAGCATCTTCATTAACAGTTTACAAGCACTGCCAATTTTCAATGATCAAAATCTTGACCGCAGTTGCCTCAGCATCATGGGGCAGTCTTTAAAATTAAAAGTTAAAAAAAAAAAAAGGATAAATAACAACAGCATTTAACAATCATTTGTGGAGGTGTTTGCTTTTCTGGGTAGGAACTAACTTCTGATCTTTGAAATGCAGGGTCATATTTGCTTAACATTTTAAACTTTTCTCTGGCTCAGGAAGATGAGAGCCTAACCTTTTCTTTTTTTTAACAAAAGCTGAGATTTGCCTAAAATAATGTGATACAGCAACCAGACTAGTTTTTATTGTTGGAGTTTTTTCAGTTGCTAGACCAGGTGATATGACTGTAGCAGAACCACTTCGGTGGCACCTGTTCGGTTTATTATTGTTGTGATACAGTCAACAACAACCACGTTACTGCCTATTTGCTCTAAAGCAACTTGAGTTACCTATGGCTGATGTCAGGTCCCTCTTCTGCGGCACTCACACATTGTGGCAGGTGAGTTTCTGTCCCATAGGGACACAGCAGCAATAATGCAACATCATGGGAAGATGAAGAAAAGACATTTTTTCCCCTCTTTATTCTTGGGAAAATAAGGCATAGTAAAAAATATACAGTGTGTCATGATAGAGCTTTTCTATTAAACACACCGTGCTCACACTCAGAAGTGGCTGGACTCAGATTAGCTCTCCAGCTATGGCCACAGAGTGTTTGCTTAAGCTCAGCATTGTGTCCAGGTCTGAGTTGGCTCCCAGCTAGACAGATCAGAGACTGGGCAGCATTGCCTTACATCAGCCCACCCAAGACCAGGCTCACTGAGGAGCAGGGACTCTTGCCAGAAAAACTGTCACTGCTGCTGGCATACACAGGAGCAAACCCGCAACGCTGGGGAGATCCCTCAGCACGCTCCTCTCGGCGAGGTGCTGGCCAAGCTCTGGCACAGAAGGGCCAGACACATGGGCAATCGCCAGCAAAATGACTCTCGGTCTTACTGCTGGAATACCTTGTCCAGCTTCTCAAATAAATGTTGCTGTGGGTCCACATCCCTTGCTCCTGGAACTGTGCTGCACGTGTGCAACCTGCCAGACTGTGACCACTGAGCCCGCACATCGCACTCCCAGTGCGATACCTCCCAAACTGGAAGTCTCTTGCTCTGATCTTTGGAGGCCTCTCATGGAAAGGAAATCTTGAGGACAGGAAAGCATGTATTTCCTGGAAGTTCCTATCTCCTATCTGAAGGAAGTATCCTTCAGGAGCTGTCCTGAAGAGGTTCTGGAAGGGACACATGGAAGCTGAACTGCCCTCAGGAAAGCCAAAAAATTATTTTTCCCTCTGAGCCAGTCCTCAGGGCATAACGGTGATCACCCCAGCACCACCAGTCTTTATGCCTTGTTTCTCATCAATGCACAAATAAGGGAGTGCAGGATCCTACACACCAGGGGAGTCCTGGAAAAGGTCAATTTATTTGTTTATACATTGCCATGAAAAAAATTCACACCAAGTAAGTGCACTCACAAGCAAACTGCGAAGAGCACTTTCCTGAGCTCTGTTTTATTCTTTCTCCCAACTCTCAAAGTTTATGTCATTCTGACAATCATAAAATACAAACCTTTTGTCATTCCAGTGCAAACTTTATGAAATTAAGTGGTTTACATAGCTACAGCCAAAGGTTAAATTCACATGTTTTCCTGCTGACTTCACTAGTTTTAACCTTTGAAGTTTGGTTGTGAAAATCCCTAGCCCATCCATGTAAAACAAACAGAAAAACTCAGAAAGCGGTACTATTTGGGATTATTCAGGGATGTTTGAGAAGATGTTATCTTTGACTCTCTCAAACTGCTGCAAAAATGGTTGGCCTCCCTGTAAAAAAAGCAAGACATCCCTTTCCTATGCACACCCACACATGTACACATCTGCACAGGGGCAGGGCAGAGGGGCAAAGTTATTCTAAAGTTATTTTAAAGATAGAGTTGAACCATTCCTCTACCTGCCTCTGTAATACACTACAGCCACAAATACCTTCTGTATATGAAAATGGCTTCCAGCAGCTCCAGGACAGGACTTGGATGCACCAGCACACCAGGACAAGCAGCAGTCCTACATGGATCTGTGAGTGCAGAGCAGCTCCAGGGAGCTGGTGAGGACCTCAGGGTCACAGACTTGCAGAGAAGCCATCCTGGTCATAGCTACCTGGAGGAGGGATGAAAAGAGGTAAAGGGAGGGAAGTTTTGGGTTATGTCTTCAGTAGGGAAAAAATATGTTCTTGAATCAGGTCAACTAAACAGGCAAGAGCCTTAAGTCTAGACTACGGTTTTTATTGTATTCATGTGGCCAGACTCAAGCCTGAGAGGGAACAGAGCATTCACAGCTATCTACAGGTTCTTCTGAAAACCCTGCACTGCCTCATCCCTCAGTAAGGGTATCTTCTCACATCAGCTCAAGCACATGTTTGTGCTAGTAAAGATAAGGTCTTGTGTGCCACATGGGATGAGCTACAGAGAGGGGTAGAGCTCTGCAGAAAAACCATTTTGAGGATTACGCCTCACAGGAGGGGGTGTTGGAGCAGGCAGGATCTATTTTCCAGGAGTGTGGTACATCTAATTACATTCAGTATTCTCCAGTGAGGGCTGCCGTTCAGAACAACAAATACATTTTTTGCCCATTTTGGGTGCATCTATCTCCTTAATTTTTAGCATTCTCCTGTCAGCAGCATCAAATGCCTATAAAATCAAACATACATGGATTCTGCAGAGATCTGCAGCATTGGGAGCTGAAGGCAATGTGCCCCACGGTCTGGGTCCATGAGTGTCCTGGGCCCACTCTGATACCTCTGCAGTGTTCACGCAGATTATTGAGCTGAGACTGGCCAAGGGCACAAGTATCATTGCGTCCTGCTTGGAAAACACCCTCATTACAGAAAACATCCGTAGCAAACAATCAATTAAAGGAACAAAGGAAGAATTCAGAGCCAGGACTAGAAATGCATCTGCATCTGTTCCTCTTTTGTCACAAGTGTCACCTTGTGCTTCCTGAGGGTCTGATCCTGCTTTTGATACATAAGCATCAGCAAGAGCTGCATGTCCATAGCGAGGAGTGAGTGAGACCCCATGAGCAAAATCACTCAGCATTGCTGGAGCACATCTCAGGCTGACGACAATGCTTTTGACAAGAGAAGAGATGCAGAAGCACACCCGTCGATGCAGTAGATAGCATATGTCAACATCAGCGCTTCCCATGTTTATGAAGAATTTGATTGAATAAAGGGCCTGGCAATAAAATACATGAGTGATTCCAGATTGCAGCACACATATCCATCACACGCCTTTTCTCCCCCAGAGTATTATATTTCACCAAATTGGTGACACGTGTTAAGTGCTGCAGACTGTCGACCACCCATGGAGCACAATGGTTCCCTCGCTGCTCGCCACTGTGCCTTCCCAAGAACAGCAATTCCTCCGTGTTCCCCAAAGCCACCACATTTCACATGGGTATGTTCCTCCGCCTGTAGTGGGAACGCAGCACGGGTACACAAACCTGTGATAGTAAAACGTAATTTGTTCAGATCTTTGCCTTCAGGGTGAACATTAAGATGCTGCCATCAGCCAGAAAATTTGTGATCTAATTTAGAGGCAGTGAGGCATGTCTTTTCTCCGAGGCTTTTGGAAAACAGAGCTGAGTTCCCACTTTTACATGATCTAGCAAATTTATTTTTTTTTTTAAGTGCTAAACAATTATCATCTTTTCTCCATAGGGCAGCAGGCTGAGACAGAAATGAGGGCATGTTACAGAGGGCTGTGGGTTGGGCATGCAGCCCCACACTCCAGCTGGGATGGGAGGTCATGCACTGGGACACCGGGTTTGGTGCTGGGGTCTCTCAGCTCTGTGTACCTCAGCTGCTGCTGGCAGTGGTCATTCACAACCACCAGAAAGGGGGAAAAGTGGGGGTTTGTGATTCATTTTTGTCACATCTACCCCATTAAATGTTTTAGATGGCTCTATAACAATTTTTTGTGCGCTTTCTCCTTAGCCCTCAATTGTCAGGAGTGGTGCAGAATAATAAGGCTATAATGAGTGACAGGAGGTTTCAGGTGCAATTTTAATGCTCAGCACCCCATTTCACCTGTTTAACCCTGCCCTCTGCAGAGTGCTAGAGATGGCCTTAGAAATACCACACAAACAGGCCAGGGGTCTTTTTTCCCCTCTTTTAGAAAATTTCTAGGTAAAGTCTGCTTCTTCCAGTCAAGCTAAAAATACTGTGGAAAGAGTCTTTCATTGTGAAGCAGCACTTGGAAAGGTTTCCTAAAGGTCACAGACTGGGACTGAGAGTTTGAGCTCCTGAGATTTACACTTAGCTCTTGCACTGAACTGTTATGTGTTATATGGCTTTGTTCTCCTTTGCCCCTGGTGACTTGGACAAGTGACAACTGCAGGGTCAGAGATGCCAGCATGTCCAGCTCGCTCGTGCCCTGTTCAGCTGCAGCTTGAAGCACGAGGTACCACCACCCATCCCCAGGACAACGGGCTTGCAAGGGAGGCATCGCCTTGGCCCCTGGCAGTTTGGATGAGGAGCCTCTTTCTTGGGGAGGGCTTTCAAGGGTGGCACTGCCCCATCTCCAGCTGGTCTCCTATGTGAGATACCTTGTTCTGGCTCTGTCCCCAGGAGATCACCCAGTAGATGAGCAGTACAGAAGTATGGCTGACACCAGAAAGCGCTGGATTTGGGGCAAAGAAACAAAAATATCCCACACCTTGGAATACCTGTTCCTTCTCCTAATGAGAAAAGTTCCCCTTTTCCACCTCTTCTTTCCAGGAGCAACTCCCTAGGGGCAGCAGGAGCCTTAGCAGTGAGGTGATGCACATCATCTTTGCTCACTAAGGCAATGCTCTATTTTTGGCCGTTTGCATTTCCTAGCTGTGCCTATCACCAAAACACATGAGTTTTACTCAACATCATTACCGTTCCTCTTGGCTCCCCTGGGATCCCCCCAGTGCAGAAGAGGAGACATGGAGATCCAGGGCCAAAACTGAGACCTGAAGAGAAAACCTTTACCACCAGTCCAGCTCCTTGCTCCCACCACTGCAGAGTGTCAAGAGTTACGTACTAACCTAAAAGCATTGCTTTTTCGGTAGGGATAATGCCTTAGAGGTAAAGCCACTGTCTTACAAGAGCCCAGGTGCTGTTGGGGAACCTGCGCCCCCTCTCCCCAAGTTAAATAGAGCTTAACACAAGTGACTGCTTCCATGTCCTCCATTTGGGGCTTTCAAGCCAGGCAGATATTCAGCGAATTTGGAAAGCAAACCCCAAACCAAGTCTCCCTCGTGAATACTAATTTCCACAGAGCTTCTTAACTATACAATGAAAAGGTTTTCCAGGCTTTTTTATATTCTTCCCTGCAATTCAGCTGTAGCACTGGCAGGAAGACAAATACGATTCCCGACACCGTTCGGCGGTAATGTATTAACCACTGAGAAATAACTGTGAGCCGCCTGTTCGGCGGACGCCGCCTGCACCTTCAAACCGCCTCCGCGGTGACACGGCGCATCCATCCGGGACGCCGTTAAAACCTCCGCGCGCCGGCTCCGCGGCTCCTGTCACGCGCGACGTCTCAATCGCGGAGCGGCGGCGGGAAAACCATCCCGCCCGAAACCCCGCGGAATTGGGTCCCCAGCAAACGTTAAAGCGCTTGACGTCGCCCCCAAGGCCGGCAGGGGTGCCCCGCTCCGCACCCGCGGGATGATTCGGGGGGGTAGGGGGGGGTTCGGAGGCTCCGCCGCCCCTATTGCCGCGCGGAGGGGCGCACGGCAGCGCGAGGCAGCGCGGGCGGGCGCGTCGGCGGGGCGCGGGCGCCACCTGGCGGCGGCGAGCGGCAGCTGCAGCGCGGGGCCCGCCGGGGCTTCAGCTCCCTCAGCAGCGCCGTCGCCGCCTCCCTCTCCCGGCTGGCGTGAGGCGAAATCAAGGTAAAAATTCGCCTTCGCCGCCTCTGGGAAGCTGCGAGAGGGCCGGCGTCCTGCTCGGGCCCTCCTCCGCCAGCTTCACCTGGCAAAAAAGGGCAAAAGACGCTGTATCAGCATTTCCGTGGCCGCAGCCGCACGGCACCGTGGCTGTGGCGCAGTCTGCAGTTTCCCTGCGGTGCCAGGGAGTCCAGCAGTCACCTGCCCACACACTTTATATTATTATAAATCATATTAACAAACTCTCCGAGGGAGCTTCTTGCCTTTCACAGCTGCGCAGGCAGGGGAGGTCCTGGCAGCACCCAAAGTGCCCTCGTGCACGAGGCCGATTTCACCGTCAGCTTTGGCAAGCGGGATTTCGTTCCTGAGATGGCCACCTTGACACCTGGAAGAGCCGAGACCGCTTGCGTTGTATTTATAAAACTCTTTGCCCAGTGGCTGAGCCGCTGTCCTGACACAGGGCTGTGCATCCAAGCCGGAGTGGTGGGCTGAGACCAGCTCCCTCAGCCCATCGGCCACAGGCAAATAGGATCAGTCATGGAGATGAGTTTGGGTGTTGGGGCATCAACACCTCCTCTGGAGAACCTGCTGCAAGCCAAGGGGACAAGGGGAAGCAAGCTGCGCAGTGCCCATTCCTAGTTCCCAACAGACTTTGTCTCACCCACAAAGCACCAGAATAAGAGCTGGCAGAAATTACTGTTACAGGCATTTATGTTCAATTCCTGCTCTGCAGGAACTAAGCTCTTCCAGCAATTAAGGAGAGTCAGCAGTATCCTAGATAGTGTAAACATTTGCAACCAGTAATTACAGATATCACTTCCCCATCTGAGCTGCTGAATGACTGCTGCCATCTGATACCCCTCCGCCCCCTCCATTTTTCCACTTTAAAAGAAAAAAACCAAAACAAAAACCAACAAACCAATTTGCATTGCTTGAGCAATCACAACCCGCCATCTGAGATGCACTAGACTGTATCAATGTTTCAATCATATCAGTAAAGACAGTGTGAAAGATAGTGGTTTAAGCCACTCACGTACAACGGTGTCCAATTCCACAGTCTAAGGGACCTAAGAATATACGTTGGGTCCTCAACTGAAGTCTGTTGACTATCCAGCATTGTTGACTTTCAAGGTGAGAAGAGGTGGAACGTAAAACTGGAAGCCCATATTTAATTCTCCGCTGTTCCCTGAGGCTCCCATGGCTGATCTCAGAGACCATCCCCAGCACCACGACCTGGACATACCGATGAGCTGATCCACAGGGTCTGGAGCGAGTATTTGTGATTTTGGGTGAGTTGTCCTGTGGCTCAGTTTCCTAACCACAATGTGGGAAGTCAGATGACTGCTGCAGAGGCTTGTGTGAGACTGGTACATGAATTAAGCTGGTCACAAACCTTTCCCTTCCACTTCTGACCCATCTGAGGGAACAAACATGTCACCAGAGTGCCTCGCTGCCAGCCTAGGAGAGCAGAGAGAAAATGCAGGCTGTGCCCAGGAGCAGCCTGCTCCCCATATTGGCACAAGCTGGCTCACGCTTGGGAAGCTATCAATTGGCTTTTGCAGATGCATTGTACAAACATTGACATTTCTCTGCAGACCCCATTTGTATTTGTCTGTGTATTTAAGCCTTTCCACTGTAGCCATGTGGGAGGCGTCATGGTTTAACCCCAGCCAGCAGCAAAGCACCACGTGGCAACTAAGCACCATGCGACTGCTCACTCACTCCTCCCCCCACAGTGGGATGAGCAGGAGAATTGGAAAAAAATAGTAAAACTTGTGTGTTGAGATTAAAACAGTTTAACGACTAAAATAAAATATAATAATAATGAAAATGAATATAGCAAAGAGAGAGAGAGAGAAACAAAACCCAAGAAAAGGCAAGTGATGCACAATGTTATTGCTCACCACCTGCTGACTGATGCCTGAGCAGTGATCCCCCCCAGCCAACTCCCCCCCAGTTTATACACTGGGCATGACATTCTATGGTATGGAATATCCCTTTGGCTAGTTCGGGTCAGCTGTCCTGGCCATGCTCCCTCCCAGCTCCTTGTGCACCTGCTCACTGGCAGAGCATGGGAAGCGAAAAATCCTTAACTTGAGATAAGCGCTACTTAGCAACAGCTAAAACATCAGTGTGTTATCAACATCATTGTCACACTAAATCCAAAACACAGCACAGTACCAGCTACTAGGAAGAAAATTAACTCTATCCAAGCCAAACCAGGACAGGAGGGAAGAGGATGATCCCAGACCCCACCATGAGGTGCCATTAATGCTCCAAACTCACACCCCTAAGGAGGATCACAACTGGTGTGGGAATGGGGTATTCAGCATCACCAGGGACTAAAGCAAGCATGAAGCCAACAGGATTCAATGCTATGTAAAGGTCAAAGCTGCACACTTGAACAGTGTCTTACCTCAGAATTGCTTTTTGGGGAGTATTAGCCCAATCTCAGTGCCTCCTGAGGACGCACTGAATCACCAGTGTTGTTCCCATTTAGCCGGTGGATAAGTGAGATGTAGACAAAGGACTCACTTGCCCAGACATCACCCCACATGTCCCACCAGCAAACTGCACCAGCAGTTACACCCAGGAATTCCCAAGCCCTATATCTGGCTTTTATTCTAGCTGCTTTCCACCAGGAAAGGTGACTTAAAGGTTGAAATCTCACCACAGGTGAGTGACAGAGCATTTTCCCAGTACAGGAAAGTTTTCATCTGATACAATATGAAAGCTTTCCAGAAAGCTGAATTTCTGAATTTCAGGAGAAATACTGACATCTCAAAATTTAGTCTTAATCGCTGTTAAGAGAAAAGGAAGCTCTTCATGAGACACAATCACAAAATTTTTCTGTTTCCATGATGTTGAACCATTTCATTCTGATAATGTCTAAACATCCTAAAATATTGCCTTATGCAAAACAGTAAACAAATTGACCATTTTAATAAGCCAAAATGAAATTAATTTACACAAGAAAGTCAGAATTAATTGACTTCCTCCTTTAAAAACTGTCAAATTGCCAGAAACCTGAGATTTCAACACTAACAATACTGCCTTTCCTACAAGGTAACTCTTCTGGCCTGTTTTAGACCAGCTCTTTACGTAACAGCCAGACTGACTTCAGCCCCAGCAATACCCATTGTTTTGTTGGTACATGGTCCAAATCCTGCTCTTCTGGACCTCCTGGAAGGGAGACGAGGCCTGTGGTGAAAGAGCTGGCCACAATTACGATGTGTACAACACCTGTGCTGTACCCTGGGGCTGCCTTTCTTTGTCTTCTGCTGGTCCCAGGGACTGAGCAGCTAAAACTAGAGAAACTGGCACGCAGGTGACAGCTCAAAAGAAAGCCATCAGAAGTAAGAGCCTGGAAAATAATCATTATCATCTCTGTGGAATCACCAAGTGCACATATGGCTGAGACCAGTCACTTCAATCTCGACTTCTAGAGCTGTACCAAACCACTCAGACTGTGCTAATTTGTAATTAGGAGTGGGTGATTTATTGCACATCGAGAGCCTTGTAAATCAAGCTGAAAAACTGGGTCTGTCAGAAGCTGTCTGTTAGTTTTCCATTTCTTTCTATGCTTACTGCTACCGAAAAAACTTCAGACTGTGCTATTCCAGGTCACACCTTCCTTTCACATGTCATTTTCAAGTATTTCAGCTCCCATGAAAGGGCTGAAAAATCTGGTTTTTGATGCTGCGGGTCATGGCCCAAAATATTCCCCCTCAAGTCTTTTCCTCAAGAGAACACAAAAAGCCTCTCCCCATCTACCGTTGTTCGTGTCCTGCATTTAAAAAATGTGCTAAACTTCAAGTACATTCGGAGACGAGCTGGTTACAGCTCCCAAAAGCAGCAAGGGCAGCCAGCTACAATGCAACACAGGGTCAGAAAAACGAGAGAAGATTTTAATTTCCACAATACCTCTTGCCAGTCCGTCTGCAGGCAGCCTGGCTCCCTGCACACATCACCGGAGTTCCCCGCCTGCCGCTGCAGACCATTTTGACGAGGGAAGGATCCTCTCTTTGACACTTTGCTTTCCCTCTCCCCTGGCTGCATGTTTCCCCAGGGCACCAGCCATTACATGCACCACCTGCCCTGTCTGAACCCGTTGCTGTGGTATTAGAAGATTTCCCCACCTGTCTTACACAAAGACGGCAAAAGAGATCCATAAAACATGCAGTTAATGTATTTATACGAGGTAACTATTCCCGCCGGCCAGTCTGGTCACCCTAGGGTGGTCGTAGGAAGGACCACAAAGGTCCAGGCACACTTTCCCCATTGCCAAGTCTACCCTGTGAGGAGCAGTGTGGCCTTTTCCCACTCCAACACTGTATTTTACTTTTTAGGAAATTTCTTCCTGACCCCATCAAGTTGTGCTCTGAAACATGAAAATAGATAAATTTAGAGATGATAATTTAATTTCAAACCATATTTTTTCTTTTCAGAAATGTCTCCTGTTTAAGGTTCTTGGCTGTTTGCATACTAAATAGCCTGCCTTGTTTTCGCTTTGCCACATCTTTGTATTATATTATTTTTACAGCTGACAAGCACCGTTAGACTATGGAAACGCTGTAGTGTCAAAAGCAGATTGAATTTGCTGATTGCTGGAGTTCTTTGTGCTGCTTGCACAAAATTTCTTTCCCCTATAATACATCTGTTGTTTGTATATTCGATAAAGTTAATATCTGTGAAATCAGTCATTTCCCCTAGCTCTAAATTATACCGCAACAGACAGAAGATTGACTTCATTGTATTGACAAGAGAGAACTCTCAATGCTTATTATTTGTGGTGACTTGGAGAGATTACAAAAGCACACAGAATGGCTTTATCAGGGGAGTATATTTCTATAAAAGCTGATAAGGTGATGTATGCACATTAACAGTAGGAATAGTTAGTTTTTAACAAACTTCATCTTTTCTGGTATTTTGGAAGGAAGAACTAAAGAAACAGCATAAATCAATGTATCATTCCCTTCCTCTCTTCATGCCAGTATCCTGTTTAACACTGATCTCATGTGCAATATTTATGTCTACATAAATAATTCAGGAACTAATTAATCCAATTCTTTTATAATTACCTCTTATAATGGCATACAGCCCAAATCCCAGCAGCTTAATTGCTACTTAATGGAGATATTTATGACACCAACACTAGTAAAGAATATAGGCACTCTCACTTATTTCAATTAGGGATGAGACTTAAACTACTAAACTCCTGGTTTGGATTTCAAACATCTCCGAAGTTCTGACATTTGAAGACACAAGGGTTTTTCACTTCAGAGCAAGAGGCTTCAACTCCCCTATTTCACATGTGACCATATATCAGGGCACAAGAGTCGGCTCTCGTTTACTGCAAGACAATACCATAGCACCATTTCTCTGATGCTTTGACTCTCTCACTAGGGCTGTACTGGAATTTGGGCCCATATTGCTAGATACAACCAAGTTTGCCCAGGTTGGCTTAACACATTGCGGATGTAACCAGAGCACAGATCACCCTGAGCTCAATCCATAAGCCTGGCTGAGTACATGGGAGCAGCCTGAATGTTAAGGGCATCTCAGATGGGAAGAGGATGCCATGCACTATGAATCCTGTCTTAATGAATCACCCCAAGGACCAAATTAGACCCTTTGCTGAAGAACATCCCTCAAACAGGTGAGACCAGAAACATATTGTGTAGATCTGGGAACACTACAATCAGGTGAAGATTTCTTGCATACTACTCACCCCAGTCAGGTAGCAAGATGTGAGGGAGATCTCCAGCTTTCTCATTCTCCCCACCAGTGTCCTTATGCAGGTGCAGGAGTTTATAATTTTCCCTCTCGTAGCATTGTAGTGACCCAGCACGCCAGAAACCTGCTCAACACCAATAACCTCTGGTGCTCAACGCAGCTGCTGACGCCAGACCCCAATTACATTTCCACAAATGTGGAAGGAAAGTGTAAAATGGTCAACAAGGACACATTCAAGCGTGCTCCTGCAGCTCTCGCAGGGCTGGCCAAAGCCATGGGGACAGCTGGCAAGGAGACACCCTGAGAGCTGAGTGCTATGTGCAGGTCAGCAGCAGGGTGCTCCTGCAGAGCTGGGAGCCCCATGCCCAGCAGCGCCATGCCGCCCTGGCCAGTCCTGCAGAAAGGAGGACAGAGGTCAGGGATTTTGCTAGGCTGGAATGGTTTGAGGATTGTTTTTGCTTATTTTCCACATGCAAATACAAAGTTTAATAGCAGCACAACCTCACAGTAGATGCAGGTAGCAGCTTAGTAAGTATTTATGATAGCTACCTGCAAGAATTGTATAACAAGCTTTGTCAGCTAACAGTAGATTAGAAGACACTTGGAAAAGTAAATAGCATATAAAGGGATCTTTTGGGGCATAACTCTGTGGAGTTTTTGCTCTAGTCACATCTGTTGACATTTTGATGTCTAATTTATTTTATGCAGTCAGGTTAATGAAGGAATTAAGATCACAAGCAGAGTCATGAATACTCAGGTGTCACTGGTCACATCCTCTTGTTCTGTCATTTATGTCTCAAGAGGGGAAAACTGCCTTGATCTAGAAATAAAGGAAGGTTAGCTCTTCCTGCTTCAGCTTAGCAGGCCTGCAATTTTCCCATCATCCCTGCGGAGGAAAATGTGAGAATGGAACATTGCAAAAGGAATGTTTAGTGGGCTCTCTAATTTGTTAATCATATTCTTAAACGTGATTTCAAGAAAGTAGGATATTTCCTGAGCACAGTTTGACACACACTGTCTGCTGTATGAGCTTCTTGTGAGGTTGTCTCACACATCACTTAAAATAAACCTCCTTGAAAATATGAGACCATTCCTTGGAGCCATATAATTAAATATGGGGTGTCTTTTCTTTTGCGTACATTGCACATCTCTCAGGCTGGCTGTGCACCCGCCCTGGCGTAGCTCAACATCCGGAGAGAGGGAAGGGGAAGCACCTGGAGTGGGACCCGACAGCCTCCCTGTCAAGGATGCCCCATGTTCACAGCCTGTCTTAAGCAACACATTACAAGATCAGCCTGGGAACAGCGCCAGCATTCGGGTGGTCAGAGGCGAGCGTGGCGTCTTCAAGTAAGGCTTTGTCTGCACTGGGTGGCTGCATCAATCTGATTTACTTCAGGCTCAGAAACAATAAAGTTTAGATGGTACAAACAGCTACAGGGACATATGCATTTTGGATTCAAAGGACTGCATTTAGTTCAACTTGAATGCATTCTCGATTGATTTAAATTAAGGGAAAATAAACAGTTCTTTAATGAAAAATGAACACCCACAGATTGGCTGGCACAAGTTTAACTATACTTACAGAAAATCACTCCTTCTACCAGTGCAATTTTCCCATTGTGAAGAAGTTATAAAATGTTAATGGCTTTCAACTTGCAAAAGTACAACACCCTGAAACTTTGCCCTGTTAGTTGTAAAGTGTGCTGTACCAAAAAGTACTTGATAATTAGAGGGAATGTGCTGGTGTGAATATAGAAATCTCATTTTAAGGGGTTTAAAAGCTTAAGAATACAGCTTCAAACTGAGAGTCACTTAGTTTTTATGAATGCCTTCATCTTTACTAGCAGCCAAAGACATCCTCCTGAAGTCAAACTAGTCCTAATCAAATGTTTTAGTCAGTGTATTTTCATGACACCTGGCAAATTTATTCCATTATGCTGCTATTAACTGGTGGATATTTATGCATTAGAATGCAAAGAAGCAACTCCTACAACTAACATTTCACTAAGGAAGGTTTTGTAATTACACCGAGAAATTGGGAATTGGGATTCCTGGGTTTCTTCTGGGCTGTGGGACAGACATAACGTGCTGTCCCCAAAGTGAGTCACTTTGATTCCCTTATCCACTGAATGCCCAATAATGCTGATAAGAAATTATTGTGAAGTGTGTCAAGACATGTTCAATAAAAGAGTGACTTTTTTTGGCATTTAATCCCCTCACCTGCATGCTCAGTCTAGGGCTTTTTACTGCTGGTAAGGTTCTTTGAGATTCTCAGGTGAAATGCACTGTTAAGAGTACTTTTATTGATGTTTATGGGTGGTTAATGAATTAATCCCTTACTCTCTGACCTGAGTCACAAAAATGGGAAGCTGAATTTGAACTAACAAACAGCACTGGATAAGAGGTAGAACAGAGACATTTACAAGGAAATTAAAGAGAAATTGGGTTGTTTCAAATAAGCCCTTTTTATCTGGGGAGAGGATTACGTTCTTCTAGAATTATCCAACTTCACAGAAAGAAAATGATACCACCTCCACTCCAAGACCCAAAGAGTGAAAACCTCTCCATTTCTAATAAAATCTTCCACCTTTGTTTTTTCCATAGAAAAAAAGAAAATCTGACCTTCTATGTACCTACTCCTAGATCTTTCACTTCTAGCACTTGCTGAACAGACAGGGCAGACAAGCATTAGCGATCAGCTCAAGCATCACTCAGCAGTCAGCTGAGTTCTCAGGGGGACACCACTTCAGTCGTCTTGCAGAAGTCCCAAAGGGTAGCTTAGAGGGAAATGGAGGGAGCATCAGATTTCCTCCTCCATACCTACAGAGAGCTGGGCAGGTAACTCTTGCCAGACATTGTTCTAATCTCAGCCTCTTGTTCTAATAAACTTGTCCCTAAGGACAAGCATATGAACAAGCCCCTTGGAGAGTCACGTATTTTTTAGCATAACAAGCCTTGCTTGTTACTCTTATGAGAGCTTCATCACCAGTGGTACCGTACCAGGACTCTACTGCACTAGTACAGTCTTGGGGGGCCAGTGTACTCACTTGTCCTGGGAACCAAGTAACTACTATGAAAATTCAAGATATGGGAACAAAACTGAGCCCTGTCAAAAACTTTCATGAAAAATGGGAAGAATTCCATGCCAGGATAGCTTTCTACTGGTGTCCCCACTGCAGTCTGCCACATGCCAGGCGGGCAACCTAACCTCTGGCTGTTGCATGTGCCAGTGTAGCCTCGAATGCGAGAAACTCTTGGGTTGAAATTTTCCATTGAAACAGCTCTATCTGGCTGAAATATTCAACCAAACACTTTGTAGAGAAAGATATTTTTATCCAAAAGAATGTCTTGAGTTTAGTAACTCCACTGACTTTGGTGGAAGAAGTCTCCTTTCGGAGCTGATGGTGATTTATCTGCTCTATTAAGTCCAATGACAAAGCACATGGTGCTTTCAACAGGATCAGAAATTAGACTGTCTGCAAAAAGGCAATGGACGGAGGTTTCACCTCAGTTACTCTGATTTAAATGCAGAGAAGCGCTTATGACTTCTTTTGTGTTATTTCAGCTCTAAAGGAACGAAATGGAGAGCAGAGCTGTGCCAATGAACTGCAGCACCACAATTGTCTAGGCTGAAAACATCAAACAATTTAAGCAAAAATATTTTCTTTTATCGTAGAATTCCCAAGTATATTTGGGAAATTACTGTTTCATTTCTCAAAAGTAACATAAATTCTTTTCATTTAATGGAAAGAAAAACAACAAATGGAAAAAAACCACACAAAATCCTTTGCCACTTCCCATTATAAAAATATACTTACCTGGACATGTGTATCTTTTATTTCCACATTTCTCTCAAGGTACAATTCAGCTAAAAATAAATACCGATATCTTATCCCCTGTATTTAACAAATAAAATTCTATGGTAATTTCACAGTCAGCAATGCCTGTTGTTAAGGATTTCATTATTAAATCTGATTGAATATGATTAAATATGGCTCATGCTTTCCAAAATGGGTTGCATGATAGATTTAAATGAACTCATTAGTGGTTAATGCAGCAAAGCACTTTCTAAATGCTAATGTTTGGCTGCCTTTGGCTCGTTAATTAATTTGAAGATTGTGTAATTATCAGAGCTTTCGATTAGCATGTGTCTGCTCCTTTTTATTCCCAAACAACAGTTGTTTGCGTGTAACTATTGGAAATTCAATTATATCTATAATAAAAATAGGACATCAAACTGCCCAGACAAGCATACTCTGCATGGGAACAGCATCTTTTCCTTTAAAGTCTTTTTTTATTACTGTTATTTTTGAAAAGAACATAGGCTCAGCAGCTTTCTCTCAGAACAGAGAAGGGATAGCAAAGTACATGGCTTTGCCAGATAATTACATACCTCTGAAGAGTTGTGCATGATGTGTGAGGTCTGAATAGGGCTTGGAAAGAAGCAAGAGCAGAGCCTGGCTTGTCTTCTCTCCCTCTTCCTGGCTCCCCAACCCCCTTTTTTTAATTATTTAGTTTGCACTTTGCTTTTAAAGGCCCTCAGCCATGAAATGAGGCAGGACGCAGAAGCGCCCTATCCAGAACAGAAGAGCTGGTGTGTACGTAAGGGCCATGGCACAAACCCGGGTTCCTGGTAGATGCGCAGAACCATGGAGCCACAGGCTTCGGTGCAGGCTGGGAGAGTGACACCCCTTAAATACGCTGTGCTGATATTTCGGGCAGTGAACATACTGGCGGCTCTACTTTAAATAACACAAAAGCATGGAAATAAAGCAGAGATAGTGTCTTAAGCAGATATTAGGCACAATGTTGGGGCCATAAATGCAACAGAAACTGAGGACTGAACAAAGTGTTACGGTCAAGGCTTGTATCTGTAAGAGAAAGACGTGGGTTATGAGATATGAGCACTTCATAAGCTTCATGGCCTCACAAGAGATGCCATAGGGATAAGTCGTGTCCAGGTTTCCTGGAGCTGTAAGATTCTTGGGTGGAAGAAGAAAAAAGAGCTTTATCTCCTGCAGGCATTTTGAATGACAATAACTAAAAAATTAAATCAGCTGTCTAGATCATTTCTCCCATGCTTTTTAAAGGCACATGTGATTTCTCTAACAAGTCTCCGTGGTTGCCTTCACAGCACACACTGAATTCACATGAGTCCTTACAACTTTTAACAGGGAACTTGTTTGTCATCAATAGATTTTGTTTCCACTAAATATGGATTCTCTGCTGTAGTTATCCAGGCCTACAAACACCTGGAGTGGCAGCACAAGTGTAAAAGCCAGAAAAACAAACCTTGGGGTTCATTAGTATGCATGCCATTGCCTGAAAGGAGCCCTGCTCTGCCAGCAGCTGCGAGAACAATAATGCATTAACATATGGAATAATTAAGCCCAATAAGTAACTATTACATTTTCTAGTGAAAAAGAACAACTTCATTTTCTCAAACAGTCAACTTGTACCTCAAAAACATCCAACATGCCTCACTTAGGTAAATTATCTGATGAGTTTGGGTTTTAAATTGCTATTAATCATGGATGTTCATTCTATGTACTTTTCTATGGATATTTATTATTCAAAAATAAGCAACTAGACATGATTAAGTAGATAGCGCTTCATACTCCCCCCCCAAATCCTTAGTGCCCCCAAATCTTCATTCAAGGAAAAAAGGCAAGGAATGATTATGAAGCAAAATGTGTCACCCTTAACTTCTAAACTATTGCTTGTTTCAATGCGAAAAATGTGTTAATTCTTTGGTTTTCACTGAAGTAGCTGCTTTGCTACACAATTCCTATTCCAGACAGAGGTCTACCTGAATCAGTAGCAGGAGGATTAAAAAAAGACAGGGCTTGGTTCTATTAATAATTTACAGTGCAACAGGGATGCCAAGATGGGTATCAGAGAAAAATCGCACTTTCAATGGATACAAAGGTCTGTCGCCAGCTTTACTGTCATACAGGAACCCAGACGTATCACTGGACAGGTTACCCAGCACTCAGCCAATTTGATTAATGCCTACAAATCCTCCCAGCACCTGCTCCCCATCTGTAGAACACGCAAACCCAGCTGTTTGCAGCATGTCCTAGAAGGTGGCAGTGACCCCCAGCAGCAGCTCGCGACCGGGGTTTGCTGCATGTGCGAAGCCACCCTCTTCCCTCAGCCTCCACCACCGGCTTTGAGGGAGAGCACACACAGACAGACCAAGGCGAAAGCTCACCCTGGAGCGGGATACACAAGAGCTGTTGGCTGGGCTGAACCACTGCTGCTTCCCGAAACAGCACCCCTCGTCCCTCGGACTGCCAGAGAGCCACGAGGGTGCTGCAGGGAGTTTGTAACAATGCTGCAGCGATGCCCGTTTTAAGGCTTCAGCCACCTCCATGCCAGCAGCGTGTTGGTGTTTTCAGGCATGAGATTAAGAATTCAGATAGTCTTAGAGATTAACTGCTGTATGGGAATGTCATCTCTTAAGGCAGCTGGAAAAAGGAATCACTGACTCAGCAGCTGTCCAAAACCAGCAGAAGAGACAGGAATATAAACGGGCCCATCAGAGAACCAGTCCAGTGAGGAATATTATTGCTGAAGGGTGCAGGGACAGGCAACAAACAGAAAAATCAACAGAGCTTTTGCCACAGCCTCTGATGAGGAAGGCTGGGAGTGAGGAGGAAGGAATCAGGCTCCCAGGCAGCTCCTGGCACCTGTGAAGAGTCTCTGGGGCTGATAAAAAATAGGTGAAACAAAACTTAAAACATGCACTTAAACCACAGCATTGGCTTCAGGAAAAGGTGCAGCACAGTTTAGCAGGACCACTGAAAAATGAGAGGAAAGCAGCGGATTTTACTGAAGAATTGCAACTGCTGTCTGAGGCACAGGTCACACCAAATGTCTGTAATGAATTTTTAAAGCCAAATTCACAGAGACAGGGATGAAAATTTTGTTGTACTGAAGTTCCCAGAGATTTGGCTACTGACTTTCATGGAGCTGGCAGTCAGACACCCTAGAAATATCTATAATACCAAGAGGAAAAATGCCTCCCACTCTCCAGGAGTACGACATTTATGGATGAGAGGGGCAAAATGTAGCATTCCTCAAATACCCCTCTGGTGTTGGTTAGGAGACTGCCTCTGATATCAATCATACAGACATCACTTTTAATCCTGCATTTAATGCTCATGGCCATGGGCTGTGTCCCGGGGAGTTAGAGCAGTGGGAACAGGCAGCACTCCTGCAAGACAAACTAATGCAAGCAAACGAGAGGAAGGTCTTTAAGTACACAGTAGCTGACCCTGATCTCCACCAACAATTGTGCCTGTGGAAGTTTCCCTGTCGCTTTGCAAAGTTGACAGCCTGGTACTCTTCCAGAAGTCCTAACCTTTCTCTCCTTCCCCCCCGTACATACACACACACCCACCTGCTAAGTGTGTGCTTAGTAAGAGCAGACTTTACTTTTACAACCATCAGTTGAAAGGACTGTGGTCCCAATGCATCATCTATTGTATCTGCCTTTTAATCTCCTTTTTTTTCCGTACTTGAGGCACTCTGGCATCTTCACTTCTGCAGATAGTGAAAGCCTGTACACTATCATTTACTCAGCGGACGATGAATCTGACAGTCTAATCTTAACTTCTTAACAGCTGTGTTTATTTACTAAAGTAGTAAATTGTTTCCTCTAAAGCACAGAGGGGTTGGTCTGAACAAACTAGCATCTCTGCAATTTGGTGAGATTCGGTACTCGCACATGCCTTCTTTTGAAACTATACATTTTTCTATCACTGAAGTATCTGAATTATAGGCAATCTTGGGATCCAATCTTTGTTTTAATGATTCCTCTGGCTGCTCTTTTGTGTAGAGGAGAAGGAAGGCTGGAAGTACAGTAAATTGGCTTACAGGAAATGGCAAATAATAACTCCACTTATGTTCTGAATTTTACTGACTACATTTGCTCCCATTCCAAGACACTTTTCTGTTTCCTATTTGTAGTTTAGTTCAGATTACACAAGTCATCGCACCACCACTTTGCTCTTTCAGCCTGTCTCCACACTTACGCAAACTGGACAGTGGTTAGTTGTGTGCAAGCAGCAACGCTCTAGGTCAGAAGAGGTGTTAGGGTACCTTCATGAGAATCACACACTTGTACTCTGAAACTTAAAACCCAGCCCTATTAGTCCAGACCAAGTTGGTTTTTGAGTTTCTGCAAACAGCCTTCAATGTGAGGTGAGTCTTGCCAGGATGCCCGGTAGGAGCTGCAGGGCTTGCTATGGTGCCTGGCTTGCACCATTCTGCCAGATGCTCCTGCTCTTGCCCCAGGACTGGGACTGCGACTGCTTAGGAGCCTGTACAAAGTAGAACTACTGCCCTAACACCGGGGGAGGGAAAATAAAACCAAATCTTGCAGCTTATTGTGAACTAAGTATAGCATTACTGCAGCAATCCCAGCTGGAGTAGCAAGTTTTGGAAAACAGTGGAAACGAACAAATCTAATGGGAAAAAAACATGTCCTTCTTCCTCAGCAGCAGTGATAAAATAATGGTAATAAAACCTCCTCTTCTAGTTTCCACTTCTCCTTGGGGATGTCGAAGCATCTGAGAATACGGTACACACCTACTCGCTCCACCACTGCTGAGACTACTGGATCCTTAAAATCCCCCTCTCAATTAGGGCTGATAAAGGAGATGCCTTTTCTTCTGACTTATTCCCCACAGCAGCAGCAGTTGTGCTGAGGCCCCTACGAGGAAGGGTTCAGGTTGCTCCCCAGTACAGGTGAGAGTAGAGCAGCTAATAACCCTGAGCTAGAAGTGATCCACATACTGAAAGTAGTTTACACCTCTTCACCCTTTTTCAGTCATTCCCCACACACCCATAGACACGAAAGCACCCTTGGGTACCCATTTGCTGGAGAATACATCCAGAAATCTCAGCATATATCAGGCTGTTGTGGTTCAACCCCAGCTGGCAACTAAGCACCACACAGTCCCCTTGCTCACTCCCCCCCCCCAGTGGGATGGGGAAAAGAATCAGGAGTGTAAAGGTGAGAAAACTTGTGGGTTGGGATAAAGACAGTTTAATAGGTAAAGCAAAACCCTTCTCTTCCTTCTTTCCCCAGTTTTGTACGCTGAGCATGACGCCATATGGTCTGGGATGTCCCTTTGGTCTGTTGGGCTCAGCTGTCCCAGCTGTGCCCCCTCCCAGCTGCTTGTGCAGCCCCAGCCCCCTCGCTGGTGGTGTGGGGTGAGGAGCAGAAAAGGCCTTGACTGTGTAAGTGCTGCTCAGCAATAACGAAAACATCTCTGTATTATCAACACTGTTTTCAGCACAAATCCAAAACAGCCCCATACTAGGTACTGTGAAGAAAATTAACTCTACCCCAGCCAAAACCAGCACATTCTCCACTCTTGTTCCACACCGTTTATGTCATGCTCAGGTCCTACACTATCCAATACATCCTCATTAATGACCGCCGCCCTTCCCATCCTTTGATATAATACACAAATATCATTCCTTAGTCTATGGACCACCCTTGTAAAACGTCTTTAAAATGCCCACAAAATGTCTATTGCATTGGTTTGGGCTCAATCCGTTATGGTGGTCACTCAGGACAGCAGAGGTGGGGTGTTGCGTGGAGTTATGGGGCACCAAAGCCAGCTCAGGTCGTGTCACTGCTGCACTCGCGCTGCTTCTTGTAAGGCTTGTCCTCCTTGGTTCAGGTGGTTCCTGCTATAGTAATTCCTATAATATGCAACTCAAGTCATGGGTTAAAATTTAAAGGTATTTCCATTATAATCTCCACCCGTGGTCCCTTTGGATCAGACCATTAGGTTTAACATTGCAACGCACTCCTCCCCTTGCCCCTGCTCCGGCTTGGGCTTCTCCCCAGACTGCTGTCCCTTGGGGTGTACCTGCTCCGAGTGGAGCCTCATCTATAAGCCACAGTTGCTGTGAGGTGCACCTGCTCCAGCATGGCCTTATCCATGGGCCACCATGCCTTCAGAGACATACCTGCTCCAGTGTGGCCTTATCCATGGGCCACAATGCCTTCACAGACATACCTGCTCCAGCGTGGTCTTACCCACAGCCACGGTCCCTTCAGGAGTGGCTCTGCTCCATCATGGCCTTACCTGTGGCTGCAGTCCCTCCTGGGCGTACCTGTCATGGGTTCATCCATGGCCACACACTGAGGTGCCGCAACATGACCTTGTGCACATCCACTGCTGCTTCAAGGTGTTCCTGCTGCAGCAGGGCCTTCTCCACAGCCACTGCTGCTTCAAGGTGTACCGTGTCCAGCATGGACTTACCCTTGGGCCACAATCCCTTCAGAGGCACCTGCTGCAGCACAGACACAACCACAGCCAGACTCTTCAAGATCTACCTGCTCTGGCGTAGGCATGGCCACAGACGCTTCGGGGTGTCTCGCTCCCGTGTGGACTCATCTGCAGGTCACGGTCCCTTCAACTCGAGTCCACACTGGACTTCCAGCCTGTCCAGTGCAGCAGCACAGGACCAGCAGCGATGCCCTGGCCAGTGGCCAGCCCAGGCACATCGCCACTGTTGTTATCAGAATGTGCCCAGGCACAGCACAGTCAGATGATCAGCAGCACAGCAGCACACCAAGCAGCGACAGCAAAAAGCAGCCACTAACGAGCACTAGACTCTAATACACAGCGAGGCAAGCGAGCCCCACGGCAAGCACAGGAGCCTGCCAATTAATAGCTAAACAGCAGTAACAGCTATTAACAGCTATTTATATGCAGCCTCAGTTGAGAAATATCCTCTCAGTGAGTTTGCAGATGCTTGGCGTTTTCCAGTTCTGAAAACTGAAAACTATATGTTTAAAGCTTTTTGTTTACAATAGATTTGGTTCTTTTTAAATCCTTGTGACATTGGTCTATTTAAAAGCAGCTCTTCAGGAGACAAAATAGCTGTGTGTTCAGAAATCAGGAATATACATGTCTCCATGAGGTAGAAGCAGCCTTGACTGAAACATTTTTATCACATTAAAAACCATTTACTGCCTGAAAACATGTTTAATATAAACCAGCAAAAATTCTTTCTTTCTTAGTACTCTTACCAAGTGTATTAGCATATCACTGGAGCATTTTACGAATTCACTGTTCTGTTGTTTCAATGCAGGCATCACGTACATCTCCAGTTCCCAGGGTGCCCTTCCCCATTCTCACCGTTTTTGGAACATTTTGGTAGCAGCATTGGTTTGGGAGGGTGGTCCCAGGCAGAAGCTGTGGGCAGATACAACCCTCAGTCTGGTCCTCTGTCCTGCTTTGGGGGAAATGCCTCTGGAGTAGGGAATTCTGAGTTTTATTCCTAGCTTTGCCATAGACCTCCTGGGCAACTCTGGATAAAACCTGTCACTAGCTGAAAACCAGGAAGGGGGAACAGCGCAAACGAAGGCTTGTAGAAGAGAAAAAAGGTGTTTATGTAAAACTTCCAAGAACAATGGGGTCCCACCTTCGCTGGCACATCAGTAATGCCAACCCATAAATTATTGAGCCATTGTTTGTATTTATTATAGCAGAATTGCAAAACTAGGAGTCTTATTTCATTTTCAGTTTCCCCCGCCTCTCCCTCACTCGTGCCAGAGACCATACTTCTTATAAACAAGATTCTTATTTCAGTATTCATTAGATTGTTTGTCAAGAAGAGCAGCTGGTGTTGATGAATTGATTAAGATGCACCGAGGACGGTTCAGCCTAAAGAAGAAAAGACACAACAACAGATTTCAAATACATAAAAGGCTGCTGTGAACAATAAACAAACAGCTTTTTCTTTCCCCCCACATTCAGGGTGGACAAAATAGTAGGTTTTTAACTGCAGCAAAGAAGATTCAGATTAGACAAAGTGCTGTAACATTAAGGCCATCACAGTATTGGAATACACAGTACTGGAATCAGGAAAGCCTTTGAGACCAGACTGGCAGCTGTCTGTCAGGAACAGGAGTGTGCAGCCTGCCTGACTGCTGAGCTCTCAAGACCTGCAACCAGTCATTTCCCCTTGCCTTCCTAATTATTTGATGACCCCATTATTTTTAGGGCCTCCAAAAGCAAAAGTATTCAGTTTGATCCTGCTTATTTAAAAGTCCTCCTAAATAAAGTGGAATAAAATGGCTGAAAAGCTGGAGAGACAGAACTCTCGGAATTTCTGTATCCATGCATGTAAAATGTGATCCAGCTGCAAACAACACAGAAAGCCACGTAAACGGACTGACGTTCAAACCAACAGAGCACTATGGGCACAGATTTCCTATCCTTATTCTCATTATTTCTTATTTCTTGTCCAATTCAGAGGCATAACTTACCTGCAATGAGAAGAGCATCCAATGGAAACACTGAAGCTGATTTATCCATCCAGCCAAGCAAACAGTAATATGCCAGCAGATAAATAAATAAATGGGTCAACAAGTATTTCGCACTTGAATGCTCCAGATAAGAAATGATATACCTAAACCCCACACTCGGAGGCATACCTGCTGTCCAGGCAGCAGCAACAAACTCTATCTGACAAATGGGTACCAAACAGGAAATTTCCCTGATTTAACAACACACAGTGCAAAGTTATAATTTGTTCTCTATGAAAACTGTATTGAATGATTTCCTGTAAAATTAGCTGCAGGAACTGAACTGAAATAGAATATTTAATAGAACCAAATAATACAATATTTAATTCAGCACACAGAGCAAGATTTGCTGATTTGAGCATGAGATGGTAAACAACACAACTGCAACTAAACACACTCCTACCTCTTTGCCTTGGGAATTGGCTTCTGGCTTCAAATTACTTACTGCTAGAAAGCAGTTTGTTCCTATCCACCTAATCAGCATCTGACTTTGCTGCAGTATTCAAGCAAACTGAAGATAGATGAGATGTAGCAACAGAAAGAACTGCAAAACTTTCAAATAGCAATTTAAAAAGTAAACTAAGCATCGGTAATTGCAATTCTTCCCTATTGTCCTTAGGTGGGAATTTCCTACCTTAAAAATTATTCACTTACAAGAAATTAAGTGATATATGTCAGAATCTACTGCGGCTCTCAATTTAAGTATCAGGAATGCATGGTTATTATATCATTAAAAAAGTCTTTTTCCATATTTATGAAGGGTAAAGCCACAGCGCAGTTCAACTGTAACAGCCAGCAGCCATTATGCTCATAGTAGCTTTTGTAACAGCAAATGATGCAGCACCACAACTCTGCGAGCAAGAAAGAGATTGCAAAGACCCAGTACAGCTTTGGAGAACCAACAGCCATGTTCAGATGACTGACGCCCCGCCTGTGCCCCCGTGCCAGGCACTTGTTAAAGGTTGACCTTACACCTTCAGATGTTCTTGTCAACAGAAGACATCTGAAGCAGGGACAAAGGTAGAAATTAAACTAAACTGAGCCTGCAGATTTCACTGGTTTCTATCAAGTCTGAAACAAGATGCAAGAAGAGAAATGGTGCCTCAGATTTGTTGTATGCATTTCAATATAGTGGAATGGGAAACGTGATCTTTAATAGATGGATTTTTAATATGTCAGAAAAAACCCTCCATCCACCAACACTTCTTTTCAGAAGGGCCGCCTTAGGTCTGCTTGCAGTGAAGTAATTGGAATTTTCCCCTTGGCATCAGTGTGAGCAGGGACCTCTCATTCTCTTAACAGGGAAGTAACAACACTCAATCCAAGCTGTCACCAGTCCAGCAAAAAAGTCTTGAAATGTTCAAGAATGTGAAATTCAGAAAGCACAAAATGCAGCGCTCTCAAGATAAAAATCAGGGTTCTTAGCATCTAGAACAAGTCAACAATAAAACAGTCTGTTGAAAGTACTTGACCTCTGTTGAGACTTTTTGACATCTTCTGAAGACCAGAATCTTGACTTGGTATCTGAAGAATGAATCTAGGAGATGAACATTCTCACATTACATCTATTACGAAAACCTGGGTCTTTTTTAATCCTTCAAACACTCCTTTACAGTACCAGTTTTCAGTTAGTCAGATAAATAAGCAAGCCTCTGCACTGTAGATCTCCTGGGTCAGCTTTCGTTAAGGACAAATTGTACTAACTGGGGCATCATCACTCTCTACAGAATCATCGATAAATTCCTCCTAAATTATTATTCTGTTACAGCTGCCCTGTGCTGACATCAGGGAACCAGAGATGTTGCACAGACTTCCATTAAATCACGTCCCTACAAGGTAGGGAACACGAACTTTATGAATATCTGAGATCACGAGTTCCTAGAGAATTACAGAACCTGGTTGTTATAGCATGAGGATAACTAAGCTTCCAAGGGAAGCTTCGGGCAGTAATGGCATAAGGCACCTACCTGGAATGCCGTCTCCTGCTCAGAGGACAGAGGTGGGCATCGCTGCCATGTGAGCCGAACATCTACGTACCGCAACACCACTGTCCGGCTCCTGCAGCGCAGGGTGGCCGTACTCTAGACGGGAGCATTTGCGCTAATGACATTTCCAGACACACAAATCTTCTCCATCACGTTATTTAGTACAAGCAGTCTGTCTCAAACCCATGGAATTGCTTCAATATTGCTTTCTTAAAATTCAAACGATGACAGGGAAATCCCAAAGTGCGCTCAGACTCCAGGTGAAAGGAATCCAGGACTGGTTTTACACTTGTAAAATGCAGTCCCTCCTCTGTTTTCAATCCATTATGTATGCTTTTCAACAGCAAGTCTCAACATATTAAAATAAATTGATTTTGATAACATTACTGAAATAAGAAAGCTATTAGTTTTGAACATACTGTAGCAAATAAATAGTCTGCCTGAAAAAGCAGTAATTTCAACATAAAGTTTTAGCGACATTGAAAATAAACCATCTGGGTTCGCTCTCTTAGATTGTGACACGACCCACAATTCTAAAGGAATTAAAACATCATTATGTATAGATGGATGCATGTTAATTCATGTGTAAATCTAAATGGTTTCATATATCTGAAATACAGTAACACAAATAACATTCCTTTCCGCAACCAAACTGAATCACTCCGTAAGAACGGATCTCTCTGGCGTGGGATTGCATTACCACACAGGAGCCAGCTCCCACGCCTCCAAAGTCTTCTAAGCAGCTGGAGCATAGCTGTGCATGTCACTAGACTCAGTCTCTCTTCCATGAGCGTATGGGTGAGGAGAAGCTGAAGCACGGCAAACGCACACGTGAGAAAGCAGTTTGTCTAAATCAAACGCGCAGCGGTAAGCGGTGGCAGAGGACAGCTTCACCGTTTGCAGCACTGTATGTTCATAAAGAATATGTAGCTGTACAATGTATTGCCTCCCACTGCTTCTTACATACTGCCTTACGTGAAAATGGGCCAAAATTAATATTAAAAATAGTGTTTCAGTCTATCACTTCCCCAACATAATCATCTGTAAATCTTCTGTACCAAGCATTTAAAATTACATTCAGCCAAGGTAATATCAAAATATATTTTATTCTGGACCTCTTTCAGATCTGATTCAAATTACAGTTGTCAAAGCAATACAATGCAAAGGGAAACTGCAACAGAAAATGTGCCTAGAAGGGATATAAGGGCCTTGGGGACAAATCATTGTGATGTAGAACCAAAATACATCATAAAGTGTAATTAACATGGTCCAGGACAGTATAGAACATCTATATCAGTCTTCTTTAGACAATAATCATGAAAACTGAACAATAAAAGTCCTTTAAACAAGTACAAAAAACTGTCATGGGCTGGTTTACACTTTTACAACAGTTGTAATTTAACTGGATAACTGAAGAAATGATGCAGACATTTTAATCCAGTGCTATAGGTAGGCTCACAGAATTAGACCCAAAGGATTTGTAACTCCAAATGAAACCATTACAACTACAATGTCAATGTCAGGAGAGAGAGAAAATTACTTCTGTATTCTAGAATTACTGTTCTGCACACTGCAGTCTGTTGAGGACAAGATTGCAAAGTACACTGGACTAGCAACAACATGCAGACTGTTTTCTTGTATTTACCCACAAATGTCAAAAAACATTATGAAGTAAAAATGAATGATTATTTAAAAAAGAAAACAAAACAAAAACATGCCTCAAGTTATTGTCAAGCTTCAAACTTAAAGGCAGAGAAAGCGAATTATGTACTCAAAACTACTGATCTGAAGCACTATTAACACTAAATCTGCAATCCACAAGAAATGGCAGATTTTCCTGGTTCGTCTGCCTTCCATCAGACTGACAGTGAAGACAGTCACACTTTCACAGAACGTGGTATTTCAGAGCTTTCTCTAGAGGGAGAAGTGAAGGCTGATCCACAGCTCTCTCCCTACGGAAAATGTCAGGGATCCTGATGGAGATTTACTGCTGTCTCCCGAAGCCATATTTGCTTCTAACATGCCACAATGTTGCTTCTGCTTTCTTCAGACTTCTGGAGAGTGTGAAACTGATCCCACTGGGGAACGGCTCTACAGGACTTTGTGAAGGGAGAAGCTATCACGCTTGTCAATGAGAAAGGAACACTGGGCTAAATCTGGCAGGCCCTGCTCTGGCAAAACCCTGCCGAAGCCAAGGGGAGTCTTAGCTCAAGTCAGATGTGGCTCGTTTTACCTACGCGGCACGCTGTACGGCACGACCCAGACCCAACGCCTCCAACGCTTATTCTGGCAAGGTTTTCTCATGAAGTGAAAGACAATGGGATTTCTGGTTAAGTAAAGATTGGAAAAATCAGGTCCCAAGGCTCCTCTTTGCTAAACAGACAAAAACATACAACCTTTTATTTACAAGCTGAAAAACCCAGTTTGCGATTTTAATGAAATTCCTTCATTCAGCAGAACCGAAATGCATCAGCTGATTGCTAAGACTGCTCCGCAGGCAAACTGGCGCAACCGCCCTGTGCCACCTACTAACCTTCCTAAACACAAAGAACATTTCAAAGGTACAGTGTCCCATTAAATACCCTAGCATGAGGTAAGCAGTGTAAGGAAAAAGGAGTGCTTTTTAAAATGAAAATTAATTAAAATTGGTAGAAATCTTTGGCCTTTCTCTCAAGATGCATTAAAGTGTCATGAAATCAAGAAACATGCTTCAAAATGCCATGTCATTCTGACTCTGGTAACTATTACCTCCCTCCACCCAACCCAGAAAAAGAGGCACTTTTAGTGTTTCATATAAGATTTCCAATCATCTAGTAGACACGCTAAATAACCCTGCACAATTGTAGTCCCAGAATAAACTGAGTTTATCAACATTACAAAGAGTCTAAAAAAGCTTTTATGAGGACCTAGATATTCTCTTAACTACACTAAAAAGTCCACTGGTTGGGAATCTTTACATCAATTTAAAAATGCAGGAAAAGGTAAAGTAAAAATAGGAAAAGAGGAACTCTACAGAAACCTGGACCTAATTATGCAGAAACGAGAAACGGGATTCTGAGATGGATGCATAGAAAGACAGCCAACTCAAGAGCAGTTCATTTCTTATTCCATCATTAATTCTGAGCCCGGTTTTTCCCCTTCCTTTTATCCCCTGTTTGGATATTTGCCCATTAACTTGTTGAACTGGAAAAAATAGGAACTGTAATGTATGCAAAGGCTTATGCACATGTTTGCCTTTACACTTGGAAAACAGGCGCAACAGAATTACTCGGTATGTAAGACTAAGCATGTGCATATGTTTAGACAAAGTTAGGGTCTTACTGACATTTGGCATACTCAATTTAAAGGAACAATTTGGACAGTCTACCTCACTATTGAATACGAGGTCTTTGTGCTATAAAAGATAATAATTAATGTCATGGTTCTCTTTTTTTTTTTTTTCTTTTTGCTTCACATAATCACAGAACCTAGCACACCTTGCATGCATGCATTTAACAGTGTATAAAACAAGAGGCGAGAAGAGGTGTGAGCAGGAGCAGCACTGTGGCATGCTAGTAAAGGACAACAATAAAATATCTATTGGCCAGATCCTTTGCTAGTGGAAGCTGGCGTCATTCCACTACAGTGGGGCACTGCTGATTAACACCAGGTTGGGGGTCTCAGCCTGCACGTCCAGAGCACTCAAGTCAACAGATCTGACGTTCCTGCCGGACTGTGCTTCAAGCACCTGAAAACCCTGGACCTGTGATACTGAAGCTCTGTTTTATCTATTTCTGAATATGTGATACTATGCTTAAGCAACTAGAATTACAACCAAAACAGCTGATGATTGAGAAAGAGGAAAATGGCAATACCCTAAAACATGGCTGTGTGATTTTGCAGCTATGTCACAGAATTCCACCACAATTGTTTAGATTGGCTGAAAGAATCATCCAATAACTTTTATGAAAATGAATAAACTGTCCATATTAAAATACAAAAGTACTATCAAGAATCACTTCTGACTTTCAGGTTTAAATTCAGTGCAATTGACAAATGCATTGCTAAACGAAAAATGCAGCTTAAACATACTCAAAACATTTGTGTCTATTCCTGGGAGCACAGTTTAAAATTATTGCACAGAATTTTTTTTTATTTTTATTTTTTTTTTCATTAAATGACAGAGGTCAGCCACAGTCATGGACCTCCAGCAATAAAAGCAGTATTTCAAGTGCCAGACACTCAATATATTAGGTTTCCTACATATTGTAACTCACAGGGTAATTGCTCTAAACATTTGTAATATGTTCCAAAACCCTAAAAATAGCTGGCACCGAACCACCATGGATGACTGTCTTTATGGATATGACTTTTTGTTGGTTTTAAATGCTGTGTATGATAGTATTATAATCCTGGGGTATATATATATAAAGAATGTATTGATGACTTCTCTTTACCACTGGCAAATTGCTACCCTACCTTAGCCAAACTCAGACTTGCTTCAAGTCGTGTTTATTCCATGTAAATAGCAGAAATCAATGCCTAAAGAACAATGGTTAAAATGTCAAAGCTGCATTATCTCAATTAAATCAATTTATACCTAACTTGGAGGGGAAAAAAACAAACCGAACCAAAACAAAATAGGTTGGAGACTAGCAATCAGAAGCCACAAAATTATTTGT